>NC_138904.1:22337925-22740243 GCF_965194825.1 Balaenoptera physalus
CATCTTAGTTTTCTACAGTGTATTCTTGGTTATGTAACAGCGTTTTGTTTAGCTTCCATGTGTTTGTATTATTTACAGTTTTTTTTCTTTTAATTTCTATCTAGTTTCATAGCACTCTAGGCGGAAATTATACCTGATGCTATTTCAATTTTCTTAGATTTCTAAGGCTTTATGTGTGACCCTACATATGATATAACTTGGAGAGTGTTTCATGAGTACCTGAGGAGAGAGTGTTTTCTGTTGTTTTGCAATAGAATGTTGTATATTTATGAATGAATTCCCTCTTGTCCAACGTGTCATTGAAAGCTTATGTTTCCTAATTTAGTTTCATTTTGGATGATCTATCCATTGGTGATTGTGGGGTGGTAATGTCCCCTACTCTTATGGTTTTACTGTCATGTTCCGCTTTATGGCTGTTAGGATATACCTTATGTATTGAAGTGCTCCTCGGTTGGGTTCATAAGTATTTGCATTTCTTAGATCCTCTCCTTGGTTTGATCCCTTGATCAGTGTGTAGTGTCCTTGTTTGTTTCTTGAAATAGTCTTTATCTTAAAGTCTATTTCTTCTGATATGAGAATTGTAACTCCAGGTTTCCTTTGATTTCCATGTGCATGGACTGTCTCTTGCCATATCCTCAGTTTCAGTCTGTATCTATCCCTAGGTCTAAAATGGGTCTCTTCTAGGCAGCATATATAATGGGCTTGTTGTTGTATGCCTTCAGCCAGTTTATCTGTTGTGGTTGGAGCAATGAATCCATTTACATGTAAGGTAATTGTCAATATGGATGTTCCTCTTCCCGTTTTGTTAATTGTTTTTGGTTTGTTCTAGGAGGTCTTTTCTTTTCTTTGTGATTCCTGCCTAGAGAAGTTCCTTTATCCTTTGATATAAAGCTGTTGCGTGGTGCTGAATTCTCTTTCCGTTGGTTTTTCTGTAAAGTTTTTAGTTTCTCTGTCCAATCTCAATGAGATTCTTGCTGAAAACAGTAACATTGGTTGTAGGTTTTTTTCCTTTCATCCCTTTCAATACGTATACTGCCACTTCCTTCTCTCTTGCAGAATTTCTGCTGAAAGGTCGGCTGTTAACTTACGTGGATTCCCTTGAATGGTAAATGGTGCTTTTCCCATGCTGCTTTTTACATGTTTCCTATACATTTAGATTTTAATAGTTTGATGAATACGTGTCTTGGCGTGTTTCTCCTTGGAATTATCCTGTATGAGACTCTCTGTGCTTCCTGGACTTGATTACCTCTTTCCTTTCCCATACTAGGGAAGTTTTCAACTATAATCTCTTCAAATATATTCTCACGCCTTTTCCCTTTCTCTTCTTCTTCTGAGAGCCATATAATTCGAATGTTGGTGCATTTTATGTTGTCCCAAGGGTCGCTGAGACTGTCCTCCGTTCCTTTCATTCTTTGTTCTTTATTTTGATCCGCAGTATTTATTTGAACTATTTTATCTTCCAGGCCACTTAACCGTTCTTGTGCCTCAGTTATTGTGCTAGTGATCCATGCTAGAGAATAATTATTTTCATTTATTGTGTTCTTCATCACTGTTTGTTTGCTCTTCAGTTCTTGTCGACCCCTGTGAAACGTTTCCTGTATTTTCTCTCTCCTATTTCCACGAGGTTGAATCGTTTTTCCTATCATTATTCTGAATTCTTTTTCGGGTAGACTGCCTATTTCCTCTTCATTTGTTAGGTCTGGTGCGTTTTGACCTTGCTGCTTCGTCAGCTGTGTGTTTTTTGGTCTCCTAATTTTGGTTAACTTACTGTGCTTGGGGTTCCTTTTCACAGGCGTCATGCCCGTAGTTATTGTTGTTTTTGGTGTCTGTCCCAAGCGGCTTAGGTTTGTTAAGTGGGTTGTGTAGGCTTCTTCGTGGAGGGGAGTTATGCTTGTGTTCTTTTGAATGAGGCTGGATCCTGTCTTTCTGGTGGGCATTTCCACAACTGCTGGTGTGTATTTTGGTGCCTCCGTCCTTATGATGATTTAAGGCATCCTCTCTGATAACGGATGGGACTGTTTCTGTCTTGCTCATTGTTTGGCATACGGTGTCCAGCACTGTTGCTTACTGGTCACTGAGTGAATGTGGGTCTTGGCGTTGAGAAAGAAATCTCTGGGAGATTTTCTCCATTTGATATTATGTGAAGCTGTCAGGTCTCCTGTGCCCCAGTGTCCTGAACTTGGTTTTCCCTCCTCAGATGCAGAGCTCTGACTCCTGGTTAGAGCACCTAGAGACATTCATCCTCACAGCTCAGAAAAAGTGGGAGAGAAAAGAGAAGGAAACAAAGAATGAGGATAAAATAAAACAAAATAAAGTAAAATCAAATAAAATGAAGTTATTAAAAGGAAAAATATGTATTAAGAGAAACTTTTAAAAATTAAAAAGAAAAGCAGTCACACAGAACTCTAGCACAAATGGTTAAAGCTTATCTCTAAAGACAAAATGACTCACAGCGGCATACACCTACACATTCACAAAAAGTGAAAAAGTGGAAAAACTAATATATCTATGCTCACAAAGTCCACCTCCTCAATTTTGGACTGATTCATTGTTCTATTCAGGTGTTCCAGAGATGCGGGGTACTTCACGTTGAATGTGGAGATTTCATCCACTCTTCGTGCGGGTGCTGGGAGAGATTACTTTTTCGCTTCTTTGCTCGCACAGCTCTGCTTTTAGAGTTGCATTTGTTTCATTCCATAGATTTGGGTGTTCCTATTTACATTTTCAATTTTTCCCAGGTATTTGTGATCCCATCTTAGTTTTCTACAGTGTATTCTTGGTTATGTAACAGCGTTTTGTTTAGCTTCCATGTGTTTGTATTATTTACAGTTTTTTTTCTTTTAATTCCTATCTAGTTTCATAGCACTCTAGGCGGAAATTATACCTGATGCTATTTCAATTTTCTTAGATTTCTAAGGCTTTATGTGTGACCCTACATATGATATAACTTGGAGAGTGTTTCATGAGTACCTGAGGAGAGAGTGTTTTCTGTTGTTTTGCAATAGAATGTTGTATATTTATGAATGAATTCCCTCTTGTCCAACGTGTCATTGAAAGCTTATGTTTCCTAATTTAGTTTCATTTTGGATGATCTATCCATTGGTGATTGTGGGGTGGTAATCTCCCCTACTCTTATGGTTTTACTGTCATGTTCCGCTTTATGGCTGTTAGGATATACCTTATGTATTGAAGTGCTCCTCGGTTGGGTTCATAAGTATTTGCATTTCTTAGATCCTCTCCTTGGTTTGATCCCTTGATCAGTGTGTAGTGTCCTTGTTTGTTTCTTGAAATAGTCTTTATCTTAAAGTCTATTTCTTCTGATATGAGAATTGTAACTCCAGGTTTCCTTTGATTTCCATGTGCATGGATTGTCTCTTGCCATATCCTCAGTTTAGGTCTGTATCTATCCCTAGGTCTAAAATGGGTCTCTTCTAGGCAGCATATATAATGGGCTTGTTGTTGTATGCCTTCAGCCAGTTTATCTGTTGTGGTTGGAGCAATGAATCCATTTACATGTAAGGTAATTGTCAATATGGATGTTCCTCTTCCCGTTTTTTTAATTTTTTTGGTTTGTTCTAGGAGGTCTTTTCTTTTCTTTGTGATTCCTGCCTAGAGAAGTTCCTTTATCCTTTGGTATAAAGCTGTTGCGTGGTGCTGAATTCTCTTTCCGTTGGTTTTTCTGTAAAGTTTTTAGTTTCTCTGTCCAATCTCAATGAGATTCTTGCTGAAAACAGTAACATTGGTTGTAGGTTTTTTTCCTTTCATCCCTTTCAATACGTATACTGCCACTTCCTTCTCTCTTGCAGAATTTCTCCTGAAAGGTCGGCTGTTAACTTACGTGGATTCCCTTGAATGGTAAATGGTGCTTTTCCCATGCTGCTTTTTACATGTTTCCTATACATTTAGATTTTAATAGTTTGATGAATACTTGTCTTGGCGTGTTTCTCCTTGGAATTATCCTGTATGAGACTCTCTGTACTTCCTGGACTTGATTACCACTTTCCTTTCCCATACTAGGGAAGTTTTCAACTATAATCTCTTGAAATATATTCTCACGCCTTTTCTCTTTCTCTTCTTCTTCTGAGAGCCATATAATTCGAATGTTGGTGCATTTAATGTTGTCCCAAGGGTCGCTGAGACTGTCCTCCGCTCCTTTCATTCTTTGTTCTTTATTTTGATCCGCAGTATTTATTTGAACTATTTTATCTTCCAGGCCACTTCACCGTTCTTGTGCCTCAGTTATTGTGCTAGTGATCCATGCTAGAGAATAATTATTTTCATTTTTTGTGTTCTTCATCACTGTTTGTTTGCTCTTCAGTTCTTGTCGACCCCTGTGAAACATTTCCTGTATTTTCTCTCTCCTATTTCCACGAGGTTGAATCGTTTTTCCTATCATTATTCTGAATTCTTTTTCGGGTAGACTGCCTATTTCCTCTTCATTTGTTAGGTCTGGTGCGTTTTGACCTTGCTGCTTCGTCAGCTGTGTGTTTTTTGGTCTCCTAATTTTGGTTAACTTACTGTGCTTGGGGTACCTTTTCACAGGCGTCATGCCCGTAGTTACTGTTGTTTTTGGTGTCTGTCCCAAGCGGCTTAGGTTTGTTAAGTGGGTTGTGTAGGCTTCTTCGTGGAGGGGAGTTATGCTTGTGTTCTTTTGAATGAGGCTGGATCCTGTGTTTCTGGTGGGCATTTCCACAACTGCTGGTGTGTATTTTGGTGCCTCCGTCCTTATGATGATTTAAGGCATCCTCTCTGATAACGGATGGGACTGTTTCTGTCTTGCTCATTGTTTGGCATACGGTGTCCAGCACTGTTGCTTACTGGTCACTGAGTGAATGTGGGTCTTGGCGTTGAGAAAGAAATCTCTGGGAGATTTTCTCCATTTGATATTATGTGAAGCTGTCAGGTCTCCTGTGCCCCAGTGTCCTGAACTTGATTTTCCCTCCTCAGATGCAGAGCTCTGACTCCTGGTTAGAGCACCTAGAGACATTCATCCTCACAGCTCAGAAAAAGTGGGAGAGAAAAGAGAAGGAAACAAAGAATGAGGATAAAATAAAACAAAATAAAGTAAAATCAAATAAAATGAAGTTATTAAAAGGAAAAATATGTATTAAGAGAAAATTTTAAAAATTAAAAAGAAAAGCAGTCACACAGAACTCTAGCACAAATGGTTAAAGCTTAGCTATACAGACAAAATGACTCACAGCGGCATACACCTACACATTCACAAAAAGTGAAAAAGTGGAAAAACTAATATATCTATGCTCACAAAGTCCACCTCCTCAATTTTGGACTGATTCATTGTTCTATTCAGGTGTTCCAGAGATGCGGGGTACTTCACGTTGAATGTGGAGATTTCATCCACTCTTCGTGCGGGTGCTGGGAGAGATTACTTTTTCGCTTCTTTGCTCGCACAGCTCTGCTTTTAGAGTTGCATTTGTTTCATTCCATAGATTTGGGTGTTCCTATTTACATTTTCAATTTTTCCCAGGTATTTGTGATCCCATCTTAGTTTTCTACAGTGTATTCTTGGTTATGTAACAGCGTTTTGTTTAGCTTCCATGTGTTTGTATTATTTACAGTTTTTTTTCTTTTAATTCCTATCTAGTTTCATAGCACTCTAGGCGGAAATTATACCTGATGCTATTTCAATTTTCTTAGATTTCTAAGGCTTTATGTGTGACCCTACATATGATATAACTTGGAGAGTGTTTCATGAGTACCTGAGGAGAGAGTGTTTTCTGTTGTTTTGCAATAGAATGTTGTATATTTATGAATGAATTCCCTCTTGTCCAACGTGTCATTGAAAGCTTATGTTTCCTAATTTAGTTTCATTTTGGATGATCTATCCATTGGTGATTGTGGGGTGGTAATCTCCCCTACTCTTATGGTTTTACTGTCATGTTCCGCTTTATGGCTGTTAGGATATACCTTATGTATTGAAGTGCTCCTCGGTTGGGTTCATAAGTATTTGCATTTCTTAGATCCTCTCCTTGGTTTGATCCCTTGATCAGTGTGTAGTGTCCTTGTTTGTTTCTTGAAATAGTCTTTATCTTAAAGTCTATTTCTTCTGATATGAGAATTGTAACTCCAGGTTTCCTTTGATTTCCATGTGCATGGACTGTCTCTTGCCATATCCTCAGTTTCAGTCTGTATCTATCCCTAGGTCTAAAATGGGTCTCTTCTAGGCAGCATATATAATGGGCTTGTTGTTGTATGCCTTCAGCCAGTTTATCTGTTGTGGTTGGAGCAATGAATCCATTTACATGTAAGGTAATTGTCAATATGCATGTTCCTCTTCCCGTTTTGTTAATTGTTTTTGGTTTGTTCTAGGAGGTCTTTTCTTTTCTTTGTGATTCCTGCCTAGAGAAGTTCCTTTATCCTTTGGTATAAAGCTGTTGCGTGGTGCTGAATTCTCTTTCCGTTTGTTTTTCTGTAAAGTTTTTAGTTTCTCTGTCCAATCTCAATGAGATTCTTGCTGAAAACAGTAACATTGGTTGTAGGTTTTTTTCCTTTCATCCCTTTCAATACGTATACTGCCACTTCCTTCTCTCTTGCAGAATTTCTGCTGAAAGGTCGGCTGTTAACTTACGTGGATTCCCTTGAATGGTAAATGGTGCTTTTCCCATGCTGCTTTTTACATGTTTCCTATACTTTTAGATTTTAATAGTTTGATGAATACGTGTCTTGGCGTGTTTCTCCTTGGAATTATCCTGTATGAGACTCTCTGTGCTTCCTGGACTTGATTACCTCTTTCCTTTCCCATACTAGGGAAGTTTTCAACTATAATCTCTTCAAATATATTCTCACGCCTTTTCCCTTTCTCTTCTTCTTCTGAGAGCCATATAATTCGAATGTTGGTGCATTTTATGTTGTCCCAAGGGTCGCTGAGACTGTCCTCCGTTCCTTTCATTCTTTGTTCTTTATTTTGATCCGCAGTATTTATTTGAACTATTTTATCTTCCAGGCCACTTAACCGTTCTTGTGCCTCAGTTATTGTGCTAGTGATCCATGCTAGAGAATAATTATTTTCATTTATTGTGTTCTTCATCACTGTTTGTTTGCTCTTCAGTTCTTGTCGACCCCTGTGAAACGTTTCCTGTATTTTCTCTCTCCTATTTCCACGAGGTTGAATCGTTTTTCCTATCATTATTCTGAATTCTTTTTCGGGTAGACTGCCTATTTCCTCTTCATTTGTTAGGTCTGGTGCGTTTTGACCTTGCTGCTTCGTCAGCTGTGTGTTTTTTGGTCTCCTAATTTTGGTTAACTTACTGTGCTTGGGGTTCCTTTTCACAGGCGTCATGCCCGTAGTTATTGTTGTTTTTGGTGTCTGTCCCAAGCGGCTTAGGTTTGTTAAGTGGGTTGTGTAGGCTTCTTCGTGGAGGGGAGTTATGCTTGTGTTCTTTTGAATGAGGCTGGATCCTGTCTTTCTGGTGGGCATTTCCACAATTGCTGGTGTGTATTTTGGTGCCTCCGTCCTTATGATGATTTAAGGCATCCTCTCTGATAACGGATGGGACTGTTTCTGTCTTGCTCATTGTTTGGCATACGGTGTCTAGCACTGTTGCTTACTGGTCACTGAGTGAATGTGGGTCTTGGCGTTGAGAAAGAAATCTCTGGGAGATTTTCTCCATTTGATATTATATGAAGCTGTCAGGTCTCCTGTGCCCCAGTGTCCTGAACTTGGTTTTCCCTCCTCAGATGCAGAGCTCTGACTCCTGGTTAGAGCACCTAGAGACATTCATCCTCACAGCTCAGAAAAAGTGGGAGAGAAAAGAGAAGGAAACAAAGAATGAGGATAAAATAAAACAAAATAAAGTAAAATCAAATAAAATGAAGTTATTAAAAGGAAAAATATGTATTAAGAGAAAATTTTAAAAATTAAAAAGAAAAGCAGTCACACAGAACTCTAGCACAAATGGTTAAAGCTTAGCTATACAGACAAAATGACTCACAGCGGCATACACCTACACATTCACAAAAAGTGAAAAAGTGGAAAAACTAATATATCTATGCTCACAAAGTCCACCTCCTCAATTTTGGACTGATTCATTGTTCTATTCAGGTGTTCCAGAGATGCGGGGTACTTCACGTTGAATGTGGAGATTTCATCCACTCTTCGTGCGGGTGCTGGGAGAGATTACTTTTTCGCTTCTTTGCTCGCACAGCTCTGCTTTTAGAGTTGCATTTGTTTCATTCCATAGATTTGGGTGTTCCTATTTACATTTTCAATTTTTCCCAGGTATTTGTGATCCCATCTTAGTTTTCTACAGTGTATTCTTGGTTATGTAACAGCGTTTTGTTTAGCTTCCATGTGTTTGTATTATTTACAGTTTTTTTTCTTTTAATTTCTATCTAGTTTCATAGCACTCTAGGCGGAAATTATACCTGATGCTATTTCAATTTTCTTAGATTTCTAAGGCTTTATGTGTGACCCTACATATGATATAACTTGGAGAGTGTTTCATGAGTACCTGAGGAGAGAGTGTTTTCTGTTGTTTTGCAATAGAATGTTGTATATTTATGAATGAATTCCCTCTTGTCCAACGTGTCATTGAAAGCTTATGTTTCCTAATTTAGTTTCATTTTGGATGATCTATCCATTGGTGATTGTGGGGTGGTAATGTCCCCTACTCTTATGGTTTTACTGTCATGTTCCGCTTTATGGCTGTTAGGATATACCTTATGTATTGAAGTGCTCCTCGGTTGGGTTCATAAGTATTTGCATTTCTTAGATCCTCTCCTTGGTTTGATCCCTTGATCAGTGTGTAGTGTCCTTGTTTGTTTCTTGAAATAGTCTTTATCTTAAAGTCTATTTCTTCTGATATGAGAATTGTAACTCCAGGTTTCCTTTGATTTCCATGTGCATGGACTGTCTCTTGCCATATCCTCAGTTTCAGTCTGTATCTATCCCTAGGTCTAAAATGGGTCTCTTCTAGGCAGCATATATAATGGGCTTGTTGTTGTATGCCTTCAGCCAGTTTATCTGTTGTGGTTGGAGCAATGAATCCATTTACATGTAAGGTAATTGTCAATATGGATGTTCCTCTTCCCGTTTTGTTAATTGTTTTTGGTTTGTTCTAGGAGGTCTTTTCTTTTCTTTGTGATTCCTGCCTAGAGAAGTTCCTTTATCCTTTGATATAAAGCTGTTGCGTGGTGCTGAATTCTCTTTCCGTTGGTTTTTCTGTAAAGTTTTTAGTTTCTCTGTCCAATCTCAATGAGATTCTTGCTGAAAACAGTAACATTGGTTGTAGGTTTTTTTCCTTTCATCCCTTTCAATACGTATACTGCCACTTCCTTCTCTCTTGCAGAATTTCTGCTGAAAGGTCGGCTGTTAACTTACGTGGATTCCCTTGAATGGTAAATGGTGCTTTTCCCATGCTGCTTTTTACATGTTTCCTATACATTTAGATTTTAATAGTTTGATGAATACGTGTCTTGGCGTGTTTCTCCTTGGAATTATCCTGTATGAGACTCTCTGTGCTTCCTGGACTTGATTACCTCTTTCCTTTCCCATACTAGGGAAGTTTTCAACTATAATCTCTTCAAATATATTCTCACGCCTTTTCCCTTTCTCTTCTTCTTCTGAGAGCCATATAATTCGAATGTTGGTGCATTTTATGTTGTCCCAAGGGTCGCTGAGACTGTCCTCCGTTCCTTTCATTCTTTGTTCTTTATTTTGATCCGCAGTATTTATTTGAACTATTTTATCTTCCAGGCCACTTAACCGTTCTTGTGCCTCAGTTATTGTGCTAGTGATCCATGCTAGAGAATAATTATTTTCATTTATTGTGTTCTTCATCACTGTTTGTTTGCTCTTCAGTTCTTGTCGACCCCTGTGAAACGTTTCCTGTATTTTCTCTCTCCTATTTCCACGAGGTTGAATCGTTTTTCCTATCATTATTCTGAATTCTTTTTCGGGTAGACTGCCTATTTCCTCTTCATTTGTTAGGTCTGGTGCGTTTTGACCTTGCTGCTTCGTCAGCTGTGTGTTTTTTGGTCTCCTAATTTTGGTTAACTTACTGTGCTTGGGGTTCCTTTTCACAGGCGTCATGCCCGTAGTTATTGTTGTTTTTGGTGTCTGTCCCAAGCGGCTTAGGTTTGTTAAGTGGGTTGTGTAGGCTTCTTCGTGGAGGGGAGTTATGCTTGTGTTCTTTTGAATGAGGCTGGATCCTGTCTTTCTGGTGGGCATTTCCACAACTGCTGGTGTGTATTTTGGTGCCTCCGTCCTTATGATGATTTAAGGCATCCTCTCTGATAACGGATGGGACTGTTTCTGTCTTGCTCATTGTTTGGCATACGGTGTCCAGCACTGTTGCTTACTGGTCACTGAGTGAATGTGGGTCTTGGCGTTGAGAAAGAAATCTCTGGGAGATTTTCTCCATTTGATATTATGTGAAGCTGTCAGGTCTCCTGTGCCCCAGTGTCCTGAACTTGGTTTTCCCTCCTCAGATGCAGAGCTCTGACTCCTGGTTAGAGCACCTAGAGACATTCATCCTCACAGCTCAGAAAAAGTGGGAGAGAAAAGAGAAGGAAACAAAGAATGAGGATAAAATAAAACAAAATAAAGTAAAATCAAATAAAATGAAGTTATTAAAAGGAAAAATATGTATTAAGAGAAACTTTTAAAAATTAAAAAGAAAAGCAGTCACACAGAACTCTAGCACAAATGGTTAAAGCTTATCTCTAAAGACAAAATGACTCACAGCGGCATACACCTACACATTCACAAAAAGTGAAAAAGTGGAAAAACTAATATATCTATGCTCACAAAGTCCACCTCCTCAATTTTGGACTGATTCATTGTTCTATTCAGGTGTTCCAGAGATGCGGGGTACTTCACGTTGAATGTGGAGATTTCATCCACTCTTCATGCGGGTGCTGGGAGAGATTACTTTTTCGCTTCTTTGCTCGCACAGCTCTGCTTTTAGAGTTGCATTTGTTTCATTCCATAGATTTGGGTGTTCCTATTTACATTTTCAATTTTTCCCAGGTATTTGTGATCCCATCTTAGTTTTCTACAGTGTATTCTTGGTTATGTAACAGCGTTTTGTTTAGCTTCCATGTGTTTGTATTATTTACAGTTTTTTTTCTTTTAATTCCTATCTAGTTTCATAGCACTCTAGGCGGAAATTATACCTGATGCTATTTCAATTTTCTTAGATTTCTAAGGCTTTATGTGTGACCCTACATATGATATAACTTGGAGAGTGTTTCATGAGTACCTGAGGAGAGAGTGTTTTCTGTTGTTTTGCAATAGAATGTTGTATATTTATGAATGAATTCCCTCTTGTCCAACGTGTCATTGAAAGCTTATGTTTCCTAATTTAGTTTCATTTTGGATGATCTATCCATTGGTGATTGTGGGGTGGTAATCTCCCCTACTCTTATGGTTTTACTGTCATGTTCCGCTTTATGGCTGTTAGGATATACCTTATGTATTGAAGTGCTCCTCGGTTGGGTTCATAAGTATTTGCATTTCTTAGATCCTCTCCTTGGTTTGATCCCTTGATCAGTGTGTAGTGTCCTTGTTTGTTTCTTGAAATAGTCTTTATCTTAAAGTCTATTTCTTCTGATATGAGAATTGTAACTCCAGGTTTCCTTTGATTTCCATGTGCATGGACTGTCTCTTGCCATATCCTCAGTTTAGGTCTGTATCTATCCCTAGGTCTAAAATGGGTCTCTTCTAGGCAGCATATATAATGGGCTTGTTGTTGTATGCCTTCAGCCAGTTTATCTGTTGTGGTTGGAGCAATGAATCCATTTACATGTAAGGTAATTGTCAATATGGATGTTCCTCTTCCCGTTTTGTTAATTGTTTTTGGTTTGTTCTAGGAGGTCTTTTCTTTTCTTTGTGATTCCTGCCTAGAGAAGTTCCTTTATCCTTTGGTATAAAGCTGTTGCGTGGTGCTGAATTCTCTTTCCGTTTGTTTTTCTGTAAAGTTTTTAGTTTCTCTGTCCAATCTCAATGAGATTCTTGCTGAAAACAGTAACATTGGTTGTAGGTTTTTTTCCTTTCATCCCTTTCAATACGTATACTGCCACTTCCTTCTCTCTTGCAGAATTTCTGCTGAAAGGTCGGCTGTTAACTTACGTGGATTCCCTTGAATGGTAAATGGTGCTTTTCCCATGCTGCTTTTTACATGTTTCCTATACATTTAGATTTTAATAGTTTGATGAATACTTGTCTTGGCGTGTTTCTCCTTGGAATTATCCTGTATGAGACTCTCTGTGCTTCCTGGACTTGATTACCACTTTCCTTTCCCATACTAGGGAAGTTTTCAACTATAATCTCTTGAAATATATTCTCACGCCTTTTCTCTTTCTCTTCTTCTTCTGAGAGCCATATAATTCGAATGTTGGTGCATTTAATGTTGTCCCAAGGGTCGCTGAGACTGTCCTCCGCTCCTTTCATTCTTTGTTCTTTATTTTGATCCGCAGTATTTATTTGAACTATTTTATCTTCCAGGCCACTTCACCGTTCTTGTGCCTCAGTTATTGTGCTAGTGATCCATGCTAGAGAATAATTATTTTCATTTTTTGTGTTCTTCATCACTGTTTGTTTGCTCTTCAGTTCTTGTCGACCCCTGTGAAACATTTCCTGTATTTTCTCTCTCCTATTTCCACGAGGTTGAATCGTTTTTCCTATCATTATTCTGAATTCTTTTTCGGGTAGACTGCCTATTTCCTCTTCATTTGTTAGGTCTGGTGCGTTTTGACCTTGCTGCTTCGTCAGCTGTGTGTTTTTTGGTCTCCTAATTTTGGTTAACTTACTGTGCTTGGGGTACCTTTTCACAGGCGTCATGCCCGTAGTTACTGTTGTTTTTGGTGTCTGTCCCAAGCGGCTTAGGTTTGTTAAGTGGGTTGTGTAGGCTTCTTCGTGGAGGGGAGTTATGCTTGTGTTCTTTTGAATGAGGCTGGATCCTGTGTTTCTGGTGGGCATTTCCACAACTGCTGGTGTGTATTTTGGTGCCTCCGTCCTTATGATGATTTAAGGCATCCTCTCTGATAACGGATGGGACTGTTTCTGTCTTGCTCATTGTTTGGCATATGGTGTCCAGCACTGTTGCTTACTGGTCACTGAGTGAATGTGGGTCTTGGCGTTGAGAAAGAAATCTCTGGGAGATTTTCTCCATTTGATATTATGTGAAGCTGTCAGGTCTCCTGTGCCCCAGTGTCCTGAACTTGATTTTCCCTCCTCAGATGCAGAGCTCTGACTCCTGGTTAGAGCACCTAGAGACATTCATCCTCACAGCTCAGAAAAAGTGGGAGAGAAAAGAGAAGGAAACAAAGAATGAGGATAAAATAAAACAAAATAAAGTAAAATCAAATAAAATGAAGTTATTAAAAGGAAAAATATGTATTAAGAGAAAATTTTAAAAATTAAAAAGAAAAGCAGTCACACAGAACTCTAGCACAAATGGTTAAAGCTTAGCTATACAGACAAAATGACTCACAGCGGCATACACCTACACATTCACAAAAAGTGAAAAAGTGGAAAAACTAATATATCTATGCTCACAAAGTCCACCTCCTCAATTTTGGACTGATTCATTGTTCTATTCAGGTGTTCCAGAGATGCGGGGTACTTCACGTTGAATGTGGAGATTTCATCCACTCTTCGTGCGGGTCCTGGGAGAGATTACTTTTTCGCTTCTTTGCTCGCACAGCTCTGCTTTTAGAGTTGCATTTGTTTCATTCCATAGATTTGGGTGTTCCTATTTACATTTTCAATTTTTCCCAGGTATTTGTGATCCCATCTTAGTTTTCTACAGTGTATTCTTGGTTATGTAACAGCGTTTTGTTTAGCTTCCATGTGTTTGTATTATTTACAGTTTTTTTTCTTTTAATTCCTATCTAGTTTCATAGCACTCTAGGCGGAAATTATACCTGATGCTATTTCAATTAACTTAGATTTCTAAGGCTTTATGTGTGACCCTACATATGATATAACTTGGAGAGTGTTTCATGAGTACCTGAGGAGAGAGTGTTTTCTGTTGTTTTGCAATAGAATGTTGTATATTTATGAATGAATTCCCTCTTGTCCAACGTGTCATTGAAAGCTTATGTTTCCTAATTTAGTTTCATTTTGGATGATCTATCCATTGGTGATTGTGGGGTGGTAATCTCCCCTACTCTTATGGTTTTACTGTCATGTTCCGCTTTATGGCTGTTAGGATATACCTTATGTATTGAAGTGCTCCTCGGTTGGGTTCATAAGTATTTGCATTTCTTAGATCCTCTCCTTGGTTTGATCCCTTGATCAGTGTGTAGTGTCCTTGTTTGTTTCTTGAAATAGTCTTTATCTTAAAGTCTATTTCTTCTGATATGAGAATTGTAACTCCAGGTTTCCTTTGATTTCCATGTGCATGGACTGTCTCTTGCCATATCCTCAGTTTCAGTCTGTATCTATCCCTAGGTCTAAAATGGGTCTCTTCTAGGCAGCATATATAATGGGCTTGTTGTTGTATGCCTTCAGCCAGTTTATCTGTTGTGGTTGGAGCAATGAATCCATTTACATGTAAGGTAATTGTCAATATGGATGTTCCTCTTCCCGTTTTGTTAATTGTTTTTGGTTTGTTCTAGGAGGTCTTTTCTTTTCTTTGTGATTCCTGCCTAGAGAAGTTCCTTTATCCTTTGGTATAAAGCTGTTGCGTGGTGCTGAATTCTCTTTCCGTTTGTTTTTCTGTAAAGTTTTTAGTTTCTCTGTCCAATCTCAATGAGATTCTTGCGGAAAACAGTAACATTGGTTGTAGGTTTTTTTCCTTTCATCCCTTTCAATACGTATACTGCCACTTCCTTCTCTCTTGCAGAATTTCTGCTGAAAGGTCGGCTGTTAACTTACGTGGATTCCCTTGAATGGTAAATGGTGCTTTTCCCATGCTGCTTTTTACATGTTTCCTATACATTTAGATTTTAATAGTTTGATGAATACGTGTCTTGGCGTGTTTCTCCTTGGAATTATCCTGTATGAGACTCTCTGTGCTTCCTGGACTTGATTACCTCTTTCCTTTCCCATACTAGGGAAGTTTTCAACTATAATCTCTTCAAATATATTCTCACGCCTTTTCCCTTTCTCTTCTTCTTCTGAGAGCCATATAATTCGAATGTTGGTGCATTTTATGTTGTCCCAAGGGTCGCTGAGACTGTCCTCCGTTCCTTTCATTCTTTGTTCTTTATTTTGATCCGCAGTATTTATTTGAACTATTTTATCTTCCAGGCCACTTAACCGTTCTTGTGCCTCAGTTATTGTGCTAGTGATCCATGCTAGAGAATAATTATTTTCATTTATTGTGTTCTTCATCACTGTTTGTTTGCTCTTCAGTTCTTGTCGACCCCTGTGAAACGTTTCCTGTATTTTCTCTCTCCTATTTCCACGAGGTTGAATCGTTTTTCCTATCATTATTCTGAATTCTTTTTCGGGTAGACTGCCTATTTCCTCTTCATTTGTTAGGTCTGGTGCGTTTTGACCTTGCTGCTTCGTCAGCTGTGTGTTTTTTGGTCTCCTAATTTTGGTTAACTTACTGTGCTTGGGGTTCCTTTTCACAGGCGTCATGCCCGTAGTTATTGTTGTTTTTGGTGTCTGTCCCAAGCGGCTTAGGTTTGTTAAGTGGGTTGTGTAGGCTTCTTCGTGGAGGGGAGTTATGCTTGTGTTCTTTTGAATGAGGCTGGATCCTGTCTTTCTGGTGGGCATTTCCACAATTGCTGGTGTGTATTTTGGTGCCTCCGTCCTTATGATGATTTAAGGCATCCTCTCTGATAACGGATGGGACTGTTTCTGTCTTGCTCATTGTTTGGCATACGGTGTCTAGCACTGTTGCTTACTGGTCACTGAGTGAATGTGGGTCTTGGCGTTGAGAAAGAAATCTCTGGGAGATTTTCTCCATTTGATATTATATGAAGCTGTCAGGTCTCCTGTGCCCCAGTGTCCTGAACTTGGTTTTCCCTCCTCAGATGCAGAGCTCTGACTCCTGGTTAGAGCACCTAGAGACATTCATCCTCACAGCTCAGAAAAAGTGGGAGAGAAAAGAGAAGGAAACAAAGAATGAGGATAAAATAAAACAAAATAAAGTAAAATCAAATAAAATGAAGTTATTAAAAGGAAAAATATGTATTAAGAGAAAATTTTAAAAATTAAAAAGAAAAGCAGTCACACAGAACTCTAGCACAAATGGTTAAAGCTTAGCTATACAGACAAAATGACTCACAGCGGCATACACCTACACATTCACAAAAAGTGAAAAAGTGGAAAAACTAATATATCTATGCTCACAAAGTCCACCTCCTCAATTTTGGACTGATTCATTGTTCTATTCAGGTGTTCCAGAGATGCGGGGTACTTCACGTTGAATGTGGAGATTTCATCCACTCTTCGTGCGGGTCCTGGGAGAGATTACTTTTTCGCTTCTTTGCTCGCACAGCTCTGCTTTTAGAGTTGCATTTGTTTCATTCCATAGATTTGGGTGTTCCTATTTACATTTTCAATTTTTCCCAGGTATTTGTGATCCCATCTTAGTTTTCTACAGTGTATTCTTGGTTATGTAACAGCGTTTTGTTTAGCTTCCATGTGTTTGTATTATTTACAGTTTTTTTTCTTTTAATTCCTATCTAGTTTCATAGCACTCTAGGCGGAAATTATACCTGATGCTATTTCAATTAACTTAGATTTCTAAGGCTTTATGTGTGACCCTACATATGATATAACTTGGAGAGTGTTTCATGAGTACCTGAGGAGAGAGTGTTTTCTGTTGTTTTGCAATAGAATGTTGTATATTTATGAATGAATTCCCTCTTGTCCAACGTGTCATTGAAAGCTTATGTTTCCTAATTTAGTTTCATTTTGGATGATCTATCCATTGGTGATTGTGGGGTGGTAATCTCCCCTACTCTTATGGTTTTACTGTCATGTTCCGCTTTATGGCTGTTAGGATATACCTTATGTATTGAAGTGCTCCTCGGTTGGGTTCATAAGTATTTGCATTTCTTAGATCCTCTCCTTGGTTTGATCCCTTGATCAGTGTGTAGTGTCCTTGTTTGTTTCTTGAAATAGTCTTTATCTTAAAGTCTATTTCTTCTGATATGAGAATTGTAACTCCAGGTTTCCTTTGATTTCCATGTGCATGGACTGTCTCTTGCCATATCCTCAGTTTCAGTCTGTATCTATCCCTAGGTCTAAAATGGGTCTCTTCTAGGCAGCATATATAATGGGCTTGTTGTTGTATGCCTTCAGCCAGTTTATCTGTTGTGGTTGGAGCAATGAATCCATTTACATGTAAGGTAATTGTCAATATGGATGTTCCTCTTCCCGTTTTGTTAATTGTTTTTGGTTTGTTCTAGGAGGTCTTTTCTTTTCTTTGTGATTCCTGCCTAGAGAAGTTCCTTTATCCTTTGGTATAAAGCTGTTGCGTGGTGCTGAATTCTCTTTCCGTTTGTTTTTCTGTAAAGTTTTTAGTTTCTCTGTCCAATCTCAATGAGATTCTTGCTGAAAACAGTAACATTGGTTGTAGGTTTTTTTCCTTTCATCCCTTTCAATACGTATACTGCCACTTCCTTCTCTCTTGCAGAATTTCTGCTGAAAGGTCGGCTGTTAACTTACGTGGATTCCCTTGAATGGTAAATGGTGCTTTTCCCATGCTGCTTTTTACATGTTTCCTATACATTTAGATTTTAATAGTTTGATGAATACGTGTCTTGGCGTGTTTCTCCTTGGAATTATCCTGTATGAGACTCTCTGTGCTTCCTGGACTTGATTACCTCTTTCCTTTCCCATACTAGGGAAGTTTTCAACTATAATCTCTTCAAATATATTCTCACGCCTTTTCCCTTTCTCTTCTTCTTCTGAGAGCCATATAATTCGAATGTTGGTGCATTTTATGTTGTCCCAAGGGTCGCTGAGACTGTCCTCCGTTCCTTTCATTCTTTGTTCTTTATTTTGATCCGCAGTATTTATTTGAACTATTTTATCTTCCAGGCCACTTAACCGTTCTTGTGCCTCAGTTATTGTGCTAGTGATCCATGCTAGAGAATAATTATTTTCATTTATTGTGTTCTTCATCACTGTTTGTTTGCTCTTCAGTTCTTGTCGACCCCTGTGAAACGTTTCCTGTATTTTCTCTCTCCTATTTCCACGAGGTTGAATGGTTTTTCCTATCATTATTCTGAATTCTTTTTCGGGTAGACTGCCTATTTCCTCTTCATTTGTTAGGTCTGGTGCGTTTTGACCTTGCTGCTTCGTCAGCTGTGTGTTTTTTGGTCTCCTAATTTTGGTTAACTTACTGTGCTTGGGGTTCCTTTTCACAGGCGTCATGCCCGTAGTTATTGTTGTTTTTGGTGTCTGTCCCAAGCGGCTTAGGTTTGTTAAGTGGGTTGTGTAGGCTTCTTCGTGGAGGGGAGTTATGCTTGTGTTCTTTTGAATGAGGCTGGATCCTGTCTTTCTGGTGGGCATTTCCACAATTGCTGGTGTGTATTTTGGTGCCTCCGTCCTTATGATGATTTAAGGCATCCTCTCTGATAACGGATGGGACTGTTTCTGTCTTGCTCATTGTTTGGCATACGGTGTCTAGCACTGTTGCTTACTGGTCACTGAGTGAATGTGGGTCTTGGCGTTGAGAAAGAAATCTCTGGGAGATTTTCTCCATTTGATATTATATGAAGCTGTCAGGTCTCCTGTGCCCCAGTGTCCTGAACTTGGTTTTCCCTCCTCAGATGCAGAGCTCTGACTCCTGGTTAGAGCACCTAGAGACATTCATCCTCACAGCTCAGAAAAAGTGGGAGAGAAAAGAGAAGGAAACAAAGAATGAGGATAAAATAAAACAAAATAAAGTAAAATCAAATAAAATGAAGTTATTAAAAGGAAAAATATGTATTAAGAGAAAATTTTAAAAATTAAAAAGAAAAGCAGTCACACAGAACTCTAGCACAAATGGTTAAAGCTTAGCTATACAGACAAAATGACTCACAGCGGCATACACCTACACATTCACAAAAAGTGAAAAAGTGGAAAAACTAATATATCTATGCTCACAAAGTCCACCTCCTCAATTTTGGACTGATTCATTGTTCTATTCAGGTGTTCCAGAGATGCGGGGTACTTCACGTTGAATGTGGAGATTTCATCCACTCTTCGTGCGGGTGCTGGGAGAGATTACTTTTTCGCTTCTTTGCTCGCACAGCTCTGCTTTTAGAGTTGCATTTGTTTCATTCCATAGATTTGGGTGTTCCTATTTACATTTTCAATTTTTCCCAGGTATTTGTGATCCCATCTTAGTTTTCTACAGTGTATTCTTGGTTATGTAACAGCGTTTTGTTTAGCTTCCATGTGTTTGTATTATTTACAGTTTTTTTTCTTTTAATTCCTATCTAGTTTCATAGCACTCTAGGCGGAAATTATACCTGATGCTATTTCAATTTTCTTAGATTTCTAAGGCTTTATGTGTGACCCTACATATGATATAACTTGGAGAGTGTTTCATGAGTACCTGAGGAGAGAGTGTTTTCTGTTGTTTTGCAATAGAATGTTGTATATTTATGAATGAATTCCCTCTTGTCCAACGTGTCATTGAAAGCTTATGTTTCCTAATTTAGTTTCATTTTGGATGATCTATCCATTGGTGATTGTGGGGTGGTAATGTCCCCTACTCTTATGGTTTTACTGTCAAGTTCCGCTTTATGGCTGTTAGGATATACCTTATGTATTGAAGTGCTCCTCGGTTGGGTTCATAAGTATTTGCATTTCTTATATCCTCTCCTTGGTTTGATCCCTTGATCAGTGTGTAGTGTCCTTGTTTGTTTCTTGAAATAGTCTTTATCTTAAAGTCTATTTCTTCTGATATGAGAATTGTAACTCCAGGTTTCCTTTGATTTCCATGTGCATGGAATGTCTCTTGCCATATCCTCAGTTTCAGTCTGTATCTATCCCTAGGTCTAAAATGGGTCTCTTCTGGGCAGCATATATAATGGGCTTGTTGTTGTATCCCTTCAGCCAGTTTATCTGTTGTGGTTGGAGCAATGAATCCATTTACATGTAAGGTAATTGTCAATATGGATGTTCCTCTTCCCGTTTTGTTAATTTTTTTGGTTTGTTCTAGGAGGTCTTTTCTTTTCTTTGTGATTCCTGCCTAGAGAAGTTCCTTTATCCTTTGGTATAAAGCTGTTGCGTGGTGCTGAATTCTCTTTCCGTTTGTTTTTCTGTAAAGTTTTTAGTTTCTCTGTCCAATCTCAATGAGATTCTTGCTGAAAACAGTAACATTGGTTGTAGGTTTTTTTTCCTTTCATCTCTTTCAATACGTATACTGCCACTTCCTTCTCTCTTGCAGAATTTCTGCTGAAAGGTCGGCTGTTAACTTACGTGGATTCCCTTGAATGGTAAATGGTGCTTTTCCCATGCTGCTTTTTACATGTTTCCTATACATTTAGATTTTAATAGTTTGATGAATACGTGTCTCGGCGTGTTTCTCCTTGGAATTATCCTGCATGAGACTCTCTGTGCTTCCTGGACTTGATTAACTCTTTCCTTTCCCATACTAGGGAAATTTTCAACTATAATCTCTTCAAATATATTCTCACGCCTTTTCTCTTTCTCTTCTTCTTCTGAGAGCCATATAATTCGAATGTTGGTGCATTTAATGTTGTCCCAAGGGTCGCTGAGACTGTCCTCCGTTCCTTTCATTCTTTGTTCTTTATTTTGATCCGCAGTATTTATTTGAACTATTTTATCTTCCAGGCCACTTAACCGTTCTTCTGCCTCAGTTATTGTGCTAGTGATCCATGCTAGAGAATAATTATTTTCATTTATTGTGTTCTTCATCACTGTTTGTTTGCTCTTCAGTTCTTGTCGACCCCTGTGAAACGTTTCCTGTATTTAATCTCTCCTATTTCCACGAGGTTGAATCGTTTTTCCTATCATTATTCTGAATTCTTTTTCGGGTAGACTGCCTATTTCCTCTTCATTTGTTAGGTCTGGTGCGTTTTGACCTTGCTGCTTCGTCAGCTGTGTGTTTTTTGGTCTCCTAATTTTGGTTAACTTACTGTGCTTGGGGTTCCTTTTCACAGGCATCATGCCCGTAGTTATTGTTGTTTTTGGTGTCTGTCCCAAGCGGCTAAGGTTTGTTAAGTGGGTTGTGTAGGCTTCTTCGTGGAGGGGATTTATGCTTGTGTTCTTTTGAATGAGGCTGGATCCTGTCTTTCTGGTGCGCATTTCCACAACTGCTGGTGTGTATTTTGGTGCCTCCGTCCTTATGATGATTTAAGGCATCCTCTCTGATAACGGATGGGACTGTTTCTGTCTTGCTCATTCTTTGGCATACGGTGTCCAGCACTGTTGCTTACTGGTCACTGAGTGAATGTGGGTCTTGGCGTTGAGAAAGAAACCTCTGGGAGATTTTCTCCATTTGATATTATGTGAAGCTGTCAGGTCTCCTGTGCACCAGTGTCCTGAAGTTGGTTTTCCCTCCTCAGATGCAGAGCTCTGACTCCTGGTTAGAGCACCTAGAGACATTCATCCTCACAGCTCAGAAAAAGTGGGAGAGAAAAGAGGAGGAAACAAAGAATGAGGATAAAATAAAACAAAATAAAGTAAAATCAAATAAAATGAAGTTATTAAAATGAAAACTATGTATTAAGAGAAAATTTTAAAAATTAAAAAGAAAAGCAGTCACACAGAACTCTAGCACAAATGGTTAAAGCTTAGCTCTACCGACAAAATGACTCACAGCGGCATACACCTACACGTTCACAAAAAGTGAAAAAGTGGCAAAATTAATATATCTATGCTCACTAAGTCCACCTCCTCAATTTTGGACTGATTCATTGTTCTATTCAGGTGTTCCAGAGATGCGGGGTACTTCACGTTGAATGTGGAGATTTCATCCACTCTTCGTGCGGGTGCTGGGAGAGATTACTTTTTCGCTTCTTTGCTCGCACAGCTCTGCTTTTAGAGTTGCATTTGTTTCATTCCATAGATTTGGGTGCTCCTATTTACATTTTCAATTTTTCCCAGGTATTTGTGATTCCATCTTAGTTTTCTACAGTGTATTCTTGGTTATGTAACAGCGTTTTGTTTAGCTTCCATGTGTTTGTATTATTTACAGTTTTTTTTCTTTTAATTCCTATCTAGTTTCATAGCACTGTAGGCGGAAATTATACCTGATGCTATTTCAATTTTCTTAGATTTCTAAGGCTTTATGTGTGACCCTACATATGATATATCTTGGAGAGTGTTTCATGAGTACCTGAGGAGAGAGTGTTTTCTGTTGTTTTGCAATAGAATGTTGTATATTTATGAATGAATTCCCTCTTGTCCAACGTGTCATTGAAAGCTTATGTTTCCTAATTTAGTTTCATTTTGGATGATCTATCCATTGGTGATTGTGGGGTGGTAATGTCCCCTACTCTTATGGTTTTACTGTCAAGTTCCGCTTTATGGCTGTTAGGATATACCTTATGTATTGAAGCGCTCCTCGGTTGGGTTCATAAGTATTTGCATTTCTTATATCCTCTCCTTGGTTTGATCCCTTGATCAGTGTGTAGTGTCCTTGTTTGTTTCTTGAAATAGTCTTTATCTTAAAGTCTATTTCTTCTGATATGAGAATTGTAACTCCAGGTTTCCTTTGATTTCCATGTGCATGGAATGTCTCTTGCCATATCCTCAGTTTCAGTCTGTATCTATCCCTAGGTCTAAAATGGGTCTCTTCTGGGCAGCATATATAATGGGCTTGTTGTTGTATCCCTTCAGCCAGTTTATCTGTTGTGGTTGGAGCAATGAATCCATTTACATGTAAGGTAATTGTCAATATGGATGTTCCTCTTCCCGTTTTGTTAATTTTTTTGGTTTGTTCTAGGAGGTCTTTTCTTTTCTTTGTGATTCCTGCCTAGAGAAGTTCCTTTATCCTTTGGTATAAAGCTGTTGCGTGGTGCTGAATTCTCTTTCCGTTTGTTTTTCTGTAAAGTTTTTAGTTTCTCTGTCCAATCTCAATGAGATTCTTGCTGAAAACAGTAACATTGGTTGTAGGTTTTTTTTCCTTTCATCTCTTTCAATACGTATACTGCCACTTCCTTCTCTCTTGCAGAATTTCTGCTGAAAGGTCGGCTGTTAACTTACGTGGATTCCCTTGAATGGTAAATGGTGCTTTTCCCATGCTGCTTTTTACATGTTTCCTATACATTTAGATTTTAATAGTTTGATGAATACGTGTCTCGGCGTGTTTCTCCTTGGAATTATCCTGTATGAGACTCTCTGTGCTTCCTGGACTTGATTAACTCTTTCCTTTCCCATACTAGGGAAATTTTCAACTATAATCTCTTCAAATATATTCTCACGCCTTTTCTCTTTCTCTTCTTCTTCTGAGAGCCATATAATTCGAATGTTGGTGCATTTAATGTTGTCCCAAGGGTCGCTGAGACTGTCCTCCGTTCCTTTCATTCTTTGTTCTTTATTTTGATCCGCAGTATTTATTTGAACTATTTTATCTTCCAGGCCACTTAACCGTTCTTCTGCCTCAGTTATTGTGCTAGTGATCCATGCTAGAGAATAATTATTTTCATTTATTGTGTTCTTCATCACTGTTTGTTTGCTCTTCAGTTCTTGTCGACCCCTGTGAAACGTTTCCTGTATTTTCTCTCTCCTATTTCCACGAGGTTGAATCGTTTTTCCTATCATTATTCTGAATTCTTTTTCGGGTAGACTGCCTATTTCCTCTTCATTTGTTAGGTCTGGTGCGTTTTGACCTTGCTGCTTCGTCAGCTGTGTGTTTTTTGGTCTCCTAATTTTGGTTAACTTACTGTGCTTGGGGTTCCTTTTCACAGGCATCATGCCCGTAGTTATTGTTGTTTTTGGTGTCTGTCCCAAGCGGCTAAGGTTTGTTAAGTGGGTTGTGTAGGCTTCTTCGTGGAGGGGATTTATGCTTGTGTTCTTTTGAATGAGGCTGGATCCTGTCTTTCTGGTGGGCATTTCCACAACTGCTGGTGTGTGTTTTGGTGCCTCCGTCCTTATGATGATTTAAGGCATCCTCTCTGATAACGGATGGGACTGTTTCTGTCTTGCTCATTCTTTGGCATACGGTGTCCAGCACTGTTGCTTACTGGTCACTGAGTGAATGTGGGTCTTGGCGTTGAGAAAGAAACCTCTGGGAGATTTTCTCCATTTGATATTATGTGAAGCTGTCAGGTCTCCTGTGCACCAGTGTCCTGAAGTTGGTTTTCCCTCCTCAGATGCAGAGCTCTGACTCCTGGTTAGAGCACCTAGAGACATTTATCCTCACAGCTCAGAAAAAGTGGGAGAGAAAAGAGGAGGAAACAAAGAATGAGGATAAAATAAAACAAAATAAAATCAAATAAAATGAAGTTATTAAAATGAAAACTATGTATTAAGAGAAAATTTTAAAAATTAAAAAGAAAAGCAGTCACACAGAACTCTAGCACAAATGGTTAAAGCTTAGCTCTACTGACAAAATGACTCACAGTGGCATACACCTACACGTTCACAAAAAGTGAAAAATTGGAAAAACTAATATATCTATGCTCTTTAAGTCCACCTCCTCAATTTTGGACTGATTCATCGTTCTATTCAGGTGTTCCAGAGATGCGGGGTACTTCACGTTGAATGTGGAGATTTCATCCACTCTTCGTGCGGGTGCTGGGAGAGATTACTTTTTCGCTTCTTTGCTCGCACAGCTCTGCTTTTAGAGTTGCATTTGTTTCATTCCATAGATTTGGGTGTTCCTATTTACATTTTCAATTTTTCCCAGGTATTTGTGATCCCATCTTAGTTTTCTACAGTGTATTCTTGGTTATGTAACAGCGTTTTGTTTAGCTTCCATGTGTTTGTATTATTTACAGTTTTTTTTCTTTTAATTCCTATCTAGTTTCATAGCAATGTAGGCGGAAATTATAACTGATGCTATTTCAATTTTCTTAGATTTCTAAGGCTTTATGTGTGACCCTACATATGATATAACTTGGAGAGTGTTTCATGAGTACCTGAGGAGAGAGTGTTTTCTGTTGTTTTGCAATAGAATGTTGTATATTTATGAAAGAATTCCCTCTTGTCCAACGTGTCATTGAAAGCTTATATTTCCTAAATTAGTTTCATTTTGGATGATCTATCCATTGGTGATTGTGTGGTGGTAATATCCCCTACTCTTATGATTTTACTGTCAAGTTCCGCTTTATGGCTGTTAGGATATACCTTATGTATTGAAGTGCTCCTCTGTTGGGTTCATAAGTATTTGAATTTCTTATATCCTCTCCTTGGTTTGATCCCTTGATCAGTGTGTAGTGTCCTTGTTTGTTTCTTGAAATAGTCTTTATCTTAAAGTCTATTTCTTCTGATATGAGAATTGTAACACCAGGTTTCCTTTGATTTCCATGTGCATGGAATGTCTCTTGCCATATCCTCAGTTTCAGTCTGTATCTATCCCTAAGTCTAAAATGGGTCTCTTCTAGGCAGCATATATAATGGGCTTGTTGTTGTATCCCTTCAGCCAGTTTATCTGTTGTGGTTGGAGCAGTGAATCCATTTACATGTAAGGTAATTGTCAATATGGATGTTCCTCTTGCCGTTTTGTTAATTGTTTTTGGTTTGTTCTAGGAGTTCTTTTCTTGTCTTTGTGATTCCTGCCTAGAGAAGTTCCTTTATCCTTTGGTATAAAGCTGTTGCATGGTGCTGAATTCTCTTTCCGTTTGTTTTTCTGTAAAGTTTTTAGTTTCTCTGTCCAATCTCAATGAGATTCTTGCTGAAAACAGTAACATTGGTTGTAGGTTTTTTTTCCTTTCATCTCTTTAAATACGTATACTGCCACTTCCTTCTCTCTTGCAGAATTTCTGCTGAAATGTCGGCTGTTAACTTACGTGGATTCCCTTGAATGGTAAATGGTGCTTTTCCCATGCTGCTTTTTACATGTTTCCTATACATTTAGATTTTAATAGTTTGATGAATACGTGTCTTGGCGTGTTTCTCCTTGGAATTATCCTGTATGAGACTCTCTGGGCTTCCTGGACTTGATTACCTTTTTCCTTTCCCATACTAAGGAAGTTTTCAACTATAATCTCTTCAAATATATTCTCACGCCTTTTTCTCTTCTTCTGAGAGCCATATAATTCGAATGTTGGTGCATATAATGTTGTCCCAAGGGTCGCTGAGACTGTCCTCCGTTCCTTTCATTCTTTGTTCTTTATTTTGATCCGCAGTATTTATTTGAACTATTTTATCTTCTAGGCCACTTAACCGTTCTTGTGCCTCAGTTATTGTGCTAGTGATCCATGCTAGAGAATAATTATTTTCATTTATTGTGTTCTTCATCACTGTTTGTTTGCTCTTCAGTTCTTGTCGACCCCTGTGAAACGTTTCCTGTATTTTCTCTCTCCTATTTCCACGATGTTGAATCGTTTTTCCTATCATTATTCTGAATTCTTTTTCGGGTAGTCTGCCTATTTCCTCTTCATTTGTTAGGTCTGGTGCGTTTTGACCTTGCTGCTTCGTCAGCTGTGTGTTTTTTGGTCTCCTAATTTTGGTTAACTTACTGTGCTTGGGGTTCCTTTTCACAGGCATCATGCCCGTAGTTATTGTTGTTTTTGGTGTCTGTCCCAAGCGGCTAAGGTTTGTTAAGTGGGTTGTGTAGGCTTCTTCGTGGAGGGGATTTATGCTTGTGTTCTTTTGAATGAGGCTGGATCCTGTCTTTCTGGTGGGCATTTCCACAACTGCTGGTGTGTATTTTGGTGCCTCCGTCCTTATGATGATTTAAGGCATCCTCTCTGATAACGGATGGGACTGTTTCTGTCTTGCTCATTCTTTGGCATACGGTGTCCAGCACTGTTGCTTACTGGTCACTGAGTGAATGTGGGTCTTGGCGTTGAGAAAGAAACCTCTGGGAGATTTTCTCCATTTGATATTATGTGAAGCTGTCAGGTCTCCTGTGCACCAGTGTCCTGAAGTTGGTTTTCCCTCCTCAGATGCAGAGCTCTGACTCCTGGTTAGAGCACCTAGAGACATTCATCCTCACAGCTCAGAAAAAGTGGGAGAGAAAAGAGGAGGAAACAAAGAATGAGGATAAAATAAAACAAAATAAAGTAAAATCAAATAAAATGAAGTTATTAAAATGAAAACTATGTATTAAGAGAAAATTTTAAAAATTAAAAAGAAAAGCAGTCACACAGAACTCTAGCACAAATGGTTAAAGCTTAGCTCTACCGACAAAATGACTCACAGCGGCATACACCTACACGTTCACAAAAAGTGAAAAAGTGGCAAAACTAATATATCTATGCTCACTAAGTCCACCTCCTCAATTTTGGACTGATTCATTGTTCTATTCAGGTGTTCCAGAGATGCGGGGTACTTCACGTTGAATGTGGAGATTTCATCCACTCTTCGTGCGGGTGCTGGGAGAGATTACTTTTTCGCTTCTTTGCTCGCACAGCTCTGCTTTTAGAGTTGCATTTGTTTCATTCCATAGATTTGGGTGCTCCTATTTACATTTTCAATTTTTCCCAGGTATTTGTGATTCCATCTTAGATTTCTACAGTGTATTCTTGGTTATGTAACAGCGTTTTGTTTAGCTTCCATGTGTTTGTATTATTTACAGTTTTTTTTCTTTTAATTCCTATCTAGTTTCATAGCACTGTAGGCGGAAATTATACCTGATGCTATTTCAATTTTCTTAGATTTCTAAGGCTTTATGTGTGACCCTACATATGATATATCTTGGAGAGTGTTTCATGAGTACCTGAGGAGAGAGTGTTTTCTGTTGTTTTGCAATAGAATGTTGTATATTTATGAATGAATTCCCTCTTGTCCAACGTGTCATTGAAAGCTTATGTTTCCTAATTTAGTTTCATTTTGGATGATCTATCCATTGGTGATTGTGGGGTGGTAATGTCCCCTACTCTTATGGTTTTACTGTCAAGTTCCGCTTTATGGCTGTTAGGATATACCTTATGTATTGAAGTGCTCCTCGGTTGGGTTCATAAGTATTTGCATTTCTTATATCCTCTCCTTGGTTTGATCCCTTGATCAGTGTGTAGTGTCCTTGTTTGTTTCTTGAAATAGTCTTTATCTTAAAGTCTATTTCTTCTGATATGAGAATTGTAACTCCAGGTTTCCTTTGATTTCCATGTGCATGGAATGTCTCTTGCCATATCCTCAGTTTCAGTCTGTATCTATCCCTAGGTCTAAAATGGGTCTCTTCTGGGCAGCATATATAATGGGCTTGTTGTTGTATCCCTTCAGCCAGTTTATCTGTTGTGGTTGGAGCAATGAATCCATTTACATGTAAGGTAATTGTCAATATGGATGTTCCTCTTCCCGTTTTGTTAATTTTTTTGGTTTGTTCTAGGAGGTCTTTTCTTTCCTTTGTGATTCCTGCCTAGAGAAGTTCCTTTATCCTTTGGTATAAAGCTGTTGCGTGGTGCTGAATTCTCTTTCCGTTTGTTTTTCTGTAAAGTTTTTAGTTTCTCTGTCCAATCTCAATGAGATTCTTGCTGAAAACAGTAACATTGGTTGTAGGTTTTTTTCCTTTCATCTCTTTCAATACGTATACTGCCACTTCCTTCTCTCTTGCAGAATTTCTGCTGAAAGGTCGGCTGTTAACTTACGTGGATTCCCTTGAATGGTAAATGGTGCTTTTCCCATGCTGCTTTTTACATGTTTCCTATACATTTAGATTTTAATAGTTTGATGAATACGTGTCTCGGCGTGTTTCTCCTTGGAATTATCCTGTATGAGACTCTCTGTGCTTCCTGGACTTGATTAACTCTTTCCTTTCCCATACTAGGGAAATTTTCAACTATAATCTCTTCAAATATATTCTCACGCCTTTTCTCTTTCTCTTCTTCTTCTGAGAGCCATATAATTCGAATGTTGGTGCATTTAATGTTGTCCCAAGGGTCGCTGAGACTGTCCTCCGTTCCTTTCATTCTTTGTTCTTTATTTTGATCCGCAGTATTTATTTGAACTATTTTATCTTCCAGGCCACTTAACCGTTCTTCTGCCTCAGTTATTGTGCTAGTGATCCATGCTAGAGAATAATTATTTTCATTTATTTTGTTCTTCATCACTGTTTGTTTGCTCTTCAGTTCTTGTCGACCCCTGTGAAACGTTTCCTGTATTTTCTCTCTCCTATTTCCACGAGGTTGAATCGTTTTTCCTATCATTATTCTGAATTCTTTTTCGGGTAGACTGCCTATTTCCTCTTCATTTGTTAGGTCTGGTGCGTTTTGACCTTGCTGCTTCGTCAGCTGTGTGTTTTTTGGTCTCCTAATTTTGGTTAACTTACTGTGCTTGGGGTTCCTTTTCACAGGCATCATGCCCGTAGTTATTGTTGTTTTTGGTGTCTGTCCCAAGCGGCTAAGGTTTGTTAAGTGGGTTGTGTAGGCTTCTTCGTGGAGGGGATTTATGCTTGTGTTCTTTTGAATGAGGCTGGATCCTGTCTTTCTGGTGGGCATTTCCACAACTGCTGGTGTGTATTTTGGTGCCTCCGTCCTTATGATGATTTAAGGCATCCTCTCTGATAACGGATGGGACTGTTTCTGTCTTGCTCATTGTTTGGCATACGGTGTCCAGCACTGTTGCTTACTGGTCACTGAGTGAATGTGGGTCTTGGCGTTGAGAAAGAAACCTCTGGGAGATTTTCTCCATTTGATATTATGTGAAGCTGTCAGGTCTCCTGTGCACCAGTGTCCTGAAGTTGGTTTTCCCTCCTCAGATGCAGAGCTCTGACTCCTGGTTAGAGCACCTAGAGACATTCATCCTCACAGCTCAGAAAAAGTGGGAGAGAAAAGAGGAGGAAACAAAGAATGAGGATAAAATAAAACAAAATAAAGTAAAATCAAATAAAATGAAGTTATTAAAATGAAAACTATGTATTAAGAGAAAATTTTAAAAATTAAAAAGAAAAGCAGTCACACAGAACTCTAGCACAAATGGTTAAAGCTTAGCTCTACCGACAAAATGACTCACAGCGGCATACACCTACACGTTCACAAAAAGTGAAAAAGTGGCAAAACTAATATATCTATGCTCACTAAGTCCACCTCCTCAATTTTGGACTGATTCATTGTTCTATTCAGGTGTTCCAGAGATGCGGGGTACTTCACGTTGAATGTGGAGATTTCATCCACTCTTCGTGCGGGTGCTGGGAGAGATTACTTTTTCGCTTCTTTGCTCGCACAGCTCTGCTTTTAGAGTTGCATTTGTTTCATTCCATAGATTTGGGTGCTCCTATTTACATTTTCAATTTTTCCCAGGTATTTGTGATTCCATCTTAGTTTTCTACAGTGTATTCTTGGTTATGTAACAGCGTTTTGTTTAGCTTCCATGTGTTTGTATTATTTACAGTTTTTTTTCTTTTAATTCCTATCTAGTTTCATAGCACTGTAGGCGGAAATTATACCTGATGCTATTTCAATTTTCTTAGATTTCTAAGGCTTTATGTGTGACCCTACATATGATATATCTTGGAGAGTGTTTCATGAGTACCTGAGGAGAGAGTGTTTTCTGTTGTTTTGCAATAGAATGTTGTATATTTATGAATGAATTCCCTCTTGTCCAACGTGTCATTGAAAGCTTATGTTTCCTAATTTAGTTTCATTTTGGATGATCTATCCATTGGTGATTGTGGGGTGGTAATGTCCCCTACTCTTATGGTTTTACTGTCAAGTTCCGCTTTATGGCTGTTAGGATATACCTTATGTATTGAAGTGCTCCTCGGTTGGGTTCATAAGTATTTGCATTTCTTATATCCTCTCCTTGGTTTGATCCCTTGATCAGTGTGTAGTGTCCTTGTTTGTTTCTTGAAATAGTCTTTATCTTAAAGTCTATTTCTTCTGATATGAGAATTGTAACTCCAGGTTTCCTTTGATTTCCATGTGCATGGAATGTCTCTTGCCATATCCTCAGTTTCAGTCTGTATCTATCCCTAGGTCTAAAATGGGTCTCTTCTGGGCAGCATATATAATGGGCTTGTTGTTGTATCCCTTCAGCCAGTTTATCTGTTGTGGTTGGAGCAATGAATCCATTTACATGTAAGGTAATTGTCAATATGGATGTTCCTCTTCCCGTTTTGTTAATTTTTTTGGTTTGTTCTAGGAGGTCTTTTCTTTTCTTTGTGATTCCTGCCTAGAGAAGTTCCTTTATCCTTTGGTATAAAGCTGTTGCGTGGTGCTGAATTCTCTTTCCGTTTGTTTTTCTGTAAAGTTTTTAGTTTCTCTGTCCAATCTCAATGAGATTCTTGCTGAAAACAGTAACATTGGTTGTAGGTTTTTTTCCTTTCATCTCTTTCAATACGTATACTGCCACTTCCTTCTCTCTTGCAGAATTTCTGCTGAAAGGTCGGCTGTTAACTTACGTGGATTCCCTTGAATGGTAAATGGTGCTTTTCCCATGCTGCTTTTTACATGTTTCCTATACATTTAGATTTTAATAGTTTGATGAATACGTGTCTCGGCGTGTTTCTCCTTGGAATTATCCTGTATGAGACTCTCTGTGCTTCCTGGACTTGATTAACTCTTTCCTTTCCCATACTAGGGAAATTTTCAACTATAATCTCTTCAAATATATTCTCACGCCTTTTCTCTTTCTCTTCTTCTTCTGAGAGCCATATAATTCGAATGTTGGTGCATTTAATGTTGTCCCAAGGGTCGCTGAGACTGTCCTCCGTTCCTTTCATTCTTTGTTCTTTATTTTGATCCGCAGTATTTATTTGAACTATTTTATCTTCCAGGCCACTTAACCGTTCTTCTGCCTCAGTTATTGTGCTAGTGATCCATGCTAGAGAATAATTATTTTCATTTATTGTGTTCTTCATCACTGTTTGTTTGCTCTTCAGTTCTTGTCGACCCCTGTGAAACGTTTCCTGTATTTTCTCTCTCCTATTTCCACGAGGTTGAATCGTTTTTCCTATCATTATTCTGAATTCTTTTTCGGGTAGACTGCCTATTTCCTCTTCATTTGTTAGGTCTGGTGCGTTTTGACCTTGCTGCTTCGTCAGCTGTGTGTTTTTTGGTCTCCTAATTTTGGTTAACTTACTGTGCTTGGGGTTCCTTTTCACAGGCATCATGCCCGTAGTTATTGTTGTTTTTGGTGTCTGTCCAAAGCGGCTAAGGTTTGTTAAGTGGGTTGTGTAAGCTTCTTCGTGGAGGGGATTTATGCTTGTGTTCTTTTGAATGAGGCTGGATCCTGTCTTTCTGGTGGGCATTTCCACAACTGCTGGTGTGTATTTTGGTGCCTCCGTCCTTATGATGATTTAAGGCATCCTCTCTGATAACGGATGGGACTGTTTCTGTCTTGCTCATTGTTTGGCATACGGTGTCCAGCACTGTTGCTTACTGGTCACTGAGTGAATGTGGGTCTTGGCGTTGAGAAAGAAACCTCTGGGAGATTTTCTCCATTTGATAGTATGTGAAGCTGTCAGGTCTCCTGTGCACCAGTGTCCTGAAGTTGGTTTTCCCTCCTCAGATGCAGAGCTCTGACTCCTGGTTAGAGCACCTAGAGACATTCATCCTCACAGCTCAGAAAAAGTGGGAGAGAAAAGAGGAGGAAACAAAGAATGAGGATAAAATAAAACAAAATAAAGTAAAATCAAATAAAATGAAGTTATTAAAATGAAAACTATGTATTAAGAGAAAATTTTAAAAATTAAAAAGAAAAGCAGTCACACAGAACTCTAGCACAAATGGTTAAAGCTTAGCTCTACCGACAAAATGACTCACAGCGGCATACACCTACACGTTCACAAAAAGTGAAAAAGTGGCAAAACTAATATATCTATGCTCACTAAGTCCACCTCCTCAATTTTGGACTGATTCATTGTTCTATTCAGGTGTTCCAGAGATGCGGGCTACTTCACGTTGAATGTGGAGATTTCATCCACTCTTCGTGCGGGTGCTGGGAGAGATTACTTTTTCGCTTCTTTGCTCGCACAGCTCTGCTTTTAGAGTTGCATTTGTTTCATTCCATAGATTTGGGTGCTCCTATTTACATTTTCAATTTTTCCCAGGTATTTGTGATTCCATCTTAGTTTTCTACAGTGTATTCTTGGTTATGTAACAGCGTTTTGTTTAGCTTCCATGTGTTTGTATTATTTACAGTTTTTTTTCTTTTAATTCCTATCTAGTTTCATAGCACTGTAGGCGGAAATTATACCTGATGCTATTTCAATTTTCTTAGATTTCTAAGGCTTTATGTGTGACCCTACATATGATATATCTTGGAGAGTGTTTCATGAGTACCTGAGGAGAGAGTGTTTTCTGTTGTTTTGCAATAGAATGTTGTATATTTATGAATGAATTCCCTCTTGTCCAACGTGTCATTGAAAGCTTATGTTTCCTAATTTAGTTTCATTTTGGATGATCTATCCATTGGTGATTGTGGGGTGGTAATGTCCCCTACTCTTATGGTTTTACTGTCAAGTTCCGCTTTATGGCTGTTAGGATATACCTTATGTATTGAAGTGCTCCTCGGTTGGGTTCATAAGTATTTGCATTTCTTATATCCTCTCCTTGGTTTGATCCCTTGATCAGTGTGTAGTGTCCTTGTTTGTTTCTTGAAATAGTCTTTATCTTAAAGTCTATTTCTTCTGATATGAGAATTGTAACTCCAGGTTTCCTTTGATTTCCATGTGCATGGAATGTCTCTTGCCATATCCTCAGTTTCAGTCTGTATCTATCCCTAGGTCTAAAATGGGTCTCTTCTGGGCAGCATATATAATGGGCTTGTTGTTGTATCCCTTCAGCCAGTTTATCTGTTGTGGTTGGAGCAATGAATCCATTTACATGTAAGGTAATTGTCAATATGGATGTTCCTCTTCCCGTTTTGTTAATTTTTTTAGTTTGTTCTAGGAGGTCTTTTCTTTTCTTTGTGATTCCTGCCTAGAGAAGTTCCTTTATCCTTTGGTATAAAGCTGTTGCGTGGTGCTGAATTCTCTTTCCGTTTGTTTTTCTGTAAAGTTTTTAGTTTCTCTGTCCAATCTCAATGAGATTCTTGCTGAAAACAGTAACATTGGTTGTAGGTTTTTTTCCTTTCATCTCTTTCAATACGTATACTGCCACTTCCTTCTCTCTTGCAGAATTTCTGCTGAAAGGTCGGCTGTTAACTTACGTGGATTCCCTTGAATGGTAAATGGTGCTTTTCCCATGCTGCTTTTTACATGTTTCCTATACATTTAGATTTTAATAGTTTGATGAATACGTGTCTCGGCGTGTTTCTCCTTGGAATTATCCTGTATGAGACTCTCTGTGCTTCCTGGACTTGATTACCTCTTTCCTTTCCCATACTAGGGAAATTTTCAACTATAATCTCTTCAAATATATTCTCACGCCTTTTCTCTTTCTCTTCTTCTTCTGAGAGCCATATAATTCGAATGTTGGTGCATTTAATGTTGTCCCAAGGGTCGCTGAGACTGTCCTCCGTTCCTTTCATTCTTTGTTCTTTATTTTGATCCGCAGTATTTATTTGAACTATTTTATCTTCCAGGCCACTTAACCGTTCTTCTGCCTCAGTTATTGTGCTAGTGATCCATGCTAGAGAATAATTATTTTCATTTATTGTGTTCTTCATCACTGTTTGTTTGCTCTTCAGTTCTTGTCGACCCCTGTGAAACGTTTCCTGTATTTTCTCTCTCCTATTTCCACGAGGTTGAATCGTTTTTCCTATCATTATTCTGAATTCTTTTTCGGGTAGACTGCCTATTTCCTCTTCATTTGTTAGGTCTGGTGCGTTTTGACCTTGCTGCTTCATCAGCTGTGTGTTTTTTGGTCTCCTAATTTTGGTTAACTTACTGTGCTTGGGGTTCCTTTTCACAGGCATCATGCCCGTAGTTATTGTTGTTTTTGGTGTCTGTCCAAAGCGGCTAAGGTTTGTTAAGTGGGTTGTGTAAGCTTCTTCGTGGAGGGGATTTATGCTTGTGTTCTTTTGAATGAGGCTGGATCCTGTCTTTCTGGTGGGCATTTCCACAACTGCTGGTGTGTATTTTGGTGCCTCCGTCCTTATGATGATTTAAGGCATCCTCTCTGATAACGGATGGGACTGTTTCTGTCTTGCTCATTGTTTGGCATACGGTGTCCAGCACTGTTGCTTACTGGTCACTGAGTGAATGTGGGTCTTGGCGTTGAGAAAGAAACCTCTGGGAGATTTTCTCCATTTGATAGTATGTGAAGCTGTCAGGTCTCCTGTGCACCAGTGTCCTGAAGTTGGTTTTCCCTCCTCAGATGCAGAGCTCTGACTCCTGGTTAGAGCACCTAGAGACATTCATCCTCACAGCTCAGAAAAAGTGGGAGAGAAAAGAGGAGGAAACAAAGAATGAGGATAAAATAAAACAAAATAAAGTAAAATCAAATAAAATGAAGTTATTAAAATGAAAACTATGTATTAAGAGAAAATTTTAAAAATTAAAAAGAAAAGCAGTCACACAGAACTCTAGCACAAATGGTTAAAGCTTAGCTCTACCGACAAAATGACTCACAGCGGCATACACCTACACGTTCACAAAAAGTGAAAAAGTGGCAAAACTAATATATCTATGCTCACTAAGTCCACCTCCTCAATTTTGGACTGATTCATTGTTCTATTCAGGTGTTCCAGAGATGCGGGCTACTTCACGTTGAATGTGGAGATTTCATCCACTCTTCGTGCGGGTGCTGGGAGAGATTACTTTTTCGCTTCTTTGCTCGCACAGCTCTGCTTTTAGAGTTGCATTTGTTTCATTCCATAGATTTGGGTGCTCCTATTTACATTTTCAATTTTTCCCAGGTATTTGTGATTCCATCTTAGTTTTCTACAGTGTATTCTTGGTTATGTAACAGCGTTTTGTTTAGCTTCCATGTGTTTGTATTATTTACAGTTTTTTTTCTTTTAATTCCTATCTAGTTTCATAGCACTGTAGGCGGAAATTATACCTGATGCTATTTCAATTTTCTTAGATTTCTAAGGCTTTATGTGTGACCCTACATATGATATATCTTGGAGAGTGTTTCATGAGTACCTGAGGAGAGAGTGTTTTCTGTTGTTTTGCAATAGAATGTTGTATATTTATGAATGAATTCCCTCTTGTCCAACGTGTCATTGAAAGCTTATGTTTCCTAATTTAGTTTCATTTTGGATGATCTATCCATTGGTGATTGTGGGGTGGTAATGTCCCCTACTCTTATGGTTTTACTGTCAAGTTCCGCTTTATGGCTGTTAGGATATACCTTATGTATTGAAGTGCTCCTCGGTTGGGTTCATAAGTATTTGCATTTCTTATATCCTCTCCTTGGTTTGATCCCTTGATCAGTGTGTAGTGTCCTTGTTTGTTTCTTGAAATAGTCTTTATCTTAAAGTCTATTTCTTCTGATATGAGAATTGTAACTCCAGGTTTCCTTTGATTTCCATGTGCATGGAATGTCTCTTGCCATATCCTCAGTTTCAGTCTGTATCTATCCCTAGGTCTAAAATGGGTCTCTTCTGGGCAGCATATATAATGGGCTTGTTGTTGTATCCCTTCAGCCAGTTTATCTGTTGTGGTTGGAGCAATGAATCCATTTACATGTAAGGTAATTGTCAATATGGATGTTCCTCTTCCCGTTTTGTTAATTTTTTTGGTTTGTTCTAGGAGGTCTTTTCTTTTCTTTGTGATTCCTGCCTAGAGAAGTTCCTTTATCCTTTGGTATAAAGCTGTTGCGTGGTGCTGAATTCTCTTTCCGTTTGTTTTTCTGTAAAGTTTTTAGTTTCTCTGTCCAATCTCAATGAGATTCTTGCTGAAAACAGTAACATTGGTTGTAGGTTTTTTTCCTTTCATCTCTTTCAATACGTATACTGCCACTTCCTTCTCTCTTGCAGAATTTCTGCTGAAAGGTCGGCTGTTAACTTACGTGGATTCCCTTGAATGGTAAATGGTGCTTTTCCCATGCTGCTTTTTACATGTTTCCTATACATTTAGATTTTAATAGTTTGATGAATACGTGTCTCGGCGTGTTTCTCCTTGGAATTATCCTGTATGAGACTCTCTGTGCTTCCTGGACTTGATTACCTCTTTCCTTTCCCATACTAGGGAAATTTTCAACTATAATCTCTTCAAATATATTCTCACGCCTTTTCTCTTTCTCTTCTTCTTCTGAGAGCCATATAATTCGAATGTTGGTGCATTTAATGTTGTCCCAAGGGTCGCTGAGACTGTCCTCCGTTCCTTTCATTCTTTGTTCTTTATTTTGATCCGCAGTATTTATTTGAACTATTTTATCTTCCAGGCCACTTAACCGTTCTTCTGCCTCAGTTATTGTGCTAGTGATCCATGCTAGAGAATAATTATTTTCATTTATTGTGTTCTTCATCACTGTTTGTTTGCTCTTCAGTTCTTGTCGACCCCTGTGAAACGTTTCCTGTATTTTCTCTCTCCTATTTCCACGAGGTTGAATCGTTTTTCCTATCATTATTCTGAATTCTTTTTCGGGTAGACTGCCTATTTCCTCTTCATTTGTTAGGTCTGGTGCGTTTTGACCTTGCTGCTTCGTCAGCTGTGTGTTTTTTGGTCTCCTAATTTTGGTTAACTTACTGTGCTTGGGGTTCCTTTTCACAGGCATCATGCCCGTAGTTATTGTTGTTTTTGGTGTCTGTCCCAAGCGGCTAAGGTTTGTTAAGTGGGTTGTGTAGGCTTCTTCGTGGAGGGGATTTATGCTTGTGTTCTTTTGAATGAGGCTGGATCCTGTCTTTCTGGTGGGCATTTCCACAACTGCTGGTGTGTATTTTGGTGCCTCCGTCCTTATGATGATTTAAGGCATCCTCTCTGATAACGGATGGGACTGTTTCTGTCTTGCTCATTCTTTGGCATACGGTGTCCAGCACTGTTGCTTACTGGTCACTGAGTGAATGTGGGTCTTGGCGTTGAGAAAGAAACCTCTGGGAGATTTTCTCCATTTGATATTATGTGAAGCTGTCAGGTCTCCTGTGCACCAGTGTCCTGAAGTTGGTTTTCCCTCCTCAGATGCAGAGCTCTGACTCCTGGTTAGAGCACCTAGAGACATTTATCCTCACAGCTCAGAAAAAGTGGGAGAGAAAAGAGGAGGAAACAAAGAATGAGGATAAAATAAAACAAAATAAAGTAAAATCAAATAAAATGAAGTTATTAAAATGAAAACTATGTATTAAGAGAAAATTTTAAAAATTAAAAAGAAAAGCAGTCACACAGAACTCTAGCACAAATGGTTAAAGCTTAGCTCTACCGACAAAATGACTCACAGTGGCATACACCTACACGTTCACAAAAAGTGAAAAATTGGAAAAACTAATATATCTATGCTCTTTAAGTCCACCTCCTCAATTTTGGACTGATTCATCGTTCTATTCAGGTGTTCCAGAGATGCGGGGTACTTCACGTTGAATGTGGAGATTTCATCCACTCTTCGTGCGGGTGCTGGGAGAGATTACTTTTTCGCTTCTTTGCTCGCACAGCTCTGCTTTTAGAGTTGCATTTGTTTCATTCCATAGATTTGGGTGTTCCTATTTACATTTTCAATTTTTCCCAGGTATTTGTGATTCCATCTTAGTTTTCTACAGTGTATTCTTGGTTATGTAACAGCGTTTTGTTTAGCTTCCATGTGTTTGTATTATTTACAGTTTTTTTTCTTTTAATTCCTATCTAGTTTCATAGCACTCTAGGCGGAAATTATACCTGATGCTATTTCAATTTTCTTAGATTTCTAAGGCTTTATGTGTGACCCTACATATGATATATCTTGGAGAGTGTTTCATGAGTACCTGAGGAGAGAGTGTTTTCTGTTGTTTTGCAATAGAATGTTGTATATTTATGAATGAATTCCCTCTTGTCCAACGTGTCATTGAAAGCTTATGTTTCCTAATTTAGTTTCATTTTGGATGATCTATCCATTGGTGATTGTGGGGTGGTAATGTCCCCTACTCTTATGGTTTTACTGTCAAGTTCCGCTTTATGGCTGTTAGGATATACCTTATGTATTGAAGTGCTCCTCGGTTGGGTTCATAAGTATTTGCATTTCTTATATCCTCTCCTTGGTTTGATCCCTTGATCAGTGTGTAGTGTCCTTGTTTGTTTCTTGAAATAGTCTTTATCTTAAAGTCTATTTCTTCTGATATGAGAATTGTAACTCCAGGTTTCCTTTGATTTCCATGTGCATGGAATGTCTCTTGCCATATCCTCAGTTTCAGTCTGTATCTATCCCTAGGTCTAAAATGGGTCTCTTCTGGGCAGCATATATAATGGGCTTGTTGTTGTATCCCTTCAGCCAGTTTATCTGTTGTGGTTGGAGCAATGAATCCATTTACATGTAAGGTAATTGTCAATATGGATGTTCCTCTTCCCGTTTTGTTAATTTTTTTGGTTTGTTCTAGGAGGTCTTTTCTTTCCTTTGTGATTCCTGCCTAGAGAAGTTCCTTTATCCTTTGGTATAAAGCTGTTGCGTGGTGCTGAATTCTCTTTCCGTTTGTTTTTCTGTAAAGTTTTTAGTTTCTCTGTCCAATCTCAATGAGATTCTTGCTGAAAACAGTAACATTGGTTGTAGGTTTTTTTCCTTTCATCTCTTTCAATACGTATACTGCCACTTCCTTCTCTCTTGCAGAATTTCTGCTGAAAGGTCGGCTGTTAACTTACGTGGATTCCCTTGAATGGTAAATGGTGCTTTTCCCATGCTGCTTTTTACATGTTTCCTATACATTTAGATTTTAATAGTTTGATGAATACGTGTCTCGGCGTGTTTCTCCTTGGAATTATCCTGTATGAGACTCTCTGTGCTTCCTGGACTTGATTACCTCTTTCCTTTCCCATACTAGGGAAATTTTCAACTATAATCTCTTCAAATATATTCTCACGCCTTTTCTCTTTCTCTTCTTCTTCTGAGAGCCATATAATTCGAATGTTGGTGCATTTAATGTTGTCCCAAGGGTCGCTGAGACTGTCCTCCGTTCCTTTCATTCTTTGTTCTTTATTTTGATCCGCAGTATTTATTTGAACTATTTTATCTTCCAGGCCACTTAACCGTTCTTCTGCCTCAGTTATTGTGCTAGTGATCCATGCTAGAGAATAATTATTTTCATTTATTGTGTTCTTCATCACTGTTTGTTTGCTCTTCAGTTCTTGTCGACCCCTGTGAAACGTTTCCTGTATTTTCTCTCTCCTATTTCCACGAGGTTGAATCGTTTTTCCTATCATTATTCTGAATTCTTTTTCGGGTAGACTGCCTATTTCCTCTTCATTTGTTAGGTCTGGTGCGTTTTGACCTTGCTGCTTCGTCAGCTGTGTGTTTTTTGGTCTCCTAATTTTGGTTAACTTACTGTGCTTGGGGTTCCTTTTCACAGGCATCATGCCCGTAGTTATTGTTGTTTTTGGTGTCTGTCCCAAGCGGCTAAGGTTTGTTAAGTGGGTTGTGTAGGCTTCTTCGTGGAGGGGATTTATGCTTGTGTTCTTTTGAATGAGGCTGGATCCTGTCTTTCTGGTGGGCATTTCCACAACTGCTGGTGTGTATTTTGGTGCCTCCGTCCTTATGATGATTTAAGGCATCCTCTCTGATAACGGATGGGACTGTTTCTGTCTTGCTCATTCTTTGGCATACGGTGTCCAGCACTGTTGCTTACTGGTCACTGAGTGAATGTGGGTCTTGGCGTTGAGAAAGAAACCTCTGGGAGATTTTCTCCATTTGATATTATGTGAAGCTGTCAGGTCTCCTGTGCACCAGTGTCCTGAAGTTGGTTTTCCCTCCTCAGATGCAGAGCTCTGACTCCTGGTTAGAGCACCTAGAGACATTTATCCTCACAGCTCAGAAAAAGTGGGAGAGAAAAGAGGAGGAAACAAAGAATGAGGATAAAATAAAACAAAATAAAGTAAAATCAAATAAAATGAAGTTATTAAAATGAAAACTATGTATTAAGAGAAAATTTTAAAAATTAAAAAGAAAAGCAGTCACACAGAACTCTAGCACAAATGGTTAAAGCTTAGCTCTACTGACAAAATGACTCACAGTGGCATACACCTACACGTTCACAAGAAGTGAAAAATTGGAAAAACTAATATATCTATGCTCTTTAAGTCCACCTCCTCAATTTTGGACTGATTCATCGTTCTATTCAGGTGTTCCAGAGATGCGGGGTACTTCACGTTGAATGTGGAGATTTCATCCACTCTTCGTGCGGGTGCTGGGAGAGATTACTTTTTCGCTTCTTTGCTCGCACAGCTCTGCTTTTAGAGTTGCATTTGTTTCATTCCATAGATTTGGGTGTTCCTATTTACATTTTCAATTTTTCCCAGGTATTTGTGATCCCATCTTAGTTTTCTACAGTGTATTCTTGGTTATGTAACAGCGTTTTGTTTAGCTTCCATGTGTTTGTATTATTTACAGTTTTTTTTCTTTTAATTCCTATCTAGTTTCCTAGCAATGTAGGCAGAAATTATACCTGATGCTATATCAATTTTCTTAGATTTCTAAGGCTTTTTGTGTGACCCTACATATGATATAACTTGGAGAGTGTTTCATGAGTACCTGAGGAGAGAGTGTTTTCTGTTGTTTTGCAATAGAATGTTGTATATTTATGAAAGAATTCCCTCTTGTCCAACGTGTCATTGAAAGCTTATATTTCCTAAATTAGTTTCATTTTGGATGATCTATCCATTGGTGATTGTGTGGTGGTAATATCCCCTACTCTTATGATTTTACTGTCAAGTTCCGCTTTATGGCTGTTAGGATATACCTTATGTATTGAAGTGCTCCTCTGTTGGGTTCATAAGTATTTGAATTTCTTATATCCTCTCCTTGGTTTGATCCCTTGATCAGTGTGTAGTGTCCTTGTTTGTTTCTTGAAATAGTCTTTATCTTAAAGTCTATTTCTTCTGATATGAGAATTGTAACACCAGGTTTCCTTTGATTTCCATGTGCATGGAATGTCTCTTGCCATATCCTCAGTTTCAGTCTGTATCTATCCCTAAGTCTAAAATGGGTCTCTTCTAGGCAGCATATATAATGGGCTTGTTGTTGTATCCCTTCAGCCAGTTTATCTGTTGTGGTTGGAGCAGTGAATCCATTTACATGTAAGGTAATTGTCAATATGGATGTTCCTCTTGCCGTTTTGTTAATTGTTTTTGGTTTGTTCTAGGAGTTCTTTTCTTGTCTTTGTGATTCCTGCCTAGAGAAGTTCCTTTATCCTTTGGTATAAAGCTGTTGCGTGGTGCTGAATTCTCTTTCCGTTTGTTTTTCTGTAAAGTTTTTAGTTTCTCTGTCCAATCTCAATGAGATTCTTGCTGAAAACAGTAACATTGGTTGTAGGTTTTTTTCCTTTCATCTCTTTAAATACGTATACTGCCACTTCCTTCTCTCTTGCAGAATTTCTGCTGAAAGGTCGGCTGTTAACTTACGTGGATTCCCTTGAATGGTAAATGGTGCTTTTCCCATGCTGCTTTTTACATGTTTCCTATACATTTAGATTTTAATAGTTTGATGAATACGTGTCTTGGCGTGTTTCTCCTTGGAATTATCCTGTATGAGACTCTCTGGGCTTCCTGGACTTGATTACCTTTTTCCTTTCCCATACTAAGGAAGTTTTCAACTATAATCTCTTCAAATATATTCTCACGCCTTTTTCTCTTCTTCTGAGAGCCATATAATTCGAATGTTGGTGCATATAATGTTGTCCCAAGGGTCGCTGAGACTGTCCTCCGTTCCTTTCATTCTTTGTTCTTTATTTTGATCCGCAGTATTTATTTGAACTATTTTATCTTCTAGGCCACTTAACCGTTCTTGTGCCTCAGTTATTGTGCTAGTGATCCATGCTAGAGAATAATTATTTTCATTTATTGTGTTCTTCATCACTGTTTGTTTGCTCTTCAGTTCTTGTCGACCCCTGTGAAACGTTTCCTGTATTTTCTCTCTCCTATTTCCACGATGTTGAATCGTTTTTCCTATCATTATTCTGAATTCTTTTTCGGGTAGTCTGCCTATTTCCTCTTCATTTGTTAGGTCTGGTGCGTTTTGACCTTGCTGCTTCGTCAGCTGTGTGTTTTTTCGTCTCCTAATTTTGGATAACTTACTGTGCTTGGGGTTCCTTTTCACAGGCATCATGCCCGTAGTTATTGTTGTTTTTGGTGTCTGTCCCAAGCGGCTAAGGTTTGTTAAGTGGGTTGTGTAGGCTTCTTCGTGGAGGGGAGTTATGCTTGTGTTCTTTTGAATGAGTCTGGATCCTGTCTTTCTGGTGGGCATTTCCACAACTGCTGGTGTGTATTTTGTTGCCTCCGTCCTTATGATGATTTAAGGCATCCTCTCTGATAACGGATGGGACTGTTTCTGTCTTGCTCATTGTTTGGCATACGGTGTCCAGCACTGTTGCTTACTGGTCACTGAGTGAATGTGGGTCTTGGCGTTGAGAAAGAAATCTCTGGGAGATTTTCTCCATTTGATATTATGTGAAGCTGTCAGGTCTCCTGTGCCCGAGTGTCCTGAACTTGGTTTTCCCTCCTCAGATGCAGAGCTCTGACTCCTGGTTAGAGCACCTAGAGACATTCAGCCTCACAGCTCAGAAAAAGTGGGAGAGAAAAGAGAAGGAAACAAAGAATGAGGATAAAATAAAACAAAATAAAGTAAAATCAAATAAAATGAAGTTATTAAAATGAAAACTATGTATTAAGAGAAAATTTTAAGAATTAAAAAGAAAAGCAGTCACACAGAACTCTAGCACAAATGGTTAAAGCTTAGCTCTACCGACAAAATGACTCACAGCGGCATACAACTACACGTTCACAAAAAGTGAAAAAGGGGAAAAACTAATATATCTATGCTCAGAAAGTCCACATCCTCAATTTTGGACTGATTCATTGTTCTATTCAGGTGTTCCAGAGATGCGGGGTACTTCACGTTGAATGTGGAGATTTCATCCACTCTTCGTGCGGGTGCTGGGAGAGATTACTTTTTCGCTTCTTTGCTCGCACAGCTCTGCTTTTAGAGTTGCATTTGTTTCATTCCATAGATTTGGGTGTTCCTATTTACATTTTCAATTTTTCCCAGGTTTTTGTGATCCCATCTTAGTTTTCTACAGTGTATTCTTGCTTATGTAACAGCGTTTTGTTTAGCTTCTATGTGTTTGTTTAATTTACAGTTTTTTTTCTTTTAATTCCTATCTAGTTTCATAGCACTGTAGGCCGAAATTATACCTGATGCTATTTCAATTTTCTTAGATTTTTAAGGCTTTATGTGTGACCCTACATATGATGTATCTTGGAGAGTGTTTCATGAGTACCTGAGGAGAGAGTGCTTTCTGTTGTTTTGCAATAGAATGTTGTATATTTATGAATGAATTCCCTCTTGTCCAACGTGTCATTGAAAGCTTATGTTTCCTAATTTAGTTTCATTTTGGATGATCTATCCATTGGTGATTGTGGGGTGGTAATGTCCCCTACTCTTATGGTTTTACTGTCAAGTTCCGCTTTATGGCTGTTAGGATATACCTTATGTATTGAAGTGCTCCTCGGTTGGGTTCATAAGTATTTGCATTTCTTATATCCTCTCCTTGGTTTGATCCCTTGATCAGTGTGTAGTGTCCTTGTTTGTTTCTTGAAATAGTCTTTATCTTAAAGTCTATTTCTTCTGATATGAGAATTGTAACACCAGGTTTCCTTTGATTTCCATGTGCATGGAATGTCTCTTGCCATATCCTCAGTTTCAGTCTGTATCTATCCCTAGGTCTAAAATGGGTCTCTTCTAGGCAGCATATATAATGGGCTTGTTGTTGTATCCCTTCAGCCAGTTTATCTGTTGTGGTTGGAGCAATGAATCCATTTACATGTAAGGTAATTGTCAATATGGATGTTCCTCTTCCCGTTTTGTTAATTGTTTTTGGTTTGTTCTAGGAGGTCTTTTCTTTTCTTTGTGATTCCTGCCTAGAGAAGTTCCTTTATCCTTTGGTATAAAGCTGTTGCGTGGTGCTGAATTCTCTTTCCGTTTGTTTTTCTGTAAAGTTTTTAGTTTCTCTGTCCAATCTCAATGAGATTCTTGCTGAAAACAGTAACATTGGTTGTAGGTTTTTTTCCTTTCATCTCTTTCAATACGTATACTGCCACTTCCTTCTCTCTTGCAGAATTTCTGCTGAAAGGTCGGCTGTTAACTTACGTGGATTCCCTTGAATGGTAAATGGTGCTTTTCCCATGCTGCTTTTTACATGTTTCCTATACATTTAGATTTTAATAGTTTGATGAATACGTGTCTCGGCGTGTTTCTCCTTGGAATTATCCTGTATGAGACTCTCTGTGCTTCCTGGACTTGATTAACTCTTTCCTTTCCCATACTAGGGAAGTTTTCAACTATAATCTCTTCAAATATATTCTCACGCCTTTTTCTCTTCTTCTTCTGAGAGCCATATAATTCGAATGTTGGTGCATTTAATGTTGTCCCAAGGGTCGCTGAGACTGTCCTCCGTTCCTTTCATTCTTTGTTCTTTATTTTGATCCGCAGTATTTATTTGAACTATTTTATCTTCTAGGCCACTTAACCGTTCTTGTGCCTCAGTTATTGTGCTAGTGATCCATGCTAGAGAATAATTATTTTCATTTATTGTGTTCTTCATCACTGTTTGTTTGCTCTTCAGTTCTTGTCGACCCCTGTGAAACGTTTCCTGTATTTTCTCTCTCCTATTTCCACGATGTTGAATCGTTTTTCCTATCATTATTCTGAATTCTTTTTCGGGTAGACTGCCTATTTCCTCTTCATTTGTTAGGTCTGGTGCGTTTTGACCTTGCTGCTTCGTCAGCTGTGTGTTTTTTGGTCTCCTAATTTTGGTTAACTTACTGTGCTTGGGGTTCCTTTTCACAGGCATCATGCCCGTAGTTATTGTTGTTTTGGTGTCTGTCCTAAGCGGCTAAGGTTTGTTAAGTGGGTTGTGTAGGCTTCTTCGTGGAGGGGATTTATGCTTGTGTTCTTTTGAATGAGGCTGGATCCTGTCTTTCTGGTGGGCATTTCCACAACTGCTGGTGTGTATTTTGGTGCCTCCGTCCTTATGATGATTTAAGGCATCCTCTCTGATAACGGATGGGACTGTTTCTGTCTTGCTCATTCTTTGGCATACGGTGTCCAGCACTGTTGCTTACTGGTCACTGAGTGAATGTGGGTCTTGGCGTTGAGAAAGAAACCTCTGGGAGATTTTCTCCATTTGATAGTATGTGAAGCTGTCAGGTCTCCTGTGCACCAGTGTCCTGAAGTTGGTTTTCCCTCCTCAGATGCAGAGCTCTGACTCCTGGTTAGAGCACCTAGAGACATTCATGCTCACAGCTCAGAAAAAGTGGGAGAGAAAAGAGGAGGAAACAAAGAATGAGGATAAAATAAAACAAAATAAAGTAAAATCAAATAAAATGAAGTTATTAAAATGAAAACTATGTATTAAGAGAAAATTTTAAAAATTAAAAAGAAAAGCAGTCACACAGAACTCTAGCACAAATGGTTAAAGCTTAGCTCTACCGACAAAATGACTCACAGCGGCATACACCTACACGTTCACAAAAAGTGAAAAAGTGGCAAAACTAATATATCTATGCTCACTAAGTCCACCTCCTCAATTTTGGACTGATTCATTGTTCTATTCAGGTGTTCCAGAGATGCGGGGTACTTCACGTTGAATGTGGAGATTTCATCCACTCTTCGTGCGGGTGCTGGGAGAGATTACTTTTTCGCTTCTTTGCTCGCACAGCTCTGCTTTTAGAGTTGCATTTGTTTCATTCCATAGATTTGGGTGTTCCTATTTACATTTTCAATTTTTCCCAGGTATTTGTGATTCCATCTTAGTTTTCTACAGTGTATTCTTGGTTATGTAACAGCGTTTTGTTTAGCTTCCATGTGTTTGTATTATTTACAGTTTTTTTTCTTTTAATTCCTATCTAGTTTCATAGCACTGTAGGCGGAAATTATACCTGATGCTATTTCAATTTTCTTAGATTTCTAAGGCTTTATGTGTGACCCTACATATGATATATCTTGGAGAGTGTTTCATGAGTACCTGAGGAGAGAGTGTTTTCTGTTGTTTTGCAATAGAATGTTGTATATTTATGAATGAATTCCCTCTTGTCCAACGTGTCATTGAAAGCTTATGTTTCCTAATTTAGTTTCATTTTGGATGATCTATCCATTGGTGATTGTGGGGTGGTAATGTCCCCTACTCTTATGGTTTTACTGTCAAGTTCCGCTTTATGGCTGTTAGGATATACCTTATGTATTGAAGTGCTCCTCGGTTGGGTTCATAAGTATTTGCATTTCTTATATCCTCTCCTTGGTTTGATCCCTTGATCAGTGTGTAGTGTCCTTGTTTGTTTCTTGAAATAGTCTTTATCTTAAAGTCTATTTCTTCTGATATGAGAATTGTAACTCCAGGTTTCCTTTGATTTCCATGTGCATGGAATGTCTCTTGCCATATCCTCAGTTTCAGTCTGTATCTATCCCTAGGTCTAAAATGGGTCTCTTCTGGGCAGCATATATAATGGGCTTGTTGTTGTATCCCTTCAGCCAGTTTATCTGTTGTGGTTGGAGCAATGAATCCATTTACATGTAAGGTAATTGTCAATATGGATGTTCCTCTTCCCGTTTTGTTAATTTTTTTGGTTTGTTCTAGGAGGTCTTTTCTTTCCTTTGTGATTCCTGCCTAGAGAAGTTCCTTTATCCTTTGGTATAAAGCTGTTGCGTGGTGCTGAATTCTCTTTCCGTTTGTTTTTCTGTAAAGTTTTTAGTTTCTCTGTCCAATCTCAATGAGATTCTTGCTGAAAACAGTAACATTGGTTGTAGGTTTTTTTCCTTTCATCTCTTTCAATACGTATACTGCCACTTCCTTCTCTCTTGCAGAATTTCTGCTGAAAGGTCGGCTGTTAACTTACGTGGATTCCCTTGAATGGTAAATGGTGCTTTTCCCATGCTGCTTTTTACATGTTTCCTATACATTTAGATTTTAATAGTTTGATGAATACGTGTCTCGGCGTGTTTCTCCTTGGAATTATCCTGTATGAGACTCTCTGTGCTTCCTGGACTTGATTACCTCTTTCCTTTCCCATACTAGGGAAATTTTCAACTATAATCTCTTCAAATATATTCTCACGCCTTTTCTCTTTCTCTTCTTCTTCTGAGAGCCATATAATTCGAATGTTGGTGCATTTAATGTTGTCCCAAGGGTCGCTGAGACTGTCCTCCGTTCCTTTCATTCTTTGTTCTTTATTTTGATCCGCAGTATTTATTTGAACTATTTTATCTTCCAGGCCACTTAACCGTTCTTCTGCCTCAGTTATTGTGCTAGTGATCCATGCTAGAGAATAATTATTTTCATTTATTGTGTTCTTCATCACTGTTTGTTTGCTCTTCAGTTCTTGTCGACCCCTGTGAAACGTTTCCTGTATTTTCTCTCTCCTATTTCCACGAGGTTGAATCGTTTTTCCTATCATTATTCTGAATTCTTTTTCGGGTAGACTGCCTATTTCCTCTTCATTTGTTAGGTCTGGTGCGTTTTGACCTTGCTGCTTCGTCAGCTGTGTGTTTTTTGGTCTCCTAATTTTGGTTAACTTACTGTGCTTGGGGTTCCTTTTCACAGGCATCATGCCCGTAGTTATTGTTGTTTTTGGTGTCTGTCCCAAGCGGCTAAGGTTTGTTAAGTGGGTTGTGTAGGCTTCTTCGTGGAGGGGATTTATGCTTGTGTTCTTTTGAATGAGGCTGGATCCTGTCTTTCTGGTGGGCATTTCCACAACTGCTGGTGTGTATTTTGGTGCCTCCGTCCTTATGATGATTTAAGGCATCCTCTCTGATAACGGATGGGACTGTTTCTGTCTTGCTCATTCTTTGGCATACGGTGTCCAGCACTGTTGCTTACTGGTCACTGAGTGAATGTGGGTCTTGGCGTTGAGAAAGAAACCTCTGGGAGATTTTCTCCATTTGATATTATGTGAAGCTGTCAGGTCTCCTGTGCACCAGTGTCCTGAAGTTGGTTTTCCCTCCTCAGATGCAGAGCTCTGACTCCTGGTTAGAGCACCTAGAGACATTTATCCTCACAGCTCAGAAAAAGTGGGAGAGAAAAGAGGAGGAAACAAAGAATGAGGATAAAATAAAACAAAATAAAGTAAAATCAAATAAAATGAAGTTATTAAAATGAAAACTATGTATTAAGAGAAAATTTTAAAAATTAAAAAGAAAAGCAGTCACACAGAACTCTAGCACAAATGGTTAAAGCTTAGCTCTACTGACAAAATGACTCACAGTGGCATACACCTACACGTTCACAAGAAGTGAAAAATTGGAAAAACTAATATATCTATGCTCTTTAAGTCCACCTCCTCAATTTTGGACTGATTCATCGTTCTATTCAGGTGTTCCAGAGATGCGGGGTACTTCACGTTGAATGTGGAGATTTCATCCACTCTTCGTGCGGGTGCTGGGAGAGATTACTTTTTCGCTTCTTTGCTCGCACAGCTCTGCTTTTAGAGTTGCATTTGTTTCATTCCATAGATTTGGGTGTTCCTATTTACATTTTCAATTTTTCCCAGGTATTTGTGATCCCATCTTAGTTTTCTACAGTGTATTCTTGGTTATGTAACAGCGTTTTGTTTAGCTTCCATGTGTTTGTATTATTTACAGTTTTTTTTCTTTTAATTCCTATCTAGTTTCATAGCAATGTAGGCAGAAATTATACCTGATGCTATATCAATTTTCTTAGATTTCTAAGGCTTTTTGTGTGACCCTACATATGATATAACTTGGAGAGTGTTTCATGAGTACCTGAGGAGAGAGTGTTTTCTGTTGTTTTGCAATAGAATGTTGTATATTTATGAAAGAATTCCCTCTTGTCCAACGTGTCATTGAAAGCTTATATTTCCTAAATTAGTTTCATTTTGGATGATCTATCCATTGGTGATTGTGTGGTGGTAATATCCCCTACTCTTATGATTTTACTGTCAAGTTCCGCTTTATGGCTGTTAGGATATACCTTATGTATTGAAGTGCTCCTCTGTTGGGTTCATAAGTATTTGAATTTCTTATATCCTCTCCTTGGTTTGATCCCTTGATCAGTGTGTAGTGTCCTTGTTTGTTTCTTGAAATAGTCTTTATCTTAAAGTCTATTTCTTCTGATATGAGAATTGTAACACCAGGTTTCCTTTGATTTCCATGTGCATGGAATGTCTCTTGCCATATCCTCAGTTTCAGTCTGTATCTATCCCTAAGTCTAAAATGGGTCTCTTCTAGGCAGCATATATAATGGGCTTGTTGTTGTATCCCTTCAGCCAGTTTATCTGTTGTGGTTGGAGCAGTGAATCCATTTACATGTAAGGTAATTGTCAATATGGATGTTCCTCTTGCCGTTTTGTTAATTGTTTTTGGTTTGTTCTAGGAGTTCTTTTCTTGTCTTTGTGATTCCTGCCTAGAGAAGTTCCTTTATCCTTTGGTATAAAGCTGTTGCGTGGTGCTGAATTCTCTTTCCGTTTGTTTTTCTGTAAAGTTTTTAGTTTCTCTGTCCAATCTCAATGAGATTCTTGCTGAAAACAGTAACATTGGTTGTAGGTTTTTTTCCTTTCATCTCTTTAAATACGTATACTGCCACTTCCTTCTCTCTTGCAGAATTTCTGCTGAAAGGTCGGCTGTTAACTTACGTGGATTCCCTTGAATGGTAAATGGTGCTTTTCCCATGCTGCTTTTTACATGTTTCCTATACATTTAGATTTTAATAGTTTGATGAATACGTGTCTTGGCGTGTTTCTCCTTGGAATTATCCTGTATGAGACTCTCTGGGCTTCCTGGACTTGATTACCTTTTTCCTTTCCCATACTAAGGAAGTTTTCAACTATAATCTCTTCAAATATATTCTCACGCCTTTTTCTCTTCTTCTGAGAGCCATATAATTCGAATGTTGGTGCATATAATGTTGTCCCAAGGGTCGCTGAGACTGTCCTCCGTTCCTTTCATTCTTTGTTCTTTATTTTGATCCGCAGTATTTATTTGAACTATTTTATCTTCTAGGCCACTTAACCGTTCTTGTGCCTCAGTTATTGTGCTAGTGATCCATGCTAGAGAATAATTATTTTCATTTATTGTGTTCTTCATCACTGTTTGTTTGCTCTTCAGTTCTTGTCGACCCCTGTGAAACGTTTCCTGTATTTTCTCTCTCCTATTTCCACGATGTTGAATCGTTTTTCCTATCATTATTCTGAATTCTTTTTCGGGTAGTCTGCCTATTTCCTCTTCATTTGTTAGGTCTGGTGCGTTTTGACCTTGCTGCTTCGTCAGCTGTGTGTTTTTTCGTCTCCTAATTTTGGATAACTTACTGTGCTTGGGGTTCCTTTTCACAGGCATCATGCCCGTAGTTATTGTTGTTTTGGTGTCTGTCCTAAGCGGCTAAGGTTTGTTAAGTGGGTTGTGTAGGCTTCTTCGTGGAGGGGATTTATGCTTGTGTTCTTTTGAATGAGGCTGGATCCTGTCTTTCTGGTGGGCATTTCCACAACTGCTGGTGTGTATTTTGGTGCCTCCGTCCTTATGATGATTTAAGGCATCCTCTCTGATAACGGATGGGACTGTTTCTGTCTTGCTCATTCTTTGGCATACGGTGTCCAGCACTGTTGCTTACTGGTCACTGAGTGAATGTGGGTCTTGGCGTTGAGAAAGAAACCTCTGGGAGATTTTCTCCATTTGATAGTATGTGAAGCTGTCAGGTCTCCTGTGCACCAGTGTCCTGAAGTTGGTTTTCCCTCCTCAGATGCAGAGCTCTGACTCCTGGTTAGAGCACCTAGAGACATTCATGCTCACAGCTCAGAAAAAGTGGGAGAGAAAAGAGGAGGAAACAAAGAATGAGGATAAAATAAAACAAAATAAAGTAAAATCAAATAAAATGAAGTTATTAAAATGAAAACTATGTATTAAGAGAAAATTTTAAAAATTAAAAAGAAAAGCAGTCACACAGAACTCTAGCACAAATGGTTAAAGCTTAGCTCTACCGACAAAATGACTCACAGCGGCATACACCTACACGTTCACAAAAAGTGAAAAAGTGGCAAAACTAATATATCTATGCTCACTAAGTCCACCTCCTCAATTTTGGACTGATTCATTGTTCTATTCAGGTGTTCCAGAGATGCGGGGTACTTCACGTTGAATGTGGAGATTTCATCCACTCTTCGTGCGGGTGCTGGGAGAGATTACTTTTTCGCTTCTTTGCTCGCACAGCTCTGCTTTTAGAGTTGCATTTGTTTCATTCCATAGATTTGGGTGTTCCTATTTACATTTTCAATTTTTCCCAGGTATTTGTGATTCCATCTTAGTTTTCTACAGTGTATTCTTGGTTATGTAACAGCGTTTTGTTTAGCTTCCATGTGTTTGTATTATTTACAGTTTTTTTTCTTTTAATTCCTATCTAGTTTCATAGCACTGTAGGCGGAAATTATACCTGATGCTATTTCAATTTTCTTAGATTTCTAAGGCTTTATGTGTGACCCTACATATGATATATCTTGGAGAGTGTTTCATGAGTACCTGAGGAGAGAGTGTTTTCTGTTGTTTTGCAATAGAATGTTGTATATTTATGAATGAATTCCCTCTTGTCCAACGTGTCATTGAAAGCTTATGTTTCCTAATTTAGTTTCATTTTGGATGATCTATCCATTGGTGATTGTGGGGTGGTAATGTCCCCTACTCTTATGGTTTTACTGTCAAGTTCCGCTTTATGGCTGTTAGGATATACCTTATGTATTGAAGTGCTCCTCGGTTGGGTTCATAAGTATTTGCATTTCTTATATCCTCTCCTTGGTTTGATCCCTTGATCAGTGTGTAGTGTCCTTGTTTGTTTCTTGAAATAGTCTTTATCTTAAAGTCTATTTCTTCTGATATGAGAATTGTAACTCCAGGTTTCCTTTGATTTCCATGTGCATGGAATGTCTCTTGCCATATCCTCAGTTTCAGTCTGTATCTATCCCTAGGTCTAAAATGGGTCTCTTCTGGGCAGCATATATAATGGGCTTGTTGTTGTATCCCTTCAGCCAGTTTATCTGTTGTGGTTGGAGCAATGAATCCATTTACATGTAAGGTAATTGTCAATATGGATGTTCCTCTTCCCGTTTTGTTAATTTTTTTGGTTTGTTCTAGGAGGTCTTTTCTTTTCTTTGTGATTCCTGCTTAGAGAAGTTCCTTTATCCTTTGGTATAAAGCTGTTGCGTGGTGCTGAATTCTCTTTCCGTTTGTTTTTCTGTAAAGTTTTTAGTTTCTCTGTCCAATCTCAATGAGATTCTTGCTGAAAACAGTAACATTGGTTGTAGGTTTTTTTCCTTTCATCTCTTTCAATACGTATACTGCCACTTCCTTCTCTCTTGCAGAATTTCTGCTGAAAGGTCGGCTGTTAACTTACGTGGATTCCCTTGAATGGTAAATGGTGCTTTTCCCATGCTGCTTTTTACATGTTTCCTATACATTTAGATTTTAATAGTTTGATGAATACGTGTCTCGGCGTGTTTCTCCTTGGAATTATCCTGTATGAGACTCTCTGTGCTTCCTGGACTTGATTAACTCTTTCCTTTCCCATACTAGGGAAATTTTCAACTATAATCTCTTCAAATATATTCTCACGCCTTTTCTCTTTCTCTTCTTCTTCTGAGAGCCATATAATTCGAATGTTGGTGCATTTAATGTTGTCCCAAGGGTCGCTGAGACTGTCCTCCGTTCCTTTCATTCTTTGTTCTTTCTTTTGATCCGCAGTATTTATTTGAACTATTTTATCTTCCAGGCCACTTAACCGTTCTTCTGCCTCAGTTATTGTGCTAGTGATCCATGCTAGAGAATAATTATTTTCATTTATTTTGTTCTTCATCACTGTTTGTTTGCTCTTCAGTTCTTGTCGACCCCTGTGAAACGTTTCCTGTATTTTCTCTCTCCTATTTCCACGAGGTTGAATCGTTTTTCCTATCATTATTCTGAATTCTTTTTCGGGTAGACTGCCTATTTCCTCTTCATTTGTTAGGTCTGGTGCGTTTTGACCTTGCTGCTTCGTCAGCTGTGTGTTTTTTGGTCTCCTAATTTTGGTTAACTTACTGTGCTTGGGGTTCCTTTTCACAGGCATCATGCCCGTAGTTATTGTTGTTTTTGGTGTCTGTCCCAAGCGGCTAAGGTTTGTTAAGTGGGTTGTGTAGGCTTCTTCGTGGAGGGGATTTATGCTTGTGTTCTTTTGAATGAGGCTGGATCCTGTCTTTCTGGTGGGCATTTCCACAACTGCTGGTGTGTATTTTGGTGCCTCCGTCCTTATGATGATTTAAGGCATCCTCTCTGATAACGGATGGGACTGTTTCTGTCTTGCTCATTGTTTGGCATACGGTGTCCAGCACTGTTGCTTACTGGTCACTGAGTGAATGTGGGTCTTGGCGTTGAGAAAGAAACCTCTGGGAGATTTTCTCCATTTGATATTATGTGAAGCTGTCAGGTCTCCTGTGCACCAGTGTCCTGAAGTTGGTTTTCCCTCCTCAGATGCAGAGCTCTGACTCCTGGTTAGAGCACCTAGAGACATTCATCCTCACAGCTCAGAAAAAGTGGGAGAGAAAAGAGGAGGAAACAAAGAATGAGGATAAAATAAAACAAAATAAAGTAAAATCAAATAAAATGAAGTTATTAAAATGAAAACTATGTATTAAGAGAAAATTTTAAAAATTAAAAAGAAAAGCAGTCACACAGAACTCTAGCACAAATGGTTAAAGCTTAGCTCTACCGACAAAATGACTCACAGCGGCATACACCTACACGTTCACAAAAAGTGAAAAAGTGGCAAAACTAATATATCTATGCTCACTAAGTCCACCTCCTCAATTTTGGACTGATTCATTGTTCTATTCAGGTGTTCCAGAGATGCGGGGTACTTCACGTTGAATGTGGAGATTTCATCCACTCTTCGTGCGGGTGCTGGGAGAGATTACTTTTTCGCTTCTTTGCTCGCACAGCTCTGCTTTTAGAGTTGCATTTGTTTCATTCCATAGATTTGGGTGTTCCTATTTACATTTTCAATTTTTCCCAGGTATTTGTGATTCCATCTTAGTTTTCTACAGTGTATTCTTGGTTATGTAACAGCGTTTTGTTTAGCTTCCATGTGTTTGTATTATTTACAGTTTTTTTTCTTTTAATTCCTATCTAGTTTCATAGCACTGTAGGCGGAAATTATACCTGATGCTATTTCAATTTTCTTAGATTTCTAAGGCTTTATGTGTGACCCTACATATGATATATCTTGGAGAGTGTTTCATGAGTACCTGAGGAGAGAGTGTTTTCTGTTGTTTTGCAATAGAATGTTGTATATTTATGAATGAATTCCCTCTTGTCCAACGTGTCATTGAAAGCTTATGTTTCCTAATTTAGTTTCATTTTGGATGATCTATCCATTGGTGATTGTGGGGTGGTAATGTCCCCTACTCTTATGGTTTTACTGTCAAGTTCCGCTTTATGGCTGTTAGGATATACCTTATGTATTGAAGTGCTCCTCGGTTGGGTTCATAAGTATTTGCATTTCTTATATCCTCTCCTTGGTTTGATCCCTTGATCAGTGTGTAGTGTCCTTGTTTGTTTCTTGAAATAGTCTTTATCTTAAAGTCTATTTCTTCTGATATGAGAATTGTAACTCCAGGTTTCCTTTGATTTCCATGTGCATGGAATGTCTCTTGCCATATCCTCAGTTTCAGTCTGTATCTATCCCTAGGTCTAAAATGGGTCTCTTCTGGGCAGCATATATAATGGGCTTGTTGTTGTATCCCTTCAGCCAGTTTATCTGTTGTGGTTGGAGCAATGAATCCATTTACATGTAAGGTAATTGTCAATATGGATGTTCCTCTTCCCGTTTTGTTAATTTTTTTGGTTTGTTCTAGGAGGTCTTTTCTTTTCTTTGTGATTCCTGCCTAGAGAAGTTCCTTTATCCTTTGGTATAAAGCTGTTGCGTGGTGCTGAATTCTCTTTCCGTGTGTTTTTCTGTAAAGTTTTTAGTTTCTCTGTCCAATCTCAATGAGATTCTTGCTGAAAACAGTAACATTGGTTGTAGGTTTTTTCCTTTCATCTCTTTCAATACGTATACTGCCACTTCCTTCTCTCTTGCAGAATTTCTGCTGAAAGGTCGGCTGTTAACTTACGTGGATTCCCTTCAATGGTAATTGGTGCTTTTCCCATGCTGCTTTTTACATGTTTCCTATACATTTAGATTTTAATAGTTTGATGAATACGTGTCTCGGCGTGTTTCTCCTTGGAATTATCCTGTATGAGACTCTCTGTGCTTCCTGGACTTGATTAACTCTTTCCTTTCCCATACTAGGGAAGTTTTCAACTATAATCTCTTCAAATATATTCTCACACTTTTTCTCTTTCTCTTCTTCTTCTGAGAGCCATATAATTCGAATGTTGGTGCATTTAATGTTGTCCCAAGGGTCGCTGAGACTGTCCTCCGTTCCTTTCATTCTTTGTTCTTTATTTTGATCCGCAGTATTTATTTGAACTATTTTATCTTCCAGGCCACTTAACCGTTCTTCTGCCTCAGTTATTGTGCTAGTGATCCATGCTAGAGAATAATTATTTTCATTTATTGTGTTCTTCATCACTGTTTGTTTGCTCTTCAGTTCTTGTCGACCCCTGTGAAACGTTTCCTGTATTTTCTCTCTCCTATTTCCACGAGGTTGAATCGTTTTTCCTATCATTATTCTGAATTCTTTTTCGGGTGGACTGCCTATTTCCTCTTCATTTGTTAGGTCTGGTGCGTTTTGACCTTGCTGCTTCGTCAGCTGTGTGTTTTTTGGTCTCCTAATTTTGGTTAACTTACTGTGCTTGGGGTTCCTTTTCACAGGCGTCATGCCCGTAGTTATTGTTGTTTTTGGTGTCTGTCCTAAGCGGCTAAGGTTTGTTAAGTGGGTTGTGTAAGCTTCTTCGTGGAGGGGATTTATGCTTGTGTTCTTTTGAATGAGGCTGGATCCTGTCTTTCTGGTGGGCATTTACACAACTGCTGGTGTGTATTTTGGTGCCTCCGTCCTTATGATGATTTAAGGCATCCTCTCTGATAACAGATGGGACTGTTTCTGTCTTGCTCATTGTTTGGCATACGGTGTCCAGCACTGTTGCTTACTGGTCACTGAGTGAATGTGGGTCTTGGCGTTGAGAAAGAAACCTCTGGGAGATTTTCTCCATTTGATAGTATGTGAAGCTGTCAGGTCTCCTGTGCACCAGTGTCCTGAAGTTGGTTTTCCCTCCTCAGATGCAGAGCTCTGACTCCTGGTTAGAGCACCTAGAGACATTCATGCTCACAGCTCAGAAAAAGTGGGAGAGAAAAGAGGAGGAAACAAAGAATGAGGATAAAATAAAACAAAATAAAGTAAAATCAAATAAAATGAAGTTATTAAAATGAAAACTATGTATTAAGAGAAAATTTTAAAAATTAAAAAGAAAAGCAGTCACACAGAACTCTAGCACAAATGGTTAAAGCTTAGCTCTACCGACAAAATGACTCACAGCGGCATACACCTACACGTTCACAAAAAGTGAAAAAGTGGCAAAACTAATATATCTATGCTCACTAAGTCCACCTCCTCAATTTTGGACTGATTCATTGTTCTATTCAGGTGTTCCAGAGATGCGGGGTACTTCACGTTGAATGTGGAGATTTCATCCACTCTTCGTGCGGGTGCTGGGAGAGATTACTTTTTCGCTTCTTTGCTCGCACAGCTCTGCTTTTAGAGTTGCATTTGTTTCATTCCATAGATTTGGGTGTTCCTATTTACATTTTCAATTTTTCCCAGGTATTTGTGATTCCATCTTAGTTTTCTACAGTGTATTCTTGGTTATGTAACAGCGTTTTGTTTAGCTTCCATGTGTTTGTATTATTTACAGTTTTTTTTCTTTTAATTCCTATCTAGTTTCATAGCACTGTAGGCGGAAATTATACCTGATGCTATTTCAATTTTCTTAGATTTCTAAGGCTTTATGTGTGACCCTACATATGATATATCTTGGAGAGTGTTTCATGAGTACCTGAGGAGAGAGTGTTTTCTGTTGTTTTGCAATAGAATGTTGTATATTTATGAATGAATTCCCTCTTGTCCAACGTGTCATTGAAAGCTTATGTTTCCTAATTTAGTTTCATTTTGGATGATCTATCCATTGGTGATTGTGGGGTGGTAATGTCCCCTACTCTTATGGTTTTACTGTCAAGTTCCGCTTTATGGCTGTTAGGATATACCTTATGTATTGAAGTGCTCCTCGGTTGGGTTCATAAGTATTTGCATTTCTTATATCCTCTCCTTGGTTTGATCCCTTGATCAGTGTGTAGTGTCCTTGTTTGTTTCTTGAAATAGTCTTTATCTTAAAGTCTATTTCTTCTGATATGAGAATTGTAACTCCAGGTTTCCTTTGATTTCCATGTGCATGGAATGTCTCTTGCCATATCCTCAGTTTCAGTCTGTATCTATCCCTAGGTCTAAAATGGGTCTCTTCTGGGCAGCATATATAATGGGCTTGTTGTTGTATCCCTTCAGCCAGTTTATCTGTTGTGGTTGGAGCAATGAATCCATTTACATGTAAGGTAATTGTCAATATGGATGTTCCTCTTCCCGTTTTGTTAATTTTTTTGGTTTGTTCTAGGAGGTCTTTTCTTTTCTTTGTGATTCCTGCTTAGAGAAGTTCCTTTATCCTTTGGTATAAAGCTGTTGCGTGGTGCTGAATTCTCTTTCCGTTTGTTTTTCTGTAAAGTTTTTAGTTTCTCTGTCCAATCTCAATGAGATTCTTGCTGAAAACAGTAACATTGGTTGTAGGTTTTTTTCCTTTCATCTCTTTCAATACGTATACTGCCACTTCCTTCTCTCTTGCAGAATTTCTGCTGAAAGGTCGGCTGTTAACTTACGTGGATTCCCTTGAATGGTAAATGGTGCTTTTCCCATGCTGCTTTTTACATGTTTCCTATACATTTAGATTTTAATAGTTTGATGAATACGTGTCTCGGCGTGTTTCTCCTTGGAATTATCCTGTATGAGACTCTCTGTGCTTCCTGGACTTGATTAACTCTTTCCTTTCCCATACTAGGGAAATTTTCAACTATAATCTCTTCAAATATATTCTCACGCCTTTTCTCTTTCTCTTCTTCTTCTGAGAGCCATATAATTCGAATGTTGGTGCATTTAATGTTGTCCCAAGGGTCGCTGAGACTGTCCTCCGTTCCTTTCATTCTTTGTTCTTTCTTTTGATCCGCAGTATTTATTTGAACTATTTTATCTTCCAGGCCACTTAACCGTTCTTCTGCCGCAGTTATTGTGCTAGTGATCCATGCTAGAGAATAATTATTTTCATTTATTTTGTTCTTCATCACTGTTTGTTTGCTCTTCAGTTCTTGTCGACCCCTGTGAAACGTTTCCTGTATTTTCTCTCTCCTATTTCCACGAGGTTGAATCGTTTTTCCTATCATTATTCTGAATTCTTTTTCGGGTAGACTGCCTATTTCCTCTTCATTTGTTAGGTCTGGTGCGTTTTGACCTTGCTGCTTCGTCAGCTGTGTGTTTTTTGGTCTCCTAATTTTGGTTAACTTACTGTGCTTGGGGTTCCTTTTCACAGGCATCATGCCCGTAGTTATTGTTGTTTTTGGTGTCTGTCCCAAGCGGCTAAGGTTTGTTAAGTGGGTTGTGTAGGCTTCTTCGTGGAGGGGATTTATGCTTGTGTTCTTTTGAATGAGGCTGGATCCTGTCTTTCTGGTGGGCATTTCCACAACTGCTGGTGTGTATTTTGGTGCCTCCGTCCTTATGATGATTTAAGGCATCCTCTCTGATAACGGATGGGACTGTTTCTGTCTTGCTCATTGTTTGGCATACGGTGTCCAGCACTGTTGCTTACTGGTCACTGAGTGAATGTGGGTCTTGGCGTTGAGAAAGAAACCTCTGGGAGATTTTCTCCATTTGATATTATGTGAAGCTGTCAGGTCTCCTGTGCACCAGTGTCCTGAAGTTGGTTTTCCCTCCTCAGATGCAGAGCTCTGACTCCTGGTTAGAGCACCTAGAGACATTCATCCTCACAGCTCAGAAAAAGTGGGAGAGAAAAGAGGAGGAAACAAAGAATGAGGATAAAATAAAACAAAATAAAGTAAAATCAAATAAAATGAAGTTATTAAAATGAAAACTATGTATTAAGAGAAAATTTTAAAAATTAAAAAGAAAAGCAGTCACACAGAACTCTAGCACAAATGGTTAAAGCTTAGCTCTACCGACAAAATGACTCACAGCGGCATACACCTACACGTTCACAAAAAGTGAAAAAGTGGCAAAACTAATATATCTATGCTCACTAAGTCCACCTCCTCAATTTTGGACTGATTCATTGTTCTATTCAGGTGTTCCAGAGATGCGGGGTACTTCACGTTGAATGTGGAGATTTCATCCACTCTTCGTGCGGGTGCTGGGAGAGATTACTTTTTCGCTTCTTTGCTCGCACAGCTCTGCTTTTAGAGTTGCATTTGTTTCATTCCATAGATTTGGGTGTTCCTATTTACATTTTCAATTTTTCCCAGGTATTTGTGATTCCATCTTAGTTTTCTACAGTGTATTCTTGGTTATGTAACAGCGTTTTGTTTAGCTTCCATGTGTTTGTATTATTTACAGTTTTTTTTCTTTTAATTCCTATCTAGTTTCATAGCACTGTAGGCGGAAATTATACCTGATGCTATTTCAATTTTCTTAGATTTCTAAGGCTTTATGTGTGACCCTACATATGATATATCTTGGAGAGTGTTTCATGAGTACCTGAGGAGAGAGTGTTTTCTGTTGTTTTGCAATAGAATGTTGTATATTTATGAATGAATTCCCTCTTGTCCAACGTGTCATTGAAAGCTTATGTTTCCTAATTTAGTTTCATTTTGGATGATCTATCCATTGGTGATTGTGGGGTGGTAATGTCCCCTACTCTTATGGTTTTACTGTCAAGTTCCGCTTTATGGCTGTTAGGATATACCTTATGTATTGAAGTGCTCCTCGGTTGGGTTCATAAGTATTTGCATTTCTTATATCCTCTCCTTGGTTTGATCCCTTGATCAGTGTGTAGTGTCCTTGTTTGTTTCTTGAAATAGTCTTTATCTTAAAGTCTATTTCTTCTGATATGAGAATTGTAACTCCAGGTTTCCTTTGATTTCCATGTGCATGGAATGTCTCTTGCCATATCCTCAGTTTCAGTCTGTATCTATCCCTAGGTCTAAAATGGGTCTCTTCTGGGCAGCATATATAATGGGCTTGTTGTTGTATCCCTTCAGCCAGTTTATCTGTTGTGGTTGGAGCAATGAATCCATTTACATGTAAGGTAATTGTCAATATGGATGTTCCTCTTCCCGTTTTGTTAATTTTTTTGGTTTGTTCTAGGAGGTCTTTTCTTTTCTTTGTGATTCCTGCCTAGAGAAGTTCCTTTATCCTTTGGTATAAAGCTGTTGCGTGGTGCTGAATTCTCTTTCCGTTTGTTTTTCTGTAAAGTTTTTAGTTTCTCTGTCCAATCTCAATGAGATTCTTGCTGAAAACAGTAACATTGGTTGTAGGTTTTTTTCCTTTCATCTCTTTCAATACGTATACTGCCACTTCCTTCTCTCTTGCAGAATTTCTGCTGAAAGGTCGGCTGTTAACTTACGTGGATTCCCTTGAATGGTAAATGGTGCTTTTCCCATGCTGCTTTTTACATGTTTCCTATACATTTAGATTTTAATAGTTTGATGAATACGTGTCTCGGCGTGTTTCTCCTTGGAATTATCCTGTATGAGACTCTCTGTGCTTCCTGGACTTGATTAACTCTTTCCTTTCCCATACTAGGGAAATTTTCAACTATAATCTCTTCAAATATATTCTCACGCCTTTTCTCTTTCTCTTCTTCTTCTGAGAGCCATATAATTCGAATGTTGGTGCATTTAATGTTGTCCCAAGGGTCGCTGAGACTGTCCTCCGTTCCTTTCATTCTTTGTTCTTTATTTTGATCCGCAGTATTTATTTGAACTATTTTATCTTCCAGGCCACTTAACCGTTCTTCTGCCTCAGTTATTGTGCTAGTGATCCATGCTAGAGAATAATTATTTTCATTTATTTTGTTCTTCATCACTGTTTGTTTGCTCTTCAGTTCTTGTCGACCCCTGTGAAACGTTTCCTGTATTTTCTCTCTCCTATTTCCACGAGGTTGAATCGTTTTTCCTATCATTATTCTGAATTCTTTTTCGGGTAGACTGCCTATTTCCTCTTCATTTGTTAGGTCTGGTGCGTTTTGACCTTGCTGCTTCGTCAGCTGTGTGTTTTTTGGTCTCCTAATTTTGGTTAACTTACTGTGCTTGGGGTTCCTTTTCACAGGCATCATGCCCGTAGTTATTGTTGTTTTTGGTGTCTGTCCCAAGCGGCTAAGGTTTGTTAAGTGGGTTGTGTAGGCTTCTTCGTGGAGGGGATTTATGCTTGTGTTCTTTTGAATGAGGCTGGATCCTGTCTTTCTGGTGGGCATTTCCACAACTGCTGGTGTGTATTTTGGTGCCTCCGTCCTTATGATGATTTAAGGCATCCTCTCTGATAACGGATGGGACTGTTTCTGTCTTGCTCATTCTTTGGCATACGGTGTCCAGCACTGTTGCTTACTGGTCACTGAGTGAATGTGGGTCTTGGCGTTGAGAAAGAAACCTCTGGGAGATTTTCTCCATTTGATATTATGTGAAGCTGTCAGGTCTCCTGTGCACCAGTGTCCTGAAGTTGGTTTTCCCTCCTCAGATGCAGAGCTCTGACTCCTGGTTAGAGCACCTAGAGACATTCATCCTCACAGCTCAGAAAAAGTGGGAGAGAAAAGAGGAGGAAACAAAGAATGAGGATAAAATAAAACAAAATAAAGTAAAATCAAATAAAATGAAGTTATTAAAATGAAAACTATGTATTAAGAGAAAATTTTAAAAATTAAAAAGAAAAGCAGTCACACAGACTTCTAGCACAAATGGTTAAAGCTTAGCTCTACCGACAAAATGACTCACAGCGGCATACACCTACACGTTCACAAAAAGTGAAAAAGTGGCAAAACTAATATATCTATGCTCACTAAGTCCACCTCCTCAATTTTGGACTGATTCATTGTTCTATTCAGGTGTTCCAGAGATGCGGGGTACTTCACGTTGAATGTGGAGATTTCATCCACTCTTCGTGCGGGTGCTGGGAGAGATTACTTTTTTGCTTCTTTGCTCGCACAGCTCTGCTTTTAGAGTTGCATTTGTTTCATTCCATAGATTTGGGTGTTCCTATTTACATTTTCAATTTTTCCCAGGTATTTGTGATCCCATCTTAGTTTTCTACAGTGTATTCTTGGTTATGTAACAGCGTTTTGTTTAGCTTCCATGTGTTTGTATTATTTACAGTTTTTTTTCTTTTAATTCCTATCTAGTTTCATAGCACTGTAGGCGGAAATTATACCTGATGCTATTTCAATTTTCTTAGATTTCTAAGGCTTTATGTGTGACCCTACATATGATATAACTTGGAGAGTGTTTCATGAGTACCTGAGGAGAGAGTGTTTTCTGTTGTTTTGCAATAGAATGTTGTATATTTATGAATGAATTCCCTCTTGTCCAACGTGTCATTGAAAGCTTATGTTTCCTAATTTAGTTTCATTTTGGATGATCTATCCATTGGTGATTGTGGGGTGGTAATGTCCCCTACTCTTATGGTTTTACTGTCATGTTCCGCTTTATGGCTTTTAGGATATACCTTATGTATTGAAGTGCTCCTCGGTTGGGTTCATAAGTATTTCATTTCTTAGATGCTCTCCTTGATTTGATCCCTTGATCAGTGTGTAGTGTCCTTGTTTGTTTCTTGAAATAGTCTTTATCTTAAAGTCTATTTCTTCTGATATGAGAATTGTAACTCCAGGTTTCCTTTGATTTCCATGTGCATGGAATGTCTCTTGCCATATCCTCAGTTTCAGTCTGTATCTATCCCTAGGTCTAAAATGGGTCTCTTCTAGGCCGCATATATAATGGGCTTGTTGTTGTATCCCTTCAGCCAGTTTATCTGTTGTGGTTGGAGCAATGAATCCATTTACATGTAAGGTAATTGTCAATATGGATGTTCCTCTTCCCGTTTTGTTAATTGTTTTTGGTTTGTTCTAGGAGGTCTTTTCTTGTCTTTGTGATTCCTGCCTAGAGAAGTTCCTTTATCCTTTGGTATAAAGCTGTTGCGTGGTGCTGAATTCTCTTTCCGTTGGTTTTTCTGTAAAGTTTTTAGTTTCTCTGTCCAATCTCAATGAGATTCTTGCTGAAAACAGTAACATTGGTTGTAGGTTTTTTTCCTTTCATCCCTTTCAATACGTATACTGCCACTTCCTTCTCTCTTGCAGAATTTCTGCTGAAAGGTCGGCTGTTAACTTACGTGGATTCCCTTGAATGGTAAATGGTGCTTTTCCCATGCTGCTTTTTACATGTTTCCTATACATTTAGATTTTAATAGTTTGATGAATACGTGTCTTGGCGTGTTTCTCCTTGGAATTATCCTGTATGAGACTCTCTGTGCTTCCTGGACTTGATTACCTCTTTCCTTTCCCATACTAGGGAAGTTTTCAACTATAATCTCTTCAAATATATTCTCACGCCTTTTCTCTTTCTCTTCTTCTTCTGAGAGCCATATAATTCGAATGTTGGTGCATTTAATGTTGTCCCAAGGGTCGCTGAGACTGTCCTCCGTTCCTTTCATTCTTTGTTCTTTATTTTGATCCGCAGTATTTATTTGAACTATTTTATCTTCCAGGCCACTTAACCGTTCTTCTGCCTCAGTTATTGTGCTAGTGATCCATGCTAGAGAATAATTATTTTCATTTATTTTGTTCTTCATCACTGTTTGTTTGCTCTTCAGTTCTTGTCGACCCCTGTGAAACGTTTCCTGTATTTTCTCTCTCCTATTTCCACGAGGTTGAATCGTTTTTCCTATCATTATTCTGAATTCTTTTTCGGGTAGACTGCCTATTTCCTCTTCATTTGTTAGGTCTGGTGCGTTTTGACCTTGCTGCTTCGTCAGCTGTGTGTTTTTTGGTCTCCTAATTTTGGTTAACTTACTGTGCTTGGGGTTCCTTTTCACAGGCATCATGCCCGTAGTTATTGTTGTTTTTGGTGTCTGTCCCAAGCGGCTAAGGTTTGTTAAGTGGGTTGTGTAGGCTTCTTCGTGGAGGGGATTTATGCTTGTGTTCTTTTGAATGAGGCTGGATCCTGTCTTTCTGGTGGGCATTTCCACAACTGCTGGTGTGTATTTTGGTGCCTCCGTCCTTATGATGATTTAAGGCATCCTCTCTGATAACGGATGGGACTGTTTCTGTCTTGCTCATTCTTTGGCATACGGTGTCCAGCACTGTTGCTTACTGGTCACTGAGTGAATGTGGGTCTTGGCGTTGAGAAAGAAACCTCTGGGAGATTTTCTCCATTTGATATTATGTGAAGCTGTCAGGTCTCCTGTGCACCAGTGTCCTGAAGTTGGTTTTCCCTCCTCAGATGCAGAGCTCTGACTCCTGGTTAGAGCACCTAGAGACATTCATCCTCACAGCTCAGAAAAAGTGGGAGAGAAAAGAGGAGGAAACAAAGAATGAGGATAAAATAAAACAAAATAAAGTAAAATCAAATAAAATGAAGTTATTAAAATGAAAACTATGTATTAAGAGAAAATTTTAAAAATTAAAAAGAAAAGCAGTCACACAGACTTCTAGCACAAATGGTTAAAGCTTAGCTCTACCGACAAAATGACTCACAGCGGCATACACCTACACGTTCACAAAAAGTGAAAAAGTGGCAAAACTAATATATCTATGCTCACTAAGTCCACCTCCTCAATTTTGGACTGATTCATTGTTCTATTCAGGTGTTCCAGAGATGCGGGGTACTTCACGTTGAATGTGGAGATTTCATCCACTCTTCGTGCGGGTGCTGGGAGAGATTACTTTTTTGCTTCTTTGCTCGCACAGCTCTGCTTTTAGAGTTGCATTTGTTTCATTCCATAGATTTGGGTGTTCCTATTTACATTTTCAATTTTTCCCAGGTATTTGTGATCCCATCTTAGTTTTCTACAGTGTATTCTTGGTTATGTAACAGCGTTTTGTTTAGCTTCCATGTGTTTGTATTATTTACAGTTTTTTTTCTTTTAATTCCTATCTAGTTTCATAGCACTGTAGGCGGAAATTATACCTGATGCTATTTCAATTTTCTTAGATTTCTAAGGCTTTATGTGTGACCCTACATATGATATAACTTGGAGAGTGTTTCATGAGTACCTGAGGAGAGAGTGTTTTCTGTTGTTTTGCAATAGAATGTTGTATATTTATGAATGAATTCCCTCTTGTCCAACGTGTCATTGAAAGCTTATGTTTCCTAATTTAGTTTCATTTTGGATGATCTATCCATTGGTGATTGTGGGGTGGTAATGTCCCCTACTCTTATGGTTTTACTGTCATGTTCCGCTTTATGGCTGTTAGGATATACCTTATGTATTGAAGTGCTCCTCGGTTGGGTTCATAAGTATTTCATTTCTTAGATCCTCTCCTTGATTTGATCCCTTGATCAGTGTGTAGTGTCCTTGTTTGTTTCTTGAAATAGTCTTTATCTTAAAGTCTATTTCTTCTGATATGAGAATTGTAACTCCAGGTTTCCTTTGATTTCCATGTGCATGGAATGTCTCTTGCCATATCCTCAGTTTCAGTCTGTATCTATCCCTAGGTCTAAAATGGGTCTCTTCTAGGCCGCATATATAATGGGCTTGTTGTTGTATCCCTTCAGCCAGTTTATCTGTTGTGGTTGGAGCAATGAATCCATTTACATGTAAGGTAATTGTCAATATGGATGTTCCTCTTCCCGTTTTGTTAATTGTTTTTGGTTTGTTCTAGGAGGTCTTTTCTTGTCTTTGTGATTCCTGCCTAGAGAAGTTCCTTTATCCTTTGGTATAAAGCTGTTGCGTGGTGCTGAATTCTCTTTCCGTTGGTTTTTCTGTAAAGTTTTTAGTTTCTCTGTCCAATCTCAATGAGATTCTTGCTGAAAACAGTAACATTGGTTGTAGGTTTTTTTCCTTTCATCCCTTTCAATACGTATACTGCCACTTCCTTCTCTCTTGCAGAATTTCTGCTGAAAGGTCGGCTGTTAACTTACGTGGATTCCCTTGAATGGTAAATGGTGCTTTTCCCATGCTGCTTTTTACATGTTTCCTATACATTTAGATTTTAATAGTTTGATGAATACGTGTCTTGGCGTGTTTCTCCTTGGAATTATCCTGTATGAGACTCTCTGTGCTTCCTGGACTTGATTACCTCTTTCCTTTCCCATACTAGGGAAGTTTTCAACTATAATCTCTTCAAATATATTCTCACGCCTTTTCTCTTTCTCTTCTTCTTCTGAGAGCCATATAATTCGAATGTTGGTGCATTTAATGTTGTCCCAAGGGTCGCTGAGACTGTCCTCCGTTCCTTTCATTCTTTGTTCTTTATTTTGATCCGCAGTATTTATTTGAACTATTTTATCTTCCAGGCCAATTAACCGTTCTTGTGCCTCAGTTATTGTGCTAGTGATCCATGCTAGAGAATAATTATTTTCATTTATTGTGTTCTTCATCACTGTTTGTTTGCTCTTCAGTTCTTGTCGACCCCTGTGAAACGTTTCCTGTATTTTCTCTCTCCTATTTCCACGAGGTTGAATTGTTTTTCCTATCATTATTCTGAATTCTTTTTCGGGTAGACTGCCTATTTCCTCTTCATTTGTTAGGTCTGGTGCGTTTTGACCTTGCTGCTTCGTCAGCTGTGTGTTTTTTGGTCTCCTAATTTTGGTTAACTTACTGTGCTTGGGGTTCCTTTTCACAGGCGTCATGCCCGTAGTTATTGTTGTTTTTGGTGTCTGTCCCAAGCGGCTTAGGTTTGTTAAGTGGGTTGTGTAGGCTTCTTCGTGGAGGGGAGTTATGCTTGTGTTCTTTTGAATGAGGCTGGATCCTGTCTTTCTGGTGGGCATTTCCACAACTGCTGGTGTGTATTTTGGTGCCTCCGTCCTTATGATGATTTAAGGCATCCTCTCTGATAACGGATGGGACTGTTTCTGTCTTGCTCATTGTTTGGCATACGGTGTCCAGCACTGTTGCTTACTGGTCACTGAGTGAATGTGGGTCTTGGCGTTGAGAAAGAAATCTCTGGGAGATTTTCTCCATTTGATATTATGTGAAGCTGTCAGGTCTCCTGTGCCCCAGTGTCCTGAACTTGGTTTTCCCTCCTCAGATGCAGAGCTCTGACTCCTGGTTAGAGCACCTAGAGACATTCATCCTCACAGCTCAGAAAAAGTGGGAGAGAAAAGAGAAGGAAACAAAGAATGAGGATAAAATAAAACAAAATAAAGTAAAATCAAATAAAATGAAGTTATTAAAATGAAAAATATGTATTAAGAGAAAATTTTAAAAATTAAAAAGAAAAGCAGTCACACAGAACTCTAGCACAAATGGTTAAAGCTTATCTCTACAGACAAAATGACTCACAGCGGCATACACCTACACATTCACAAAAAGTGAAAAAGTGGAAAAACTAATATATCTATGCTCACAAAGTCCACCTCCTCAATTTTGGACTGATTCATTGTTCTATTCAGGTGTTCCAGAGATGCGGGGTACTTCACGTTGAATGTGGAGATTTCATCCACTCTTCGTGCGGGTGCTGGGAGACATTACTTTTTCGCTTCTTTGCTCGCACAGCTCTGCTTTTAGAGTTGCATTTGTTTCATTCCATAGATTTGGGTGTTCCTATTTACATTTTCAATTTTTCCCAGGTATTTGTGATCCCATCTTAGTTTTCTACAGTGTATTCTTGGTTATGTAACAGCGTTTTGTTTAGCTTCCATGTGTTTGTATTATTTACAGTTTTTTTTCTTTTAATTCCTATCTAGTTTCATAGCACTGTAGGCGGAAATTATACCTGATGCTATTTCAATTTTCTTAGATTTCTAAGGCTTTATGTGTGACCCTACATATGATATAACTTGGAGAGTGTTTCATGAGTACCTGAGGAGAGAGTGTTTTCTGTTGTTTTGCAATAGAATGTTGTATATTTATGAATGAATTCCCTCTTGTCCAACGTGTCATTGAAAGCTTATGTTTCCTAATTTAGTTTCATTTTGGATGATCTATCCATTGGTGATTGTGGGGTGGTAATGTCCCCTACTCTTATGGTTTTACTGTCATGTTCCGCTTTATGGCTGTTAGGATATACCTTATGTATTGAAGTGCTCCTCGGTTGGGTTCATAAGTATTTCATTTCTTAGATCCTCTCCTTGGTTTGATTCCTGGATCAGTGTGTAGTGTCCTTGTTTGTTTCTTGAAATAGTCTTTATCTTAAAGTCTATTTCTTCTGATATGAGAATTGTAACTCCAGGTTTCCTTTGATTTCCATGTGCATGGAATGTCTCTTGCCATATCCTCAGTTTCAGTCTGTATCAATCCCTAGGTCTAAAATGGGTCTCTTCTAGGCCGCATATATAATGGGCTTGTTGTTGTATCCCTTCAGCCAGTTTATCTGTTGTGGTTGGAGCAATGAATCCATTTACATGTAAGGTAATTGTCAATATGGATGTTCCTCTTCCCGTTTTGTTAATTGTTTTTGGTTTGTTCTAGGAGGTCTTTTCTTGTCTTTGTGATTCCTGCCTAGAGAAGTTCCTTTATCCTTTGGTATAAAGCTGTTGCGTGGTGCTGAATTCTCTTTCCGTTGGTTTTTCTGTAAAGTTTTTAGTTTCTCTGTCCAATCTCAATGAGATTCTTGCTGAAAACAGTAACATTGGTTGTAGGTTTTTTTCCTTTCATCCCTTTCAATACGTATACTGCCACTTCCTTCTCTCTTGCAGAATTTCTGCTGAAAGGTCGGCTGTTAACTTACGTGGATTCCCTTGAATGGTAAATGGTGCTTTTCCCATGCTGCTTTTTACATGTTTCCTATACATTTAGATTTTAATAGTTTGATGAATACGTGTCTTGGCGTGTTTCTCCTTGGAATTATCCTGTATGAGACTCTCTGTGCTTCCTGGACTTGATTACCTATTTCCTTTCCCATACTAGGGAAGTTTTCAACTATAATCTCTTCAAATATATTCTCACGCCTTTTCTCTTTCTCTTCTTCTTCTGAGAGCCATATAATTCGAATGTTGGTGCATTTAATGTTGTCCCAAGGGTCGCTGAGACTGTCCTCCGTTCCTTTCATTCTTTGTTCTTTATTTTGATCCGCAGTATTTATTTGAACTATTTTATCTTCCAGGCCAATTAACCGTTCTTGTGCCTCAGTTATTGTGCTAGTGATCCATGCTAGAGAATAATTATTTTCATTTATTGTGTTCTTCATCACTGTTTGTTTGCTCTTCAGTTCTTGTCGACCCCTGTGAAACGTTTCCTGTATTTTCTCTCTCCTATTTCCACGAGGTTGAATTGTTTTTCCTATCATTATTCTGAATTCTTTTTCGGGTAGACTGCCTATTTCCTCTTCATTTGTTAGGTCTGGTGCGTTTTGACCTTGCTGCTTCGTCAGCTGTGTGTTTTTTGGTCTCCTAATTTTGGTTAACTTACTGTGCTTGGGGTTCCTTTTCACAGGCGTCATGCCCGTAGTTATTGTTGTTTTTGGTGTCTGTCCCAAGCGGCTTAGGTTTGTTAAGTGGGTTGTGTAGGCTTCTTCGTGGAGGGGAGTTATGCTTGTGTTCTTTTGAATGAGGCTGGATCCTGTCTTTCTGGTGGGCATTTCCACAACTGCTGGTGTGTATTTTGGTGCCTCCGTCCTTATGATGATTTAAGGCATCCTCTCTGATAACGGATGGGACTGTTTCTGTCTTGCTCATTGTTTGGCATACGGTGTCCAGCACTGTTGCTTACTGGTCACTGAGTGAATGTGGGTCTTGGCGTTGAGAAAGAAATCTCTGGGAGATTTTCTCCATTTGATATTATGTGAAGCTGTCAGGTCTCCTGTGCCCCAGTGTCCTGAACTTGGTTTTCCCTCCTCAGATGCAGAGCTCTGACTCCTGGTTAGAGCACCTAGAGACATTCATCCTCACAGCTCAGAAAAAGTGGGAGAGAAAAGAGAAGGAAACAAAGAATGAGGATAAAATAAAACAAAATAAAGTAAAATCAAATAAAATGAAGTTATTAAAATGAAAAATATGTATTAAGAGAAAATTTTAAAAATTAAAAAGAAAAGCAGTCACACAGAACTCTAGCACAAATGGTTAAAGCTTATCTCTACAGACAAAATGACTCACAGCGGCATACACCTACACATTCACAAAAAGTGAAAAAGTGGAAAAACTAATATATCTATGCTCACAAAGTCCACCTCCTCAATTTTGGACTGATTCATTGTTCTATTCAGGTGTTCCAGAGATGCGGGGTACTTCACGTTGAATGTGGAGATGTCATCCACTCTTCGTGCGGGTGCTGGGAGACATTACTTTTTCGCTTCTTTGCTCGCACAGCTCTGCTTTTAGAGTTGCATTTGTTTCATTCCATAGATTTGGGTGTTCCTATTTACATTTTCAATTTTTCCCAGGTATTTGTGATCCCATCTTAGTTTTCTACAGTGTATTCTTGGTTATGTAACAGCGTTTTGTTTAGCTTCCATGTGTTTGTATTATTTACAGTTTTTTTTCTTTTAATTCCTATCTAGTTTCATAGCACTCTAGGCGGAAATTATACCTGATGCTATTTCAATTTTCTTAGATTTCTAAGGCTTTATGTGTGACCCTACATATGATATAACTTGGAGAGTGTTTCATGAGTACCTGAGGAGAGAGTGTTTTCTGTTGTTTTGCAATAGAATGTTGTATATTTATGAATGAATTCCCTCTTGTCCAACGTGTCATTGAAAGCTTATGTTTCCTAATTTAGTTTCATTTTGGATGATCTATCCATTGGTGATTGTGGGGTGGTAATGTCCCCTACTCTTATGGTTTTACTGTCATGTTCCGCTTTATGGCTGTTAGGATATACCTTATGTATTGAAGTGCTCCTCGGTTGGGTTCATAAGTATTTCATTTCTTAGATCCTCTCCTTGGTTTGATCCCTGGATCAGTGTGTAGTGTCCTTGTTTGTTTCTTGAAATAGTCTTTATCTTAAAGTCTATTTCTTCTGATATGAGAATTGTAACTCCAGGTTTCCTTTGATTTCCATGTGCATGGAATGTCTCTTGCCATATCCTCAGTTTCAGTCTGTATCTATCCCTAGGTCTAAAATGGGTCTCTTCTAGGCAGCATATATAATGGGCTTGTTGTTGTATCCCTTCAGCCAGTTTATCTGTTGTGGTTGGAGCAATGAATCCATTTACATGTAAGGTAATTGTCAATATGGATGTTCCTCTTCCCGTTTTGTTAATTGTTTTTGGTTTGTTCTAGGAGGTCTTTTCTTGTCTTTGTGATTCCTGCCTAGAGAAGTTCCTTTATCCTTTGGTATAAAGCTGTTGCGTGGTGCTGAATTCTCTTTCCGTTGGTTTTTCTGTAAAGTTTTTAGTTTCTCTGTCCAATCTCAATGAGATTCTTGCTGAAAACAGTAACATTGGTTGTAGGTTTTTTTCCTTTCATCCCTTTCAATACGTATACTGCCACTTCCTTCTCTCTTGCAGAATTTCTGCTGAAAGGTCGGCTGTTAACTTACGTGGATTCCCTTGAATGGTAAATGGTGCTTTTCCCATGCTGGTTTTTACATGTTTCCTATACATTTAGATTTTCATAGTTTGATGAATACGTGTCTTGGCGTGTTTCTCCTTGGAATTATCCTGTATGAGACTCTCTGTGCTTCCTGGACTTGATTACCTCTTTCCTTTCCCATACTAGGGAAGTTTTCAACTATAATCTCTTCAAATATATTCTCACGCCTTTTCTCTTTCTCTTCTTCTTCTGAGAGCCATATAATTCGAATGTTGGTGCATTTAATGTTGTCCCAAGGGTCGCTGAGACTGTCCTCCGTTCCTTTCATTCTTTGTTCTTTATTTTGATCCGCAGTATTTATTTGAACTATTTTATCTTCCAGGCCACTTAACCGTTCTTGTGCCTCAGTTATTATGCTAGTGATCCATGCTAGAGAATAATTATTTTCATTTATTGTGTTCTTCATCACTGTTTGTTTGCTCTTCAGTTCTTGTCGACCCCTGTGAAACGTTTCCTGTATTTTCTCTCTCCTATTTCCACGAGGTTGCATCGTTTTTCCTATCATTATTCTGAATTCTTTTTCGGGTAGACTGCCTATTTCCTCTTCTTTTGTTAGGTCTGGTGCGTTTTGACCTTGCTGCTTCGTCAGCTGTGTGTTTTTTGGTCTCCTAATTTTGGTTAACTTACTGTGCTTGGGGTTCCTTTTCACAGGCGTCATGCCCGTAGTTATTGTTGTTTTTGGTGTCTGTCCCAAGCGGCTTAGGTTTGTTAAGTGGGTTGTGTAGGCTTCTTCGTGGAGGGGAGTTATGCTTGTGTTCTTTTGAATGAGGCTGGATCCTGTCTTTCTGGTGGGCATTTCCACAACTGCTCGTGTGTATTTTGGTGCCTCCGTCCTTATGATGATTTAAGGCATCCTCTCTGATAACGGATGGGACTGTTTCTGTCTTGCTCATTGTTTGGCATACGGTGTCCAGCACTGTTGCTTACTGGTCACTGAGTGAATGTGGGTCTTGGCGTTGAGAAAGAAATCTCTGGGAGATTTTCTCCATTTGATATTATGTGAAGCTGTCAGGTCTCCTGTGCCCCAGTGTCCTAAACTTGGTTTTCCCTCCTCAGATGCAGAGCTCTGACCCCTGGTTAGAGCACCTAGAGACATTCATCCTCACAGCTCAGAAAAAGTGGGAGAGAAAAGAGAAGGAAACAATGAATGAGGAGAAAATAAAACAAAATAAAGTAAAATCAAATAAAATGAAGTTATTAAAATGAAAAATATGTATTAAGAGAAAATTTTAAAAATTAAAAAGAAAAGCAGTCACACAGAACTCTAGCACAAATGGTTAAAGCTTAGCTATACAGACAAAATGACTCACAGCGGCATACACCTACACATTCACAAATAGTGAAAAAGTGGAAAAACTAATATATCTATGCTCACAAAGTCCACCTCCTCAATTTTGGACTGATTCATTGTTCTATTCAGGTGTTCCAGAGATGCGGGGTACTTCACGTTGAATGTGGAGATTTCATCCACTCTTCGTGCGGGTGCTGGGAGAGATTACTTTTTCGCTTCTTTGCTCGCACAGCTCTGCTTTTAGAGTTGCATTTGTTTCATTCCATAGATTTGGGTGTTCCTATTTACATTTTCAATTTTTCCCAGGTATTTGTGATCCCATCTTAGTTTTCTACAGTGTATTCTTGGTTATGTAACAGCGTTTTGTTTAGCTTCCATGTGTTTGTATTATTTACTTTTTTTTTTCTTTTAATTCCTATCTAGTTTCATAGCACACTAGGCGGAAATTATACCTGATGCTATTTCAATTTTCTTAGATTTCTAAGGCTTTATGTGTGACCCTACATATGATATAACTTGGAGAGTGTTTCATGAGTACCTGAGGAGAGAGTGTTTTCTGTTGTTTTGCAATAGAATGTTGTATATTTATGAATGAATTCCCTCTTGTCCAACGTGTCATTGAAAGCTTATGTTTCCTAATTTAGTTTCATTTTGGATGATCTATCCATTGGTGATTGTGGGGTGGTAATGTCCCCTACTCTTATGGTTTTACTGTCATGTTCCGCTTTATGGCTGTTAGGATATACCTTATGTATTGAAGTGCTCCTCGGTTGGGTTCATAAGTATTTCATTTCTTAGATCCTCTCCTTGGTTTGATCCCTTGATCAGTGTGTAGTGTCCTTGTTTGTTTCTTGAAATAGTCTTTATCTTAAAGTCTATTTCTTCTGATATGAGAATTGTAACTCCAGGTTTCCTTTGATTTCCATGTGCATGGAATGTCTCTTGCCATATCCTCAGTTTCAGTCTGTATCTATCCCTAGGTCTAAAATGGGTCTCTTCTAGGCAGCATATATAATGGGCTTGTTGTTGTATGCCTTCAGCCAGTTTATCTGTTGTGGTTGGAGCAATGAATCCATTTACATGTAAGGTAATTGTCAATATGGATGTTCCTCTTCCCGTTTTGTTAATTGTTTTTGGATTGTTCTAGGAGGTCTTTTCTTGTCTTTGTGATTCCTGCCTAGAGAAGTTCCTTTATCCTTTGGTATAAAGCTGTTGCGTGGTGCTGAATTCTCTTTCCGTTGGTTTTTCTGTAAAGTTTTTAGTTTCTCTGTCCAATCTCAATGAGATTCTTGCTGAAAACAGTAACATTGGTTGTAGGTTTTTTTCCTTTCATCCCTTTCAATACGTATACTGCCACTTCCTTCTCTCTTGCAGAATTTCTGCTGAAAGGTCGGCTGTTAACTTACGTGGATTCCCTTGAATGGTAAATGGTGCTTTTCCCATGCTGCTTTTTACATGTTTCCTATACATTTAGATTTTCATAGTTTGATGAATACGTGTCTTGGCGTGTTTCTCCTTGGAATTATCCTGTATGAGACTCTCTGTGCTTCCTGGACTTGATTACCTCTTTCCTTTCCCATACTAGGGAAGTTTTCAACTATAATCTCTTCAAATATATTCTCACGCCTTTTCTCTTTCTCTTCTTCTTCTGAGAGCCATATAATTCGAATGTTGGTGCATTTAATGTTGTCCCAAGGGTCGCTGAGACTGTCCTCCGTTCCTTTCATTCTTTGTTCTTTATTTTGATCCGCAGTATTTATTTGAACTATTTTATCTTCCAGGCCACTTAACCGTTCTTGTGCCTCAGTTATTGTGCTAGTGATCCATGCTAGAGAATAATTATTTTCATTTATTGTGTTCTTCATCACTGTTTGTTTGCTCTTCAGTTCTTGTCGACCCCTGTGAAACGTTTCCTGTATTTTCTCTCTCCTATTTCCACGAGGTTGAATCGTTTTTCCTATCATTATTCTGAATTCTTTTTCGGGTAGACTGCCTATTTCCTCTTCATTTGTTAGGTCTGGTGCGTTTTGACCTTGCTGCTTCGTCAGCTGTGTGTTTTTTGGTCTCCTAATTTTGGTTAACTTACTGTGCTTGGGGTTCCTTTTCACAGGCGTCATGCCCGTAGTTATTGTTGTTTTTGGTATCTGTCCCAAGCGGCTTAAGTTTGTTAAGTGGGTTGTGTAGGCTTCTTCGTGGAGGGGAGTTATGCTTGTGTTCTTTTGAATGAGGCTGGATCCTGTCTTTCTGGTGGGCATTTCCACAACTGCTGGTGTGTATTTTGGTGCCTCCGTCCTTATGATGATTTAAGGCATCCTCTCTGATAACGGATGGGACTGTTTCTGTCTTGCTCATTGTTTCGCATACGGTGTCCAGCACTGTTGCTTACTGGTCACTGAGTGAATGTGGGTCTTGGCGTTGAGAAAGAAATCTCTGGGAGATTTTCTCCATTTGATATTATGTGAAGCTGTCAGGTCTCCTGTGCCCCAGTGTCCTAAACTTGGTTTTCCCTCCTCAGATGCAGAGCTCTGACCCCTGGTTAGAGCACCTAGAGACATTCATCCTCACAGCTCAGAAAAAGTGGGAGAGAAAAGAGAAGGAAACAAAGAATGAGGAGAAAATAAAACAAAATAAAGTAAAATCAAATAAAATGAAGTTATTAAAATGAAAAATATGTATTAAGAGAAAATTTTAAAAATTAAAAAGAAAAGCAGTCACACAGAACTCTAGCACAAATGGTTAAAGCTTAGCTATACAGACAAAATGACTCACAGCGGCATACACCTACACATTCACAAAAAGTGAAAAAGTGGAAAAACTAATATATCTATGCTCACAAAGTCCACCTCCTCAATTTTGGACTGATTCATTGTTCTATTCAGGTGTTCCAGAGATGCGGGGTACTTCACGTTGAATGTGGAGATTTCATCCACTCTTCGTGCGGGTGCTGGGAGACATTACTTTTTCGCTTCTTTGCTCGCACAGCTCTGCTTTTAGAGTTGCATTTGTTTCATTCCATAGATTTGGGTGTTCCTATTTACATTTTCAATTTTTCCCAGGTATTTGTGATCCCATCTTAGTTTTCTACAGTGTATTCTTGGTTATGTAACAGCGTTTTGTTTAGCTTCCATGTGTTTGTATTATTTACAGTTTTTTTTCTTTTAATTCCTATCTAGTTTCATAGCACTCTAGGCGGAAATTATACCTGATGCTATTTCAATTTTCTTAGATTTCTAAGGCTTTATGTGTGACCCTACATATGATATAACTTGGAGAGTGTTTCATGAGTACCTGAGGAGAGAGTGTTTTCTGTTGTTTTGCAATAGAATGTTGTATATTTATGAATGAATTCCCTCTTGTCCAACGTGTCATTGAAAGCTTATGTTTCCTAATTTAGTTTCATTTTGGATGATCTATCCATTGGTGATTGTGGGGTGGTAATGTCCCCTACTCTTATGGTTTTACTGTCATGTTCCGCTTTATGGCTGTTAGGATATACCTTATGTATTGAAGTGCTCCTCGGTTGGGTTCATAAGTATTTCATTTCTTAGATCCTCTCCTTGGTTTGATCCCTGGATCAGTGTGTAGTGTCCTTGTTTGTTTCTTGAAATAGTCTTTATCTTAAAGTCTATTTCTTCTGATATGAGAATTGTAACTCCAGGTTTCCTTTGATTTCCATGTGCATGGAATGTCTCTTGCCATATCCTCAGTTTCAGTCTGTATCTATCCCTAGGTCTAAAATGGGTCTCTTCTAGGCAGCATATATAATGGGCTTGTTGTTGTATCCCTTCAGCCAGTTTATCTGTTGTGGTTGGAGCAATGAATCCATTTACATGTAAGGTAATTGTCAATATGGATGTTCCTCTTCCCGTTTTGTTAATTGTTTTTGGTTTGTTCTAGGAGGTCTTTTCTTGTCTTTGTGATTCCTGCCTAGAGAAGTTCCTTTATCCTTTGGTATAAAGCTGTTGCGTGGTGCTGAATTCTCTTTCCGTTGGTTTTTCTGTAAAGTTTTTAGTTTCTCTGTCCAATCTCAATGAGATTCTTGCTGAAAACAGTAACATTGGTTGTAGGTTTTTTTCCTTTCATCCCTTTCAATACGTATACTGCCACTTCCTTCTCTCTTGCAGAATTTCTGCTGAAAGGTCGGCTGTTAACTTACGTGGATTCCCTTGAATGGTAAATGGTGCTTTTCCCATGCTGCTTTTTACATGTTTCCTATACATTTAGATTTTCATAGTTTGATGAATACGTGTCTTGGCGTGTTTCTCCTTGGAATTATCCTGTATGAGACTCTCTGTGCTTCCTGGACTTGATTACCTCTTTCCTTTCCCATACTAGGGAAGTTTTCAACTATAATCTCTTCAAATATATTCTCACGCCTTTTCTCTTTCTCTTCTTCTTCTGAGAGCCATATAATTCGAATGTTGGTGCATTTAATGTTGTCCCAAGGGTCGCTGAGACTGTCCTCCGTTCCTTTCATTCTTTGTTCTTTATTTTGATCCGCAGTATTTATTTGAACTATTTTATCTTCCAGGCCACTTAACCGTTCTTGTGCCTCAGTTATTATGCTAGTGATCCATGCTAGAGAATAATTATTTTCATTTATTGTGTTCTTCATCACTGTTTGTTTGCTCTTCAGTTCTTGTCGACCCCTGTGAAACGTTTCCTGTATTTTCTCTCTCCTATTTCCACGAGGTTGCATCGTTTTTCCTATCATTATTCTGAATTCTTTTTCGGGTAGACTGCCTATTTCCTCTTCATTTGTTAGGTCTGGTGCGTTTTGACCTTGCTGCTTCGTCAGCTGTGTGTTTTTTGGTCTCCTAATTTTGGTTAACTTACTGTGCTTGGGGTTCCTTTTCACAGGCGTCATGCCCGTAGTTATTGTTGTTTTTGGTGTCTGTCCCAAGCGGCTTAGGTTTGTTAAGTGGGTTGTGTAGGCTTCTTCGTGGAGGGGAGTTATGCTTGTGTTCTTTTGAATGAGGCTGGATCCTGTCTTTCTGGTGGGCATTTCCACAACTGCTCGTGTGTATTTTGGTGCCTCCTTCCTTATGATGATTTAAGGCATCCTCTCTGATAACGGATGGGACTGTTTCTGTCTTGCTCATTGTTTGGCATACGGTGTCCAGCACTGTTGCTTACTGGTCACTGAGTGAATGTGGGTCTTGGCGTTGAGAAAGAAATCTCTGGGAGATTTTCTCCATTTGATATTATGTGAAGCTGTCAGGTCTCCTGTGCCCCAGTGTCCTAAACTTGGTTTTCCCTCCTCAGATGCAGAGCTCTGACCCCTGGTTAGAGCACCTAGAGACATTCATCCTCACAGCTCAGAAAAAGTGGGAGAGAAAAGAGAAGGAAACAATGAATGAGGAGAAAATAAAACAAAATAAAGTAAAATCAAATAAAATGAAGTTATTAAAATGAAAAATATGTATTAAGAGAAAATTTTAAAAATTAAAAAGAAAAGCAGTCACACAGAACTCTAGCACAAATGGTTAAAGCTTAGCTATACAGACAAAATGACTCACAGCGGCATACACCTACACATTCACAAATAGTGAAAAAGTGGAAAAACTAATATATCTATGCTCACAAAGTCCACCTCCTCAATTTTGGACTGATTCATTGTTCTATTCAGGTGTTCCAGAGATGCGGGGTACTTCACGTTGAATGTGGAGATTTCATCCACTCTTCGTGCGGGTGCTGGGAGAGATTACTTTTTCGCTTCTTTGCTCGCACAGCTCTGCTTTTAGAGTTGCATTTGTTTCATTCCATAGATTTGGGTGTTCCTATTTACATTTTCAATTTTTCCCAGGTATTTGTGATCCCATCTTAGTTTTCTACAGTGTATTCTTGGTTATGTAACAGCGTTTTGTTTAGCTTCCATGTGTTTGTATTATTTACTTTTTTTTTTCTTTTAATTCCTATCTAGTTTCATAGCACACTAGGCGGAAATTATACCTGATGCTATTTCAATTTTCTTAGATTTCTAAGGCTTTATGTGTGACCCTACATATGATATAACTTGGAGAGTGTTTCATGAGTACCTGAGGAGAGAGTGTTTTCTGTTGTTTTGCAATAGAATGTTGTATATTTATGAATGAATTCCCTCTTGTCCAACGTGTCATTGAAAGCTTATGTTTCCTAATTTAGTTTCATTTTGGATGATCTATCCATTGGTGATTGTGGGGTGGTAATGTCCCCTACTCTTATGGTTTTACTGTCATGTTCCGCTTTATGGCTGTTAGGATATACCTTATGTATTGAAGTGCTCCTCGGTTGGGTTCATAAGTATTTCATTTCTTAGATCCTCTCCTTGGTTTGATCCCTTGATCAGTGTGTAGTGTCCTTGTTTGTTTCTTGAAATAGTCTTTATCTTAAAGTCTATTTCTTCTGATATGAGAATTGTAACTCCAGGTTTCCTTTGATTTCCATGTGCATGGAATGTCTCTTGCCATATCCTCAGTTTCAGTCTGTATCTATCCCTAGGTCTAAAATGGGTCTCTTCTAGGCAGCATATATAATGGGCTTGTTGTTGTATGCCTTCAGCCAGTTTATCTGTTGTGGTTGGAGCAATGAATCCATTTACATGTAAGGTAATTGTCAATATGGATGTTCCTCTTCCCGTTTTGTTAATTGTTTTTGGATTGTTCTAGGAGGTCTTTTCTTGTCTTTGTGATTCCTGCCTAGAGAAGTTCCTTTATCCTTTGGTATAAAGCTGTTGCGTGGTGCTGAATTCTCTTTCCGTTGGTTTTTCTGTAAAGTTTTTAGTTTCTCTGTCCAATCTCAATGAGATTCTTGCTGAAAACAGTAACATTGGTTGTAGGTTTTTTTCCTTTCATCCCTTTCAATACGTATACTGCCACTTCCTTCTCTCTTGCAGAATTTCTGCTGAAAGGTCGGCTGTTAACTTACGTGGATTCCCTTGAATGGTAAATGGTGCTTTTCCCATGCTGCTTTTTACATGTTTCCTATACATTTAGATTTTCATAGTTTGATGAATACGTGTCTTGGCGTGTTTCTCCTTGGAATTATCCTGTATGAGACTCTCTGTGCTTCCTGGACTTGATTACCTCTTTCCTTTCCCATACTAGGGAAGTTTTCAACTATAATCTCTTCAAATATATTCTCACGCCTTTTCTCTTTCTCTTCTTCTTCTGAGAGCCATATAATTCGAATGTTGGTGCATTTAATGTTGTCCCAAGGGTCGCTGAGACTGTCCTCCGTTCCTTTCATTCTTTGTTCTTTATTTTGATCCGCAGTATTTATTTGAACTATTTTATCTTCCAGGCCACTTAACCGTTCTTGTGCCTCAGTTATTGTGCTAGTGATCCATGCTAGAGAATAATTATTTTCATTTATTGTGTTCTTCATCACTGTTTGTTTGCTCTTCAGTTCTTGTCGACCCCTGTGAAACGTTTCCTGTATTTTCTCTCTCCTATTTCCACGAGGTTGAATCGTTTTTCCTATCATTATTCTGAATTCTTTTTCGGGTAGACTGCCTATTTCCTCTTCATTTGTTAGGTCTGGTGCGTTTTGACCTTGCTGCTTCGTCAGCTGTGTGTTTTTTGGTCTCCTAATTTTGGTTAACTTACTGTGCTTGGGGTTCCTTTTCACAGGCGTCATGCCCGTAGTTATTGTTGTTTTTGGTATCTGTCCCAAGCGGCTTAAGTTTGTTAAGTGGGTTGTGTAGGCTTCTTCGTGGAGGGGAGTTATGCTTGTGTTCTTTTGAATGAGGCTGGATCCTGTCTTTCTGGTGGGCATTTCCACAACTGCTGGTGTGTATTTTGGTGCCTCCGTCCTTATGATGATTTAAGGCATCCTCTCTGATAACGGATGGGACTGTTTCTGTCTTGCTCATTGTTTCGCATACGGTGTCCAGCACTGTTGCTTACTGGTCACTGAGTGAATGTGGGTCTTGGCGTTGAGAAAGAAATCTCTGGGAGATTTTCTCCATTTGATATTATGTGAAGCTGTCAGGTCTCCTGTGCCCCAGTGTCCTAAACTTGGTTTTCCCTCCTCAGATGCAGAGCTCTGACCCCTGGTTAGAGCACCTAGAGACATTCATTCTCACAGCTCAGAAAAAGTGGGAGAGAAAAGAGAAGGAAACAAAGAATGAGGAGAAAATAAAACAAAATAAAGTAAAATCAAATAAAATGAAGTTATTAAAATGAAAAATATGTATTAAGAGAAAATTTTAAAAATTAAAAAGAAAAGCAGTCACACAGAACTCTAGCACAAATGGTTAAAGCTTAGCTATACAGACAAAATGACTCACAGCGGCATACACCTACACATTCACAAATAGTGAAAAAGTGGAAAAACTAATATATCTATGCTCACAAAGTCCACCTCCTCAATTTTGGACTGATTCATTGTTCTATTCAGGTGTTCCAGAGATGCGGGGTACTTCACGTTGAATGTGGAGATTTCATCCACTCTTCGTGCGGGTGCTGGGAGAGATTACTTTTTCGCTTCTTTGCTCGCACAGCTCTGCTTTTAGAGTTGCATTTGTTTCATTCCATAGATTTGGGTGTTCCTATTTACATTATCAATTTTTCCCAGGTATTTGTGATCCCATCTTAGTTTTCTACAGTGTATTCTTGGTTATGTAACAGCGTTTTGTTTAGCTTCCATGTGTTTGTATTATTTACAGTTTTTTTTCTTTTAATTCCTATCTAGTTTCATAGCACTGTAGGCGGAAATTATACCTGATGCTATTTCAATTTTCTTAGATTTCTAAGGCTTTATGTGTGACCCTACATATGATATAACTTGGAGAGTGTTTCATGAGTACCTGAGGAGAGAGTGTTTTCTGTTGTTTTGCAATAGAATGTTGTATATTTATGAATGAATTCCCTCTTGTCCAACGTGTCATTGAAAGCTTATGTTTCCTAATTTAGTTTCATTTTGGATGATCTATCCATTGGTGATTGTGGGGTGGTAATGTCCCCTACTCTTATGGTTTTACTGTCATGTTCCGCTTTATGGCTGTTAGGATATACCTTATGTATTGAAGTGCTCCTCGGTTGGGTTCATAAGTATTTCATTTCTTAGATCCTCTCTTTGGTTTGATCCCTTGATCAGTGTGTAGTGTCCTTGTTTGTTTCTTGAAATAGTCTTTATCTTAAAGTCTATTTCTTCTGATATGAGAATTGTAACTCCAGGTTTCCTTTGATTTCCATGTGCATGGAATGTCTCTTGCCATATCCTCAGTTTCAGTCTGTATCTATCCCTAGGTCTAAAATGGGTCTCTTCTAGGCAGCATATATAATGGGCTTGTTGTTGTATCCCTTCAGCCAGTTTATCTGTTGTGGCTGGAGCAATGAATCCATTTACATGTAAGGTAATTGTCAATATGGATGTTCCTCTTCCCGTTTTGTTAATTGTTTTTGGTTTGTTCTAGGAGGTCTTTTCTTGTCTTTGTGATTCCTGCCTAGAGAAGTTCCTTTATCCTTTGGTATAAAGCTGTTGCGTGGTGCTGAATTCTCTTTCCGTTGGTTTTTCTGTAAAGTTTTTAGTTTCTCTGTCCAATCTCAATGAGATTCTTGCTGAAAACAGTAACATTGGTTGTAGGTTTTTTTCCTTTCATCCCTTTCAATACGTATACTGCCACTTCCTTCTCTCTTGCAGAATTTCTGCTGAAAGGTCGGCTGTTAACTTACGTGGATTCCCTTGAATGGTAAATGGTGCTTTTCCCATGCTGCTTTTTACATGTTTCCTATACATTTAGATTTTAATAGTTTGATGAATACGTGTCTTGGCGTGTTTCTCCTTGGAATTATCCTGTATGAGACTCTCTGTGCTTCCTGGACTTGATTACCTCTTTCCTTTCCCATACTAGGGAAGTTTTCAACTATAATCTCTTCAAATATATTCTCACGCCTTTTCTCTTTCTCTTCTTCTTCTGAGAGCCATATAATTCGAATGTTGGTGCATTTAATGTTGTCCCAAGGGTCGCTGAGACTGTCCTCCGTTCCTTTCATTCTTTGTTCTTTATTTTGATCCGCAGTATTTATTTGAACTATTTTATCTTCCAGGCCACTTAACCGTTCTTGTGCCTCAGTTATTGTGCTAGTGATCCATGCTAGAGAATAATTATTTTCATTTTTTGTGTTCTTCATCACTGTTTGTTTGCTCTTCAGTTCTTGTCGACCCCTGTGAAACGTTTCCTGTATTTTCTCTCTCCTATTTCCACGAGGTTGAATCGTTTTTCCTATCATTATTCTGAATTCTTTTTCGGGTAGACTGCCTATTTCCTCTTCATTTGTTAGGTCTGGTGCGTTTTGACCTTGCTGCTTCGTCAGCTGTGTGTTTTTTGGTCTCCTAATTTTGGTTAACTTACTGTGCTTGGGGTTCCTTTTCACAGGCGTCATGCCCGTAGTTATTGTTGTTTTTGGTGTCTGTCCCAAGCGGCTTAGGTTTGTTAAGTGGGTTGTGTAGGCTTCTTCGTGGAGGGGAGTTATGCTTGTGTTCTTTTGAATGAGGCTGGATCCTGTCTTTCTGGTGGGCATTTCCACAACTGCTGGTGTGTATTTTGGTGCCTCCTTCCTTATGATGATTTAAGGCATCCTCTCTGATAACGGATGGGACTGTTTCTGTCTTGCTCATTGTTTGGCATACGGTGTCCAGCACTGTTGCTTACTGGTCACTGAGTGAATGTGGGTCTTGGCGTTGAGAAAGAAATCTCTGGGAGATTTTCTCCATTTGATATTATGTGAAGCTGTCAGGTCTCCTGTGCCCCAGTGTCCTAAACTTGGTTTTCCCTCCTCAGATGCAGAGCTCTGACCCCTGGTTAGAGCACCTAGAGACATTCATCCTCAAAGCTCAGAAAAAGTGGGAGAGAAAAGAGAAGGAAACAAAGAATGAGGATAAAATAAAAGAAAATAAAGTAAAATCAAATAAAATGAAGTTATTAAAGTGAAAAATATGTATTAAGAGAAAATTTTAAAAATTAAAAAGAAAAGCAGTCACACAGAACTCTAGCACAAATGGTTAAAGCTTATCTCTACAGACAAAATGACTCACAGCGGCATACACCTACACATTCACAAAAAGTGAAAAAGTGGAAAAACTAATATATCTATGCTCACAAAGTCCACCTCCTCAATTTTGGACTGATTCATTGTTCTATTCAGGTGTTCCAGAGATGCGGGGTACTTCACGTTGAATGTGGAGATTTCATCCACTCTTCGTGCGGGTGCTGGGAGAGATTACTTTTTCGCTTCTTTGCTCGCACAGCTCTGCTTTTAGAGTTGCATTTGTTTCATTCCATAGATTTGGGTGTTCCTATTTACATTTTCAATTTTTCCCAGGTATTTGTGATCCCATCTTAGTTTTCTACAGTGTATTCTTGGTTATGTAACAGCGTTTTGTTTAGCTTCAATGTGTTTGTATTATTTACAGTTTTTTTTCTTTTAATTCCTATCTGGTTTCATAGCACTGTAGGCGGAAATTATACCTGATGCTATTTCAATTTTCTTAGATTTCTAAGGCTTTATGTGTGACCCTACATATGATATAACTTGGAGAGTGTTTCATGAGTACCTGAGGAGAGAGTGTTTTCTGTTGTTTTGCAATAGAATGTTGTATATTTATGAATGAATTCCCTCTTGTCCAACGTGTCATTGAAAGCTTATGTTTCCTAATTTAGTTTCATTTTGGATGATCTATCCATTGGTGATTGTGGGGTGGTAATGTCCCCTACTCTTATGGTTTTACTGTCATGTTCCGCTTTATGGCTGTTAGGATATACCTTATGTATTGAAGTGCTCCTCGGTTGGGTTCATAAGTATTTCATTTCTTAGATCCTCTCCTTGGTTTGATCCCTTGATCAGTGTGTAGTGTCCTTGTTTGTTTCTTGAAATAGTCTTTATCTTAAAGTCTATTTCTTCTGATATGAGAATTGTAACTCCAGGTTTCCTTTGATTTCCATGTGCATGGAATGTCTCTTGCCATATCCTCAGTTTCAGTCTGTATCTATCCCTAGGTCTAAAATGGGTCTCTTCTAGGCAGCATATATAATGGGCTTGTTGTTGTATGCCTTCAGCCAGTTTATCTGTTGTGGTTGGAGCAATGAATCCATTTACATGTAAGGTAATTGTCAATATGGATGTTCCTCTTCCCGTTTTGTTAATTGTTTTTGGTTTGTTCTAGGAGGTCTTTTCTTGTCTTTGTGATTCCTGCCTAGAGAAGTTCCTTTATCCTTTGGTATAAAGCTGTTGCGTGGTGCTGAATTCTCTTTCCGTTGGTTTTTCTGTAAAGTTTTTAGTTTCTCTGTCCAATCTCAATGAGATTCTTGCTGAAAACAGTAACATTGGTTGTAGGTTTTTTTCCTTTCATCTCTTTCAATACGTATACTGCCACTTCCTTCTCTCTTGCAGAATTTCTGCTAAAAGGTCGGCTGTTAACTTACGTGGATTCCCTTGAATGGTAAATGGTGCTTTTCCCATGCTGCTTTTTACATGTTTCCTATACATTTAGATTTTAATAGTTTGATGAATACGTGTCTTGGCGTATTTCTCCTTGGAATTATCCTGTATGAGACTCTCTGTGCTTCCTGGACTTGATTACCTCTTTCCTTTCCCATACTAGGGAAGTTTTCAACTATAATCTCTTCAAATATATTCTCACGCCTTTTCTCTTTCTCTTCTTCTTCTGAGAGCCATATAATTCGAATGTTTGTGCATTTAATGTTGTCCCAAGGATCGCTGAGACTGTCCTCCGTTCCTTTCATTCTTTGTTCTTTATTTTGATCCGCAGTATTTATTTGAACTATTTTATCTTCCAGGCCACTTAACCGTTCTTGTGCCTCAGTTATTGTGCTAGTGATCCATGCTAGAGAATAATTATTTTCATTTTTTGTGTTCTACATCACTGTTTGTTTGCTCTTCAGTTCTTGTCGACCCCTGTGAAACGTTTCCTGTATTTTCTCTCTCCTATTTCCACGAGGTTGAATCGTTTTTCCTATCATTATTCTGAATTCTTTTTCGGGTAGACTGCCTATTTCCTCTTCATTTGTTAGGTCTGGTGCGTTTTGACCTTGCTGCTTCGTCAGCTGTGTGTTTTTTGGTCTCCTAATTTTGGTTAACTTACTGTGCTTGGGGTTCCTTTTCACAGGCGTCATGCCCGTAGTTATTGTTGTTTTTGGTGTCTGTCCCAAGCGGCTTAGGTTTGTTAAGTGGGTTGTGTAGGCTTCTTCGTGGAGGGGAGTTATGCTTGTGTTCTTTTGAATGAGGCTGGATCCTGTCTTTCTGGTGGGCATTTCCACAACTGCTGGTGTGTATTTTGGTGCCTCCGTCCTTATGATGATTTAAGGCATCCTCTCTGATAACGGATGGGACTGTTTCTGTCTTGCTCATTGTTTGGCATACGGTGTCCAGCACTGTTGCTTACTGGTCACTGAGTGAATGTGGGTCTTGGCGTTGAGAAAGAAATCTCTGGGAGATTTTCTCCATTTGATATTATGTGAAGCTGTCAGGTCTCCTGTGCCCCACTGTCCTGAACTTGGTTTTCCCTCCTCAGATGCAGAGCTCTGACTCCTGGTTAGAGCACCTAGAGACATTCATCCTCACAGCTCAGAAAAAGTGGGAGAGAAAAGAGAAGGAAACAAAGAATGAGGATAAAATAAAAGAAAATAAAGTAAAATCAAATAAAATGAAGTTATTAAAAGGAAAAATATGTATTAAGAGAAAATTTTAAAAATTAAAAAGAAAAGCAGTCACACAGAACTCTAGCACAAATGGTTAAAGCTTATCTCTACAGACAAAATGACTCACAGCGGCATACACCTACACATTCACAAAAAGTGAAAAAGTGGAAAAACTAATATATCTATGCTCACAAAGTCCACCTCCTCAATTTTGGACTGATTCATTGTTCTATTCAGGTGTTCCAGAGATGCGGGGTACTTCACGTTGAATGTGGAGATTTCATCCACTCTTCGTGCGGGTGCTGGGAGAGATTACTTTTTCGCTTCTTTGCTCGCACAGCTCTGCTTTTAGAGTTGCATTTGTTTCATTCCATAGATTTGGGTGTTCCTATTTACATTTTCAATTTTTCCCAGGTATTTGTGATCCCATCTTAGTTTTCTACAGTGTATTCTTGGTTATGTAACAGCGTTTTGTTTAGCTTCCATGTGTTTGTATTATTTACAGTTTTTTTTCTTTTAATTCCTATCTAGTTTCATAGCACTCTAGGCGGAAATTATACCTGATGCTATTTCAATTTTCTTAGATTTCTAAGGCTTTATGTGTGACCCTACATATGATATAACTTGGAGAGTGTTTCATGAGTACCTGAGGAGAGAGTGTTTTCTGTTGTTTTGCAATAGAATGTTGTATATTTATGAATGAATTCCCTCTTGTCCAACGTGTCATTGAAAGCTTATGTTTCCTAATTTAGTTTCATTTTGGATGATCTATCCATTGGTGATTGTGGGGTGGTAATGTCCCCTACTCTTATGGTTTTACTGTCATGCTCCGCTTTATGGCTGTTAGGATATACCTTATGTATTGAAGTGCTCCTCGGTTGGGTTCATAAGTATTTGCATTTCTTATATCCTCTCCGTGGTTTGATCCCTTGATCAGTGTGTAGTGTCCTTGTTTGTTTCTTGAAATAGTCTTTATCTTAAAGTCTATTTCTTCTGATATGAGAATTGTAACTCCAGGTTTCCTTTGATTTCCATGTGCATGGATTGTCTCTTGCCATATCCTCAGTTTCAGTCTGTATCTATCCCTAGGTCTAAAATGGGTCTCTTCTAGGCAGCATGTATAATGGGCTTTTTGTTGTATGCCTTCAGCCAGTTTATCTGTTGTGGTTGGAGCAATGAATCCATTTACATGTAAGGTAATTGTCAATATGGATGTTCCTCTTCTCGTTTTGTTAATTGTTTTTGGTTTGTTCTAGGAGGTCTTTTCTTTTCTTTGTGATTCCTGCCTAGAGAAGTTCCTTTATCCTTTGGTATAAAGCTGTTGCGTGGTGCTGAATTCTCTTTCCGTGTGTTTTTCTGTAAAGTTTTTAGTTTCTCTGTCCAATCTCAATGATATTCTTGCTGAAAACAGTAACATTGGTTGTAGGTTTTTTTCCTTTCATCTCTTTCAATACGTATACTGCCACTTCCTTCTCTCTTGCAGAATTTCTGCTGAAAGGTCGGCTGTTAACTTACGTGGATTCCCTTGAATGGTAAATGGTGCTTTTCCCATGCTGCTTTTTACATGTTTCCTATACATTTAGATTTTAATAGTTTGATGAATACGTGTCTTGGCGTGTTTCTCCTTGGAATTATCCTGTATGAGACTCTCTGTGCTTCCTGGACTTGATTACCTCTTTCCTTTCCCATACTAGGGAAGTTTTCAACTATAATCTCTTCAAATATATTCTCACGCCTTTTCTCTTTCTCTTCTTCTTCTGAGAGCCATATAATTCGAATGTTGGTGCATTTAATGTTGTCCCAAGGGTCGCTGAGACTGTCCTCCGTTCCTTTCATTCTTTGTTCTTTATTTTGATCCGCAGTATTTATTTGAACTATTTTATCTTCCAGGCCACTTAACCGTTCTTGTGCCTCAGTTATTGTGCTAGTGATCCATGCTAGAGAATAATTATTTTCATTTATTGTGTTCTTCATCACTGTTTGTTTGCTCTTCAGTTCTTGTCGACCCCTGTGAAACGTTTCCTGTATTTAATCTCTCCTATTTCCACGAGGTTGAATCGTTTTTCCTATCATTATTCTGAATTCTTTTTCGGGTAGACTGCCTATTTCCTCTTCATTTGTTAGGTCTGGTGCGTTTTGACCTTGCTGCTTCGTCAGCTGTGTGTTTTTTGGTCTCCTAATTTTGGTTAACTTACTGTGCTAGGGGTTCCTTTTCACAGGTGTCATGCCCGTAGTTATTGTTGTTTTTGGTGTCTGTCCCAAGCGGCTTAGGTTTGTTAAGTGGGTTGTGTAGGCTTCTTCGTGGAGGGGAGTTATGCTTGTGTTCTTTTGAATGAGGCTGGATCCTGTCTTTCTGGTGGGCATTTCCATAACTGCTGGTGTGTATTTTGGTGCCTCCGTCCTTATGATGATTTAAGGCATCCTCTCTGATTACGGATGGGACTGTTTCTGTCTTGCTCATTGTTTGGCATACGGTGTCCAGCACTGTTGCTTACTGGTCACTGAGTGAATGTGGGTCTTGGCGTTGAGAAAGAAATCTCTGGGAGATTTTCTCCATTTGATATTATGTGAAGCTGTCAGGTCTCCTGTGCCCCAGTGTCCTGAACTTGGTTTTCCCTCCTCAGATGCAGAGCTCTGACTCCTGGTTAGAGCACCTAGAGACATTCATCCTCACAGCTCAGAAAAAGTGGGAGAGAAAAGAGAAGGAAACAAAGAATGAGGATAAAATAAAAGAAAATAAAGTAAAATCAAATAAAATGAAGTTATTAAAAGGAAAAATATGTATTAAGAGAAAATTTTAAAAATTAAAAAGAAAAGCAGTCACACAGAACTCTAGCACAAATGGTTAAAGCTTATCTCTACAGACAAAATGACTCACAGCGGCATACACCTACACATTCACAAAAAGTGAAAAAGTGGAAAAACTAATATATCTATGCTCACAAAGTCCACCTCCTCAATTTTGGACTGATTCATTGTTCTATTCAGGTGTTCCAGAGATGCGGGGTACTTCACGTTGAATGTGGAGATTTCATCCACTCTTCGTGCGGGTGCTGGGAGAGATTACTTTTTCGATTCTTTGCTCGCACAGCTCTGCTTTTAGAGTTGCATTTGTTTCATTCCATAGATTTGGGTGTTCCTATTTACATTTTCAATTTTTCCCAGGTATTTGTGATCCCATCTTAGTTTTCTACAGTGTATTCTTGGTTATGTAACAGCGTTTTGTTTAGCTTCCATGTGTTTGTATTATTTACAGTTTTTTTTTCTTTTAATTCCTATCTAGTTTCATAGCACTGTAGGCGGAAATTATACCTGATGCTATTTCAATTTTCTTAGATTTCTAAGGCTTTATGTGTGACCCTACATATGATATAACTTGGAGAGTGTTTCATGAGTACCTGAGGAGAGAGTGTTTTCTGTTGTTTTGCAATAGAATGTTGTATATTTATGAATGAATTCCCTCTTGTCCAACGTGTCATTGAAAGCTTATGTTTCCTAATTTAGTTTCATTTTGGATGATCTATCCATTGGTGATTGTGGGGTGGTAATGTCCCCTACTCTTAAGGTTTTACTGTCATGTTCCACTTTATGGCTGTTAGGATATACCTTATGTATTGAAGTGCTCCTCGGTTGGGTTCATAAGTATTTGCATTTCTTAGATCCTCTCCTTGGTTTGATCCCTTGATCAGTGTGTAGTGTCCTTGTTTGTTTCTTGAAATAGTCTTTATCTTAAAGTCTATTTCTTCTGATATGAGAATTGTAACTCCAGGTTTCCTTTGATTTCCATGTGCATGGATTGTCTCTTGCCATATCCTCAGTTTCAGTCTGTATCTATCCCTAGGTCTAAAATGGGTCTCTTCTAGGCAGCATATATAATGGGCTTGTTGTTGTATCCCTTCAGCCAGTTTATCTGTTGTGGTTGGAGCAATGAATCCATTTTCATGTAAGGTAATTGTCAATATGGATGTTCCTCTTCCCGTTTTGTTAATTGTTTTTGGTTTGTTCTAGGAGGTCTTTTCTTTTCTTTGTGATTCCTGCCTAGAGAAGTTCCTTTACCCTTTGGTATAAAGCTGTTCCATGGTGCTGAATTCTCTTTCTGTTTGTTTTTCTGTAAAGTTTTTAGTTTCTCTGTCCAATCTCAATGAGATTCTTGCTGAAAACAGTAACATTGGTTGTAGGTTTTTTTCCTTTCATCCCTTTCAATACGTATACTGCCACTTCCTTCTCTCTTGCAGAATTTCTGCTAAAAGGTCGGCTGTTAACTTACGTGGATTCCCTTGAATGGTAAATGGTGCTTTTCCCATGCTGCTTTTTACATGTTTCCTATACATTTAGATTTTAATAGTTTCATGAATACGTGTCTTGGCGTGTTTCTCCTTGGAATTATCCTGTATGAGACTCTCTGTGCTTCCTGGACTTGATTACCTCTTTCCTTTCCCATACTAGGGAAGTTTTCAACTATAATCTCTTCAAATATATTCTCACGCCTTTTCTCTTTCTCTTCTTCTTCTGAGAGCCATATAATTCGAATGTTGGTGCATTTAATGTTGTCCCAAGGGTCGCTGAGACTGTCCTCCGTTCCTTTCATTCTTTGTTCTTTATTTTGATCCGCAGTATTTATTTGAACTATTTTATCTTCCAGGCCACTTAACCGTTCTTGTGCCTCAGTTATTGTGCTAGTGATCCATGCTAGAGAATAATTATTTTCATTTTTTGTGTTCTTCATCACTGTTTGTTTGCTCTTCAGTTCTTGTCGACCCCTGTGAAACGTTTCCTGTATTTTCTCTCTCCTATTTCCACGAGGTTGAATCGTTTTTCTATCATTATTCTGAATTCTTTTTCGGGTAGACTGCCTATTTCCTCTTCATTTGTTAGGTCTGGTGCGTTTTGACCTTGCTGCTTCGTCAGCTGTGTGTTTTTTGGTCTCCTAATTTTGGTTAACTTACTGTGCTTGGGGTTCCTTTTCACAGGCGTCATGCCCGTAGTTATTGTTGTTTTTGGTGTCTGTCCCAAGCGGCTTAGGTTTGTTAAGTGGGTTGTGTAGGCTTCTTCGTGGAGGGGAGTTATGCTTGTGTTCTTTTGAATGAGGCTGGATCCTGTCTTTCTGGTGGGCATTTCCACAACTGCTGGTGTGTATTTTGGTGCCTCCGTCCTTATGATGATTTAAGGCATCCTCTCTGATAACGGATGGGACTGTTTCTGTCTTGCTCATTGTTTGGCATACGGTGTCCAGCACTGTTGCTTACTGGTCACTGAGTGAATGTGGGTCTTGGCGTTGAGAAAGAAATCTCTGGGAGATTTTCTCCATTTGATATTATGTGAAGCTGTCAGGTCTCCTGTGCCCCAGTGTCCTGAACTTGGTTTTCCCTCCTCAGATGCAGAGCTCTGACTCCTGGTTAGAGCACCTAGAGACATTCATCCTCACAGCTCAGAAAAAGTGGGAGAGAAAAGAGAAGGAAACAAAGAATGAGGATAAAATAAAACAAAATAAAGTAAAATCAAATAAAATGAATTTATTAAAAGGAAAAATATGTATTAAGAGAAACTTTTAAAAATTAAAAAGAAAAGCAGTCACACAGAACTCTAGCACAAATGGTTAAAGCTTATCTCTAAAGACAAAATGACTCACAGCGGCATACACCTACACATTCACAAAAAGTGAAAAAGTGGAAAAACTAATATATCTATGCTCACAAAGTCCACCTCCTCAATTTTGGACTGATTCATTGTTCTATTCAGGTGTTCCAGAGATGCGGGGTACTTCACGTTGAATGTGGAGATTTCATCCACTCTTCGTGCGGGTGCTGGGAGAGATTACTTTTTCGCTTCTTTGCTCGCACAGCTCTGCTTTTAGAGTTGCATTTGTTTCATTCCATAGATTTGGGTGTTCCTATTTACATTTTCAATTTTTCCCAGGTATTTGTGATTCCATCTTAGTTTTCTACAGTGTATTCTTGGTTATGTAACAGCGTTTTGTTTAGCTTCCATGTGTTTGTATTATTTACAGTTTTTTTTCTTTTAATTCCTATCTAGTTTCATAGCACTGTAGGCGGAAATTATACCTGATGCTATTTCAATTTTCTTAGATTTCTAAGGCTTTATGTGTGACCCTACATATGATATAACTTGGAGAGTGTTTCATGAGTACCTGAGGAGAGAGTGTTTTCTGTTGTTTTGCAATAGAATGTTGTATATTTATGAATGAATTCCCTCTTGTCCAACGTGTCATTGAAAGCTTATGTTTCCTAATTTAGTTTCATTTTGGATGATCTATCCATTGGTGATTGTGGGGTGGTAATGTCCCCTACTCTTATGGTTTTACTGTCAAGTTCCGCTTTATGGCTGTTAGGATATACCTTATGTATTGAAGTGCTCCTCGGTTGGGTTCATAAGTATTTGCATTTCTTATATCCTCTCCTTGGTTTGATCCCTTGATCAGTGTGTAGTGTCCTTGTTTGTTTCTTGAAATAGTCTTTATCTTAAAGTCTATTTCTTCTGATATGAGAATTGTAACTCCAGGTTTCCTTTGATTTCCATGTGCATGGAATGTCTCTTGCCATATCCTCAGTTTCAGTCTGTATCTATCCCTAGGTCTAAAATGGGTCTCTTCTGGGCAGCATATATAATGGGCTTGTTGTTGTATCCCTTCAGCCAGTTTATCTGTTGTGGTTGGAGCAATGAATCCATTTACATGTAAGGTAATTGTCAATATGGATGTTCCTCTTCCCGTTTTGTTAATTTTTTTGGTTTGTTCTAGGAGGTCTTTTCTTTTCTTTGTGATTCCTGCCTAGAGAAGTTCCTTTATCCTTTGGTATAAAGCTGTTGCGTGGTGCTGAATTCTCTTTCCGTTTGTTTTTCTGTAAAGTTTTTAGTTTCTCTGTCCAATCTCAATGAGATTCTTGCTGAAAACAGTAACATTGGTTGTAGGTTTTTTTTCCTTTCATCTCTTTCAATACGTATACTGCCACTTCCTTCTCTCTTGCAGAATTTCTGCTGAAAGGTCGGCTGTTAACTTACGTGGATTCCCTTGAATGGTAAATGGTGCTTTTCCCATGCTGCTTTTTACATGTTTCCTATACATTTAGATTTTAATAGTTTGATGAATACGTGTCTCGGCGTGTTTCTCCTTGGAATTATCCTGTATGAGACTCTCTGTGCTTCCTGGACTTGATTAACTCTTTCCTTTCCCATACTAGGGAAATTTTCAACTATAATCTCTTCAAATATATTCTCACGCCTTTTCTCTTTCTCTTCTTCTTCTGAGAGCCATATAATTCGAATGTTGGTGCATTTAATGTTGTCCCAAGGGTCGCTGAGACTGTCCTCCGTTCCTTTCATTCTTTGTTCTTTATTTTGATCCGCAGTATTTATTTGAACTATTTTATCTTCCAGGCCACTTAACCGTTCTTCTGCCTCAGTTATTGTGCTAGTGATCCATGCTAGAGAATAATTATTTTCATTTATTGTGTTCTTCATCACTGTTTGTTTGCTCTTCATTTCTTGTCGACCCCTGTGAAACGTTTCCTGTATTTTCTCTCTCCTATTTCCACGAGGTTGAATCGTTTTTCCTATCATTATTCTGAATTCTTTTTCGGGTAGACTGCCTATTTCCTCTTCATTTGTTAGGTCTGGTGCGTTTTGACCTTGCTGCTTCGTCAGCTGTGTGTTTTTTGGTCTCCTAATTTTGGTTAACTTACTGTGCTTGGGGTTCCTTTTCACAGGCATCATGCCCGTAGTTATTGTTGTTTTTGGTGTCTGTCCCAAGCGGCTAAGGTTTGTTAAGTGGGTTGTGTAGGCTTCTTCGTGGAGGGGATTTATGCTTGTGTTCTTTTGAATGAGGCTGGATCCTGTCTTTCTGGTGCGCATTTCCACAACTGCTGGTGTGTATTTTGGTGCCTCCGTCCTTATGATGATTTAAGGCATCCTCTCTGATAACGGATGGGACTGTTTCTGTCTTGCTCATTCTTTGGCATACGGTGTCCAGCACTGTTGCTTACTGGTCACTGAGTGAATGTGGGTCTTGGCGTTGAGAAAGAAACCTCTGGGAGATTTTCTCCATTTGATATTATGTGAAGCTGTCAGGTCTCCTGTGCACCAGTGTCCTGAAGTTGGTTTTCCCTCCTCAGATGCAGAGCTCTGACTCCTGGTTAGAGCACCTAGAGACATTCATCCTCACAGCTCAGAAAAAGTGGGAGAGAAAAGAGGAGGAAAGAAAGAATGAGGATAAAATAAAACAAAATAAAGTAAAATCAAATAAAATGAAGTTATTAAAATGAAAACTATGTATTAAGAGAAAATTTTAAAAATTAAAAAGAAAAGCAGTCACACAGAACTCTAGCACAAATGGTTAAAGCTTAGCTCTACCGACAAAATGACTCACAGCGGCATACACCTACACGTTCACAAAAAGTGAAAAAGTGGCAAAACTAATATATCTATGCTCACTAAGTCCACCTCCTCAATTTTGGACTGATTCATTGTTCTATTCAGGTGTTCCAGAGATGCGGGGTACTTCACGTTGAATGTGGAGATTTCATCCACTCTTCGTGCGGGTGCTGGGAGAGATTACTTTTTCGCTTCTTTGCTCGCACAGCTCTGCTTTTAGAGTTGCATTTGTTTCATTCCATAGATTTGGGTGCTCCTATTTACATTTTCAATTTTTCCCAGGTATTTGTGATTCCATCTTAGTTTTCTACAGTGTATTCTTGGTTATGTAACAGCGTTTTGTTTAGCTTCCATGTGTTTGTATTATTTACAGTTTTTTTTCTTTTAATTCCTATCTAGTTTCATAGCACTGTAGGCGGAAATTATACCTGATGCTATTTCAATTTTCTTAGATTTCTAAGGCTTTATGTGTGACCCTACATATGATATATCTTGGAGAGTGTTTCATGAGTACCTGAGGAGAGAGTGTTTTCTGTTGTTTTGCAATAGAATGTTGTATATTTATGAATGAATTCCCTCTTGTCCAACGTGTCATTGAAAGCTTATGTTTCCTAATTTAGTTTCATTTTGGATGATCTATCCATTGGTGATTGTGGGGTGGTAATGTCCCCTACTCTTATGGTTTTACTGTCAAGTTCCGCTTTATGGCTGTTAGGATATACCTTATGTATTGAAGTGCTCCTCGGTTGGGTTCATAAGTATTTGCATTTCTTAGATCCTCTCCTTGGTTTGATCCCTTGATCAGTGTGTAGTGTCCTTGTTTGTTTCTTGAAATAGTCTTTATCTTAAAGTCTATTTCTTCTGATATGAGAATTGTAACTCCAGGTTTCCTTTGATTTCCAAATGCATGGAATGTCTCTTGCCATATCCTCAGTTTCAGTCTGTATCTATCCCTAGGTCTAAAATGGGTCTCTTCTGGGCAGCATATATAATGGGCTTGTTGTTGTATCCCTTCAGCCAGTTTATCTGTTGTGGTTGGAGCAATGAATCCATTTACATGTAAGGTAATTGTCAATATGGATGTTCCTCTTCCCGTTTTGTTAATTTTTTTGGTTTGTTCTAGGAGGTCTTTTCTTTCCTTTGTGATTCCTGCCTAGAGAAGTTCCTTTATCCTTTGGTATAAAGCTGTTGCGTGGTGCTGAATTCTCTTTCCGTTTGTTTTTCTGTAAAGTTTTTAGTTTCTCTGTCCAATCTCAATGAGATTCTTGCTGAAAACAGTAACATTGGTTGTAGGTTTTTTTCCTTTCATCTCTTTCAATACGTATACTGCCACTTCCTTCTCTCTTGCAGAATTTCTGCTGAAAGGTCGGCTGTTAACTTACGTGGATTCCCTTGAATGGTAAATGGTGCTTTTCCCATGCTGCTTTTTACATGTTTCCTATACATTTAGATTTTAATAGTTTGATGAATACGTGTCTCGGCGTGTTTCTCCTTGGAATTATCCTGTATGAGACTCTCTGTGCTTCCTGGACTTGATTAACTCTTTCCTTTCCCATACTAGGGAAATTTTCAACTATAATCTCTTCAAATATATTCTCACGCCTTTTCTCTTTCTCTTCTTCTTCTGAGAGCCATATAATTCGAATGTTGGTGCATTTAATGTTGTCCCAAGGGTCGCTGAGACTGTCCTCCGTTCCTTTCATTCTTTGTTCTTTATTTTGATCCGCAGTATTTATTTGAACTATTTTATCTTCCAGGCCACTTAACCGTTCTTCTGCCTCAGTTATTGTGCTAGTGATCCATGCTAGAGAATAATTATTTTCATTTATTTTGTTCTTCATCACTGTTTGTTTGCTCTTCAGTTCTTGTCGACCCCTGTGAAACGTTTCCTGTATTTTCTCTCTCCTATTTCCACGAGGTTGAATCGTTTTTCCTATCATTATTCTGAATTCTTTTTCGGGTAGACTGCCTATTTCCTCTTCATTTGTTAGGTCTGGTGCGTTTTGACCTTGCTGCTTCGTCAGCTGTGTGTTTTTTGGTCTCCTAATTTTGGTTAACTTACTGTGCTTGGGGTTCCTTTTCACAGGCGTCATGCCCGTAGTTATTGTTGTTTTTGGTGTCTGTCCCAAGCGGCTTAGGTTTGTTAAGTGGGTTGTGTAGGCTTCTTCGTGGAGGGGAGTTATGCTTGTGTTCTTTTGAATGAGGCTGGATCCTGTCTTTCTGGTGGGCATTTCCACAACTGCTGGTGTGTATTTTGGTGCCTCCTTCCTTATGATGATTTAAGGCATCCTCTCTGATAACGGATGGGACTGTTTCTGTCTTGCTCATTGTTTGGCATACGGTGTCCAGCACTGTTGCTTACTGGTCACTGAGTGAATGTGGGTCTTGGCGTTGAGAAAGAAATCTCTGGGAGATTTTCTCCATTTGATATTATGTGAAGCTGTCAGGTCTCCTGTGCCCCAGTGTCCTGAACTTGGTTTTCCCTCCTCAGATGCAGAGCTCTGACTCCTGGTTAGAGCACCTAGAGACATTCATCCTCACAGCTCAGAAAAAGTGGGAGAGAAAAGAGAAGGAAACAAAGAATGAGGATAAAATAAAACAAAATAAAGTAAAATCAAATAAAATGAAGTTATTAAAAGGAAAAATATGTATTAAGAGAAAATTTTAAAAATTAAAAAGAAAAGCAGTCACACAGAACTCTAGCACAAATGGTTAAAGCTTATCTCTACAGACAAAATGACTCACAGCGGCATACACCTACACATTCACAAAAAGTGAAAAAGTGGAAAAACTAATATATCTATGCTCACAAAGTCCACCTCCTCAATTTTGGACTGATTCATTGTTCTATTCAGGTGTTCCAGAGATGCGGGGTACTTCACGTTGAATGTGGAGATTTCATCCACTCTTCGTGCGGGTGCTGGGAGAGATTACTTTTTCGATTCTTTGCTCGCACAGCTCTGCTTTTAGAGTTGCATTTGTTTCATTCCATAGATTTGGGTGTTCCTATTTACATTTTCAATTTTTCCCAGGTATTTGTGATCCCATCTTAGTTTTCTACAGTGTATTCTTGGTTATGTAACAGCGTTTTGTTTAGCTTCCATGTGTTTGTATTATTTACAGTTTTTTTTTCTTTTAATTCCTATCTAGTTTCATAGCACTGTAGGCGGAAATTATACCTGATGCTATTTCAATTTTCTTAGATTTCTAAGGCTTTATGTGTGACCCTACATATGATATAACTTGGAGAGTGTTTCATGAGTACCTGAGGAGAGAGTGTTTTCTGTTGTTTTGCAATAGAATGTTGTATATTTATGAATGAATTCCCTCTTGTCCAACGTGTCATTGAAAGCTTATGTTTCCTAATTTAGTTTCATTTTGGATGATCTATCCATTGGTGATTGTGGGGTGGTAATGTCCCCTACTCTTATGGTTTTACTGTCATGTTCCACTTTATGGCTGTTAGGATATACCTTATGTATTGAAGTGCTCCTCGGTTGGGTTCATAAGTATTTGCATTTCTTAGATCCTCTCCTTGGTTTGATCCCTTGATCAGTGTGTAGTGTCCTTGTTTGTTTCTTGAAATAGTCTTTATCTTAAAGTCTATTTCTTCTGATATGAGAATTGTAACTCCAGGTTTCCTTTGATTTCCATGTGCATGGATTGTCTCTTGCCATATCCTCAGTTTCAGTCTGTATCTATCCCTAGGTCTAAAATGGGTCTCTTCTAGGCAGCATATATAATGGGCTTGTTGTTGTATCCCTTCAGCCAGTTTATCTGTTGTGGTTGGAGCAATGAATCCATTTTCATGTAAGGTAATTGTCAATATGGATGTTCCTCTTCCCGTTTTGTTAATTGTTTTTGGTTTGTTCTAGGAGGTCTTTTCTTTTCTTTGTGATTCCTGCCTAGAGAAGTTCCTTTACCCTTTGGTATAAAGCTGTTCCATGGTGCTGAATTCTCTTTCTGTTTGTTTTTCTGTAAAGTTTTTAGTTTCTCTGTCCAATCTCAATGAGATTCTTGCTGAAAACAGTAACATTGGTTGTAGGTTTTTTTCCTTTCATCCCTTTCAATACGTATACTGCCACTTCCTTCTCTCTTGCAGAATTTCTGCTAAAAGGTTGGCTGTTAACTTACGTGGATTCCCTTGAATGGTAAATGGTGCTTTTCCCATGCTGCTTTTTACATGTTTCCTATACATTTAGATTTTAATAGTTTCATGAATACGTGTCTTGGCGTGTTTCTCCTTGGAATTATCCTGTATGAGACTCTCTGTGCTTCCTGGACTTGATTACCTCTTTCCTTTCCCATACTAGGGAAGTTTTCAACTATAATCTCTTCAAATATATTCTCACGCCTTTTCTCTTTCTCTTCTTCTTCTGAGAGCCATATAATTCGAATGTTGGTGCATTTAATGTTGTCCCAAGGGTCGCTGAGACTGTCCTCCGTTCCTTTCATTCTTTGTTCTTTATTTTGATCCGCAGTATTTATTTGAACTATTTTATCTTCCAGGCCACTTAACCGTTCTTGTGCCTCAGTTATTGTGCTAGTGATCCATGCTAGAGAATAATTATTTTCATTTTTTGTGTTCTTCATCACTGTTTGTTTGCTCTTCAGTTCTTGTCGACCCCTGTGAAACGTTTCCTGTATTTTCTCTCTCCTATTTCCACGAGGTTGAATCGTTTTTCCTATCATTATTCTGAATTCTTTTTCGGGTAGACTGCCTATTTCCTCTTCATTTGTTAGGTCTGGTGCGTTTTGACCTTGCTGCTTCGTCAGCTGTGTGTTTTTTGGTCTCCTAATTTTGGTTAACTTACTGTGCTTGGGGTTCCTTTTCACAGGCGTCATGCCCGTAGTTATTGTTGTTTTTGGTGTCTGTCCCAAGCGGCTTAGGTTTGTTAAGTGGGTTGTGTAGGCTTCTTCGTGGAGGGGAGTTATGCTTGTGTTCTTTTGAATGAGGCTGGATCCTGTCTTTCTGGTGGGCATTTCCACAACTGCTGGTGTGTATTTTGGTGCCTCCGTCCTTATGATGATTTAAGGCATCCTCTCTGATAACGGATGGGACTGTTTCTGTCTTGCTCATTGTTTGGCATACGGTGTCCAGCACTGTTGCTTACTGGTCACTGAGTGAATGTGGGTCTTGGCGTTGAGAAAGAAATCTCTGGGAGATTTTCTCCATTTGATATTATGTGAAGCTGTCAGGTCTCCTGTGCCCCAGTGTCCTGAACTTGGTTTTCCCTCCTCAGATGCAGAGCTCTGACTCCTGGTTAGAGCACCTAGAGACATTCATCCTCACAGCTCAGAAAAAGTGGGAGAGAAAAGAGAAGGAAACAAAGAATGAGGATAAAATAAAACAAAATAAAGTAAAATCAAATAAAATGAAGTTATTAAAAGGAAAAATATGTATTAAGAGAAAATTTTAAAAATTAAAAAGAAAAGCAGTCACACAGAACTCTAGCACAAATGGTTAAAGCTTAGCTATACAGACAAAATGACTCACAGCGGCATACACCTACACATTCACAAAAAGTGAAAAAGTGGAAAAACTAATATATCTATGCTCACAAAGTCCACCTCCTCAATTTTGGACTGATTCATTGTTCTATTCAGGTGTTCCAGAGATGCGGGGTACTTCACGTTGAATGTGGAGATTTCATCCACTCTTCGTGCGGGTCCTGGGAGAGATTACTTTTTCGCTTCTTTGCTCGCACAGCTCTGCTTTTAGAGTTGCATTTGTTTCATTCCATAGATTTGGGTGTTCCTATTTACATTTTCAATTTTTCCCAGGTATTTGTGATCCCATCTTAGTTTTCTACAGTGTATTCTTGGTTATGTAACAGCGTTTTGTTTAGCTTCCATGTGTTTGTATTATTTACAGTTTTTTTTCTTTTAATTCCTATCTAGTTTCATAGCACTCTAGGCGGAAATTATACCTGATGCTATTTCAATTTTCTTAGATTTCTAAGGCTTTATGTGTGACCCTACATATGATATAACTTGGAGAGTGTTTCATGAGTACCTGAGGAGAGAGTGTTTTCTGTTGTTTTGCAATAGAATGTTGTATATTTATGAATGAATTCCCTCTTGTCCAACGTGTCATTGAAAGCTTATGTTTCCTAATTTAGTTTCATTTTGGATGATCTATCCATTGGTGATTGTGGGGTGGTAATGTCCCCTACTCTTATGGTTTTACTGTCATGTTCCGCTTTATGGCTGTTAGGATATACCTTATGTATTGAAGTGCTCCTCGGTTGGGTTCATAAGTATTTGCAGTTCTTAGATCCTCTCCTTGGTTTGATCCCTTGATCAGTGTGTAGTGTCCTTGTTTGTTTCTTGAAATAGTCTTTATCTTAAAGTCTATTTCTTCTGATATGAGAATTGTAACTCCAGGTTTCCTTTGATTTCCATGTGCATGGACTGTCTCTTGCCATATCCTCAGTTTCAGTCTGTATCTATCCCTAGGTCTAAAATGGGTCTCTTCTAGGCAGCATATATAATGGGCTTGTTGTTGTATGCCTTCAGCCAGTTTATCTGTTGTGGTTGGAGCAATGAATCCATTTACATGTAAGGTAATTGTCAATATGGATGTTCCTCTTCCTGTTTTGTTAATTGTTTTTGGTTTGTTCTAGGAGGTCTTTTCTTTTCTTTGTGATTCCTGCCTAGAGAAGTTCCTTTATCCTTTGATATAAAGCTGTTGCGTGGTGCTGAATTCTCTTTCCGTTGGTTTTTCTGTAAAGTTTTTAGTTTCTCTGTCCAATCTCAATGAGATTCTTGCTGAAAACAGTAACATTGGTTGTAGGTTTTTTTCCTTTCATCCCTTTCAATACGTATACTGCCACTTCCTTCTCTCTTGCAGAATTTCTGCTGAAAGGTCGGCTGTTAACTTACGTGGATTCCCTTGAATGGTAAATGGTGCTTTTCCCATGCTGCTTTTTACATGTTTCCTATACATTTAGATTTTAATAGTTTGATGAATACGTGTCTTGGCGTGTTTCTCCTTGGAATTATCCTGTATGAGACTCTCTGTGCTTCCTGGACTTGATTACCTCTTTCCTTTCCCATACTAGGGAAGTTTTCAACTATAATCTCTTCAAATATATTCTCACGCCTTTTCCCTTTCTTTTCTTCTTCTGAGAGCCATATAATTCGAATGTTGGTGCATTTTATGTTGTCCCAAGGGTCGCTGAGACTGTCCTCCGTTCCTTTCATTCTTTGTTCTTTATTTTGATCCGCAGTATTTATTTGAACTATTTTATCTTCCAGGCCACTTAACCGTTCTTGTGCCTCAGTTATTGTGCTAGTGATCCATGCTAGAGAATAATTATTTTCATTTATTGTGTTCTTCATCACTGTTTGTTTGCTCTTCAGTTCTTGTCGACCCCTGTGAAACGTTTCCTGTATTTTCTCTCTCCTATTTCCACGAGGTTGAATCGTTTTTCCTATCATTATTCTGAATTCTTTTTCGGGTAGACTGCCTATTTCCTCTTCATTTGTTAGGTCTGGTGCGTTTTGACCTTGCTGCTTCGTCAGCTGTGTGTTTTTTGGTCTCCTAATTTTGGTTAACTTACTGTGCTTGGGGTTCCTTTTCACAGGCGTCATGCCCGTAGTTATTGTTGTTTTTGGTGTCTGTCCCAAGCGGCTTAGGTTTGTTAAGTGGGTTGTGTAGGCTTCTTCGTGGAGGGGAGTTATGCTTGTGTTCTTTTGAATGAGGCTGGATCCTGTCTTTCTGGTGGGCATTTCCACAATTGCTGGTGTGTATTTTGGTGCCTAGGTCCTTATGATGATTTAAGGCATCCTCTCTGATAACGGATGGGACTGTTTCTGTCTTGCTCATTGTTTGGCATACGGTGTCTAGCACTGTTGCTTACTGGTCACTGAGTGAATGTGGGTCTTGGCGTTGAGAAAGAAATCTCTGGGAGATTTTCTCCATTTGATATTATATGAAGCTGTCAGGTCTCCTGTGCCCCAGTGTCCTGAACTTGGTTTTCCCTCCTCAGATGCAGAGCTCTGACTCCTGGTTAGAGCACCTAGAGACATTCATCCTCACAGCTCAGAAAAAGTGGGAGAGAAAAGAGAAGGAAACAAAGAATGAGGATAAAATAAAACAAAATAAAGTAAAATCAAATAAAATGAAGTTATTAAAAGGAAAAATATGTATTAAGAGAAAATTTTAAAAATTAAAAAGAAAAGCAGTCACACAGAACTCTAGCACAAATGGTTAAAGCTTAGCTATACAGACAAAATGACTCACAGCGGCATACACCTACACATTCACAAAAAGTGAAAAAGTGGAAAAACTAATATATCTATGCTCACAAAGTCCACCTCCTCAATTTTGGACTGATTCATTGTTCTATTCAGGTGTTCCAGAGATGCGGGGTACTTCACGTTGAATGTGGAGATTTCATCCACTCTTCGTGCGGGTGCTGGGAGAGATTACTTTTTCGCTTCTTTGCTCGCACAGCTCTGCTTTTAGAGTTGCATTTGTTTCATTCCATAGATTTGGGTGTTCCTATTTACATTTTCAATTTTTCCCAGGTATTTGTGATCCCATCTTAGTTTTCTACAGTGTATTCTTGGTTATGTAACAGCGTTTTGTTTAGCTTCCATGTGTTTGTATTATTTACAGTTTTTTTTCTTTTAATTCCTATCTAGTTTCATAGCACTCTAGGCGGAAATTATACCTGATGCTATTTCAATTTTCTTAGATTTCTAAGGCTTTATGTGTGACCCTACATATGATATAACTTGGAGAGTGTTTCATGAGTACCTGAGGAGAGAGTGTTTTCTGTTGTTTTGCAATAGAATGTTGTATATTTATGAATGAATTCCCTCTTGTCCAACGTGTCATTGAAAGCTTATGTTTCCTAATTTAGTTTCATTTTGGATGATCTATCCATTGGTGATTGTGGGGTGGTAATGTCCCCTACTCTTATGGTTTTACTGTCATGCTCCGCTTTATGGCTGTTAGGATATACCTTATGTATTGAAGTGCTCCTCGGTTGGGTTCATAAGTATTTGCATTTCTTAGATCCTCTCCTTGGTTTGATCCCTTGATCAGTGTGTAGTGTCCTTGTTTGTTTCTTGAAATAGTCTTTATCTTAAAGTCTATTTCTTCTGATATGAGAATTGTAACTCCAGGTTTCCTTTGATTTCCATGTGCATGGATTGTCTCTTGCCATATCCTCAGTTTCAGTCTGTATCTATCCCTAGGTCTAAACTGGGTCTCTTCTAGGCAGCATATATAATGGGCTTGTTGTTGTATCCCTTCAGCCAGTTTATCTGTTGTGGTTGGAGCAATGAATCCATTTACATGTAAGGTAATTGTCAATATGGATGTTCCTCTTCCCATTTTGTTAATTGTTTTCGGTTTGTTCTAGGAGGTCTTTTCTTTTCTTTGTGATTCCTGCCTAGAGAAGTTCCTTTATCCTTTGGTATAAAGCTGTTGCGTGGTGCTGAATTCTCTTTCCGTTGGTTTTTCTGTAAAGTTTTTAGTTTCTCTGTCCAATCTCAATGAGATTCTTGCTGAAAACAGTAACATTGGTTGTAGGTTTTTTTCCTTTCATCTCTTTCAATACGTATACTGCCACTTCCTTCTCTCTTGCAGAATTTCTGCTGAAAGGTCGGCTGTTAACTTACGTGGATTCCCTTGAATGGTAAATGGTGCTTTTCCCATGCTGCTTTTTACATGTTTCCTATACATTTAGATTTTAATAGTTTGATGAATACGTGTCTCGGCGTGTTTCTCCTTGGAATTATCCTGTATGAGACTCTCTGTGCTTCCTGGACTTGATTAACTCTTTCCTTTCCCATACTAGGGAAATTTTCAACTATAATCTCTTCAAATATATTCGCACGCCTTTTCTCTTTCTCTTCTTCTTCTGAGAGCCATATAATTGGAATGTTGGTGCATTTAATGTTGTCCCAAGGGTCGCTGAGACTGTCCTCCGTTCCTTTCATTCTTTGTTCTTTATTTTGATCCGCAGTATTTATTTGAACTATTTTATCTTCCAGGCCACTTAACCGTTCTTCTGCCTCAGTTATTGTGCTAGTGATCCATGCTAGAGAATAATTATTTTCATTTATTGTGTTCTTCATCACTCTTTGTTTGCTCTTCAGTTCTTGTCGACCCCTGTGAAACGTTTCCTGTATTTTCTCTCTCCTATTTCCACGAGGTTGAATCGTTTTTCCTATCATTATTCTGAATTCTTTTTCGGGTAGACTGCCTATTTCCTCTACATTTGTTAGGTCTGGTGCGTTTTGACCTTGCTGCTTCGTCAGCTGTGTGTTTTTTGGTCTCCTAATTTTGGTTAAGTTACTGTGCTTGGGGTTCCTTTTCACAGGCATCATGCCCGTAGTTATTGTTGTTTTTGGTGTCTGTCCCAAGCGGCTAATGTTTGTTAAGTGGGTTGTGTAGGCTTCTTCGTGGAGGGGATTTATGCTTGTGTTCTTTTGAATGAGGCTGGATCCTGTCTTTCTGGTGCGCATTTCCACAACTGCTGGTGTGTATTTTGGTGCCTCCGTCCTTATGATGATTTAAGGCATCCTCTCTGATAACGGATGGGACTGTTTCTGTCTTGCTCATTCTTTGGCATACGGTGTCCAGCACTGTTGCTTACTGGTCACTGAGTGAATGTGGGTCTTGGCGTTGAGAAAGAAACCTCTGGGAGATTTTCTCCAATTGATATTATGTGAAGCTGTCAGGTCTCCTGTGCACCAGTGTCCTGAACTTGGTTTTCCCTCCTCAGATGCAGAGCTCTGACTCCTGGTTAGAGTACCTAGAGACATTCATCCTCACAGCTCAGAAAAAGTGGGAGAGAAAAGAGGAGGAAACAAAGAATGAGGATAAAATAAAACAAAATAAAGTAAAATCAAATAAAATGAAGTTATTAAAATGAAAACTATGTATTAAGAGAAAATTTTAAAAATTAAAAAGAAAAGCAGTCACACAGAACTCTAGCACAAATGGTTAAAGCTTAGCTCTACCGACAAAATGACTCACAGCGGCATACACCTACACGTTCACAAAAAGTGAAAAAGTGGCAAAACTAATATATCTATGCTCACTAAGTCCACCTCCTCAATTTTGGACTGATTCATTGTTCTATTCAGGTGTTCCAGAGATGCGGGGTACTTCACGTTGAATGTGGAGATTTCATCCACTCTTCGTGCGGGTGCTGGGAGAGATTACTTTTTCGCTTCTTTGCTCGCACAGCTCTGCTTTTAGAGTTGCATTTGTTTCAGTCCATAGATTTGGGTGCTCCTATTTACATTTTCAATTTTTCCCAGGTATTTGTGATTCCATCTTAGTTTTCTACAGTGTATTCTTGGTTATGTAACAGCGTTTTGTTTAGCTTCCATGTGTTTGTATTATTTACAGTTTTTTTTCTTTTAATTCCTATCTAGTTTCATAGCACTGTAGGCGGAAATTATACCTGATGCTATTTCAATTTTCTTAGATTTCTAAGGCTTTATGTGTGACCCTACATATGATATATCTTGGAGAGTGTTTCATGAGTACCTGAGGAGAGAGTGTTTTCTGTTGTTTTGCAATAGAATGTTGTATATTTATGAATGAATTCCCTCTTGTCCAACGTGTCATTGAAAGCTTATGTTTCCTAATTTAGTTTCATTTTGGATGATCTATCCATTGGTGATTGTGGGGTGGTAATGTCCCCTACTCTTATGGTTTTACTGTCAAGTTCCGCTTTATGGCTGTTAGGATATACCTTATGTATTGAAGTGCTCCTCGGTTGGGTTCATAAGTATTTGCATTTCTTATATCCTCTCCTTGGTTTGATCCCTTGATCAGTGTGTAGTGTCCTTGTTTGTTTCTTGAAATAGTCTTTATCTTAAAGTCTATTTCTTCTGATATGAGAATTGTAACTCCAGGTTTCCTTTGATTTCCATGTGCATGGAATGTCTCTTGCCATATCCTCAGTTTCAGTCTGTATCTATCCCTAGGTCTAAAATGGGTCTCTTCTGGGCAGCATATATAATGGGCTTGTTGTTGTATCCCTTCAGCCAGTTTATCTGTTGTGGTTGGAGCAATGAATCCATTTACATGTAAGGTAATTGTCAATATGGATGTTCCTCTTCCCGTTTTGTTAATTTTTTTGGTTTGTTCTAGGAGGTCTTTTCTTTTCTTTGTGATTCCTGCCTAGAGAAGTTCCTTTATCCTTTGGTATAAAGCTGTTGCGTGGTGCTGAATTCTCTTTCCGTTTGTTTTTCTGTAAAGTTTTTAGTTTCTCTGTCCAATCTCAATGAGATTCTTGCTGAAAACAGTAACATTGGTTGTAGGTTTTTTTTCCTTTCATCTCTTTCAATACGTATACTGCCACTTCCTTCTCTCTTGCAGAATTTCTGCTGAAAGGTCGGCTGTTAACTTACGTGGATTCCCTTGAATGGTAAATGGTGCTTTTCCCATGCTGCTTTTTACATGTTTCCTATACATTTAGATTTTAATAGTTTGATGAATACGTGTCTCGGCGTGTTTCTCCTTGGAATTATCCTGTATGAGACTCTCTGTGCTTCCTGGACTTGATTAACTCTTTCCTTTCCCATACTAGGGAAATTTTCAACTATAATCTCTTCAAATATATTCTCACGCCTTTTCTCTTTCTCTTCTTCTTCTGAGAGCCATATAATTCGAATGTTGGTGCATTTAATGTTGTCCCAAGGGTCGCTGAGACTGTCCTCCGTTCCTTTCATTCTTTGTTCTTTATTTTGATCCGCAGTATTTATTTGAACTATTTTATCTTCCAGGCCACTTAACCGTTCTTCTGCCTCAGTTATTGTGCTAGTGATCCATGCTAGAGAATAATTATTTTCATTTATTGTGTTCTTCATCACTGTTTGTTTGCTCTTCATTTCTTGTCGACCCCTGTGAAACGTTTCCTGTATTTTCTCTCTCCTATTTCCACGAGGTTGAATCGTTTTTCCTATCATTATTCTGAATTCTTTTTCGGGTAGACTGCCTATTTCCTCTTCATTTGTTAGGTCTGGTGCGTTTTGACCTTGCTGCTTCGTCAGCTGTGTGTTTTTTGGTCTCCTAATTTTGGTTAACTTACTGTGCTTGGGGTTCCTTTTCACAGGCATCATGCCCGTAGTTATTGTTGTTTTTGGTGTCTGTCCCAAGCGGCTAAGGTTTGTTAAGTGGGTTGTGTAGGCTTCTTCGTGGAGGGGATTTATGCTTGTGTTCTTTTGAATGAGGCTGGATCCTGTCTTTCTGGTGCGCATTTCCACAACTGCTGGTGTGTATTTTGGTGCCTCCGTCCTTATGATGATTTAAGGCATCCTCTCTGATAACGGATGGGACTGTTTCTGTCTTGCTCATTCTTTGGCATACGGTGTCCAGCACTGTTGCTTACTGGTCACTGAGTGAATGTGGGTCTTGGCGTTGAGAAAGAAACCTCTGGGAGATTTTCTCCATTTGATATTATGTGAAGCTGTCAGGTCTCCTGTGCACCAGTGTCCTGAAGTTGGTTTTCCCTCCTCAGATGCAGAGCTCTGACTCCTGGTTAGAGCACCTAGAGACATTCATCCTCACAGCTCAGAAAAAGTGGGAGAGAAAAGAGGAGGAAACAAAGAATGAGGATAAAATAAAACAAAATAAAGTAAAATCAAATAAAATGAAGTTATTAAAATGAAAACTATGTATTAAGAGAAAATTTTAAAAATTAAAAAGAAAAGCAGTCACACAGAACTCTAGCACAAATGGTTAAAGCTTAGCTCTACCGACAAAATGACTCACAGCGGCATACACCTACACGTTCACAAAAAGTGAAAAAGTGGCAAAACTAATATATCTATGCTCACTAAGTCCACCTCCTCAATTTTGGACTGATTCATTGTTCTATTCAGGTGTTCCAGAGATGCGGGGTACTTCACGTTGAATGTGGAGATTTCATCCACTCTTCGTGCGGGTGCTGGGAGAGATTACTTTTTCGCTTCTTTGCTCGCACAGCTCTGCTTTTAGAGTTGCATTTGTTTCATTCCATAGATTTGGGTGCTCCTATTTACATTTTCAATTTTTCCCAGGTATTTGTGATTCCATCTTAGTTTTCTACAGTGTATTCTTGGTTATGTAACAGCGTTTTGTTTAGCTTCCATGTGTTTGTATTATTTACAGTTTTTTTTCTTTTAATTCCTATCTAGTTTCATAGCACTGTAGGCGGAAATTATACCTGATGCTATTTCAATTTTCTTAGATTTCTAAGGCTTTATGTGTGACCCTACATATGATATATCTTGGAGAGTGTTTCATGAGTACCTGAGGAGAGAGTGTTTTCTGTTGTTTTGCAATAGAATGTTGTATATTTATGAATGAATTCCCTCTTGTCCAACGTGTCATTGAAAGCTTATGTTTCCTAATTTAGTTTCATTTTGGATGATCTATCCATTGGTGATTGTGGGGTGGTAATGTCCCCTACTCTTATGGTTTTACTGTCAAGTTCCGCTTTATGGCTGTTAGGATATACCTTATGTATTGAAGTGCTCCTCGGTTGGGTTCATAAGTATTTGCATTTCTTATATCCTCTCCTTGGTTTGATCCCTTGATCAGTGTGTAGTGTCCTTGTTTGTTTCTTGAAATAGTCTTTATCTTAAAGTCTATTTCTTCTGATATGAGAATTGTAACTCCAGGTTTCCTTTGATTTCCAAATGCATGGAATGTCTCTTGCCATATCCTCAGTTTCAGTCTGTATCTATCCCTAGGTCTAAAATGGGTCTCTTCTGGGCAGCATATATAATGGGCTTGTTGTTGTATCCCTTCAGCCAGTTTATCTGTTGTGGTTGGAGCAATGAATCCATTTACATGTAAGGTAATTGTCAATATGGATGTTCCTCTTCCCGTTTTGTTAATTTTTTTGGTTTGTTCTAGGAGGTCTTTTCTTTCCTTTGTGATTCCTGCCTAGAGAAGTTCCTTTATCCTTTGGTATAAAGCTGTTGCGTGGTGCTGAATTCTCTTTCCGTTTGTTTTTCTGTAAAGTTTTTAGTTTCTCTGTCCAATCTCAATGAGATTCTTGCTGAAAACAGTAACATTGGTTGTAGGTTTTTTTCCTTTCATCTCTTTCAATACGTATACTGCCACTTCCTTCTCTCTTGCAGAATTTCTGCTGAAAGGTCGGCTGTTAACTTACGTGGATTCCCTTGAATGGTAAATGGTGCTTTTCCCATGCTGCTTTTTACATGTTTCCTATACATTTAGATTTTAATAGTTTGATGAATACGTGTCTCGGCGTGTTTCTCCTTGGAATTATCCTGTATGAGACTCTCTGTGCTTCCTGGACTTGATTAACTCTTTCCTTTCCCATACTAGGGAAATTTTCAACTATAATCTCTTCAAATATATTCTCACGCCTTTTCTCTTTCTCTTCTTCTTCTGAGAGCCATATAATTCGAATGTTGGTGCATTTAATGTTGTCCCAAGGGTCGCTGAGACTGTCCTCCGTTCCTTTCATTCTTTGTTCTTTATTTTGATCCGCAGTATTTATTTGAACTATTTTATCTTCCAGGCCACTTAACCGTTCTTCTGCCTCAGTTATTGTGCTAGTGATCCATGCTAGAGAATAATTATTTTCATTTATTTTGTTCTTCATCACTGTTTGTTTGCTCTTCAGTTCTTGTCGACCCCTGTGAAACGTTTCCTGTATTTTCTCTCTCCTATTTCCACGAGGTTGAATCGTTTTTCCTATCATTATTCTGAATTCTTTTTCGGGTAGACTGCCTATTTCCTCTTCATTTGTTAGGTCTGGTGCGTTTTGACCTTGCTGCTTCGTCAGCTGTGTGTTTTTTGGTCTCCTAATTTTGGTTAACTTACTGTGCTTGGGGTTCCTTTTCACAGGCATCATGCCCGTAGTTATTGTTGTTTTTGGTGTCTGTCCCAAGCGGCTAAGGTTTGTTAAGTGGGTTGTGTAGGCTTCTTCGTGGAGGGGATTTATGCTTGTGTTCTTTTGAATGAGGCTGGATCCTGTCTTTCTGGTGGGCATTTCCACAACTGCTGGTGTGTATTTTGGTGCCTCCGTCCTTATGATGATTTAAGGCATCCTCTCTGATAACGGATGGGACTGTTTCTGTCTTGCTCATTCTTTGGCATACGGTGTCCAGCACTGTTGCTTACTGGTCACTGAGTGAATGTGGGTCTTGGCGTTGAGAAAGAAACCTCTGGGAGATTTTCTCCATTTGATATTATGTGAAGCTGTCAGGTCTCCTGTGCACCAGTGTCCTGAAGTTGGTTTTCCCTCCTCAGATGCAGAGCTCTGACTCCTGGTTAGAGCACCTAGAGACATTCATCCTCACAGCTCAGAAAAAGTGGGAGAGAAAAGAGGAGGAAACAAAGAATGAGGATAAAATAAAACAAAATAAAGTAAAATCAAATAAAATGAAGTTATTAAAATGAAAACTATGTATTAAGAGAAAATTTTAAAAATTAAAAAGAAAAGCAGTCACACAGAACTCTAGCACAAATGGTTAAAGCTTAGCTCTACCGACAAAATGACTCACAGCGGCATACACCTACACGTTCACAAAAAGTGAAAAAGTGGCAAAACTAATATATCTATGCTCACTAAGTCCACCTCCTCAATTTTGGACTGATTCATTGTTCTATTCAGGTGTTCCAGAGATGCGGGGTACTTCACGTTGAATGTGGAGATTTCATCCACTCTTCGTGCGGGTGCTGGGAGAGATTACTTTTTCGCTTCTTTGCTCGCACAGCTCTGCTTTTAGAGTTGCATTTGTTTCATTCCATAGATTTGGGTGCTCCTATTTACATTTTCAATTTTTCCCAGGTATTTGTGATTCCATCTTAGTTTTCTACAGTGTATTCTTGGTTATGTAACAGCGTTTTGTTTAGCTTCCATGTGTTTGTATTATTTACAGTTTTTTTTCTTTTAATTCCTATCTAGTTTCATAGCACTGTAGGCGGAAATTATACCTGATGCTATTTCAATTTTCTTAGATTTCTAAGGCTTTATGTGTGACCCTACATATGATATATCTTGGAGAGTGTTTCATGAGTACCTGAGGAGAGAGTGTTTTCTGTTGTTTTGCAATAGAATGTTGTATATTTATGAATGAATTCCCTCTTGTCCAACGTGTCATTGAAAGCTTATGTTTCCTAATTTAGTTTCATTTTGGATGATCTATCCATTGGTGATTGTGGGGTGGTAATGTCCCCTACTCTTATGGTTTTACTGTCAAGTTCCGCTTTATGGCTGTTAGGATATACCTTATGTATTGAAGTGCTCCTCGGTTGGGTTCATAAGTATTTGCATTTCTTATATCCTCTCCTTGGTTTGATCCCTTGATCAGTGTGTAGTGTCCTTGTTTGTTTCTTGAAATAGTCTTTATCTTAAAGTCTATTTCTTCTGATATGAGAATTGTAACTCCAGGTTTCCTTTGATTTCCATGTGCATGGAATGTCTCTTGCCATATCCTCAGTTTCAGTCTGTATCTATCCCTAGGTCTAAAATGGGTCTCTTCTGGGCAGCATATATAATGGGCTTGTTGTTGTATCCCTTCAGCCAGTTTATCTGTTGTGGTTGGAGCAATGAATCCATTTACATGTAAGGTAATTGTCAATATGGATGTTCCTCTTCCCGTTTTGTTAATTTTTTTGGTTTGTTCTAGGAGGTCTTTTCTTTTCTTTGTGATTCCTGCCTAGAGAAGTTCCTTTATCCTTTGGTATAAAGCTGTTGCGTGGTGCTGAATTCTCTTTCCGTTTGTTTTTCTGTAAAGTTTTTAGTTTCTCTGTCCAATCTCAATGAGATTCTTGCTGAAAACAGTAACATTGGTTGTAGGTTTTTTTTCCTTTCATCTCTTTCAATACGTATACTGCCACTTCCTTCTCTCTTGCAGAATTTCTGCTGAAAGGTCGGCTGTTAACTTACGTGGATTCCCTTGAATGGTAAATGGTGCTTTTCCCATGCTGCTTTTTACATGTTTCCTATACATTTAGATTTTAATAGTTTGATGAATACGTGTCTCGGCGTGTTTCTCCTTGGAATTATCCTGTATGAGACTCTCTGTGCTTCCTGGACTTGATTAACTCTTTCCTTTCCCATACTAGGGAAATTTTCAACTATAATCTCTTCAAATATATTCTCACGCCTTTTCTCTTTCTCTTCTTCTTCTGAGAGCCATATAATTCGAATGTTGGTGCATTTAATGTTGTCCCAAGGGTCGCTGAGACTGTCCTCCGTTCCTTTCATTCTTTGTTCTTTATTTTGATCCGCAGTATTTATTTGAACTATTTTATCTTCCAGGCCACTTAACCGTTCTTCTGCCTCAGTTATTGTGCTAGTGATCCATGCTAGAGAATAATTATTTTCATTTATTGTGTTCTTCATCACTGTTTGTTTGCTCTTCATTTCTTGTCGACCCCTGTGAAACGTTTCCTGTATTTTCTCTCTCCTATTTCCACGAGGTTGAATCGTTTTTCCTATCATTATTCTGAATTCTTTTTCGGGTAGACTGCCTATTTCCTCTTCATTTGTTAGGTCTGGTGCGTTTTGACCTTGCTGCTTCGTCAGCTGTGTGTTTTTTGGTCTCCTAATTTTGGTTAACTTACTGTGCTTGGGGTTCCTTTTCACAGGCATCATGCCCGTAGTTATTGTTGTTTTTGGTGTCTGTCCCAAGCGGCTAAGGTTTGTTAAGTGGGTTGTGTAGGCTTCTTCGTGGAGGGGATTTATGCTTGTGTTCTTTTGAATGAGGCTGGATCCTGTCTTTCTGGTGCGCATTTCCACAACTGCTGGTGTGTATTTTGGTGCCTCCGTCCTTATGATGATTTAAGGCATCCTCTCTGATAACGGATGGGACTGTTTCTGTCTTGCTCATTCTTTGGCATACGGTGTCCAGCACTGTTGCTTACTGGTCACTGAGTGAATGTGGGTCTTGGCGTTGAGAAAGAAACCTCTGGGAGATTTTCTCCATTTGATATTATGTGAAGCTGTCAGGTCTCCTGTGCACCAGTGTCCTGAAGTTGGTTTTCCCTCCTCAGATGCAGAGCTCTGACTCCTGGTTAGAGCACCTAGAGACATTCATCCTCACAGCTCAGAAAAAGTGGGAGAGAAAAGAGGAGGAAACAAAGAATGAGGATAAAATAAAACAAAATAAAGTAAAATCAAATAAAATGAAGTTATTAAAATGAAAACTATGTATTAAGAGAAAATTTTAAAAATTAAAAAGAAAAGCAGTCACACAGAACTCTAGCACAAATGGTTAAAGCTTAGCTCTACCGACAAAATGACTCACAGCGGCATACACCTACACGTTCACAAAAAGTGAAAAAGTGGCAAAACTAATATATCTATGCTCACTAAGTCCACCTCCTCAATTTTGGACTGATTCATTGTTCTATTCAGGTGTTCCAGAGATGCGGGGTACTTCACGTTGAATGTGGAGATTTCATCCACTCTTCGTGCGGGTGCTGGGAGAGATTACTTTTTCGCTTCTTTGCTCGCACAGCTCTGCTTTTAGAGTTGCATTTGTTTCATTCCATAGATTTGGGTGCTCCTATTTACATTTTCAATTTTTCCCAGGTATTTGTGATTCCATCTTAGTTTTCTACAGTGTATTCTTGGTTATGTAACAGCGTTTTGTTTAGCTTCCATGTGTTTGTATTATTTACAGTTTTTTTTCTTTTAATTCCTATCTAGTTTCATAGCACTGTAGGCGGAAATTATACCTGATGCTATTTCAATTTTCTTAGATTTCTAAGGCTTTATGTGTGACCCTACATATGATATATCTTGGAGAGTGTTTCATGAGTACCTGAGGAGAGAGTGTTTTCTGTTGTTTTGCAATAGAATGTTGTATATTTATGAATGAATTCCCTCTTGTCCAACGTGTCATTGAAAGCTTATGTTTCCTAATTTAGTTTCATTTTGGATGATCTATCCATTGGTGATTGTGGGGTGGTAATGTCCCCTACTCTTATGGTTTTACTGTCAAGTTCCGCTTTATGGCTGTTAGGATATACCTTATGTATTGAAGTGCTCCTCGGTTGGGTTCATAAGTATTTGCATTTCTTATATCCTCTCCTTGGTTTGATCCCTTGATCAGTGTGTAGTGTCCTTGTTTGTTTCTTGAAATAGTCTTTATCTTAAAGTCTATTTCTTCTGATATGAGAATTGTAACTCCAGGTTTCCTTTGATTTCCAAATGCATGGAATGTCTCTTGCCATATCCTCAGTTTCAGTCTGTATCTATCCCTAGGTCTAAAATGGGTCTCTTCTGGGCAGCATATATAATGGGCTTGTTGTTGTATCCCTTCAGCCAGTTTATCTGTTGTGGTTGGAGCAATGAATCCATTTACATGTAAGGTAATTGTCAATATGGATGTTCCTCTTCCCGTTTTGTTAATTTTTTTGGTTTGTTCTAGGAGGTCTTTTCTTTCCTTTGTGATTCCTGCCTAGAGAAGTTCCTTTATCCTTTGGTATAAAGCTGTTGCGTGGTGCTGAATTCTCTTTCCGTTTGTTTTTCTGTAAAGTTTTTAGTTTCTCTGTCCAATCTCAATGAGATTCTTGCTGAAAACAGTAACATTGGTTGTAGGTTTTTTTCCTTTCATCTCTTTCAATACGTATACTGCCACTTCCTTCTCTCTTGCAGAATTTCTGCTGAAAGGTCGGCTGTTAACTTACGTGGATTCCCTTGAATGGTAAATGGTGCTTTTCCCATGCTGCTTTTTACATGTTTCCTATACATTTAGATTTTAATAGTTTGATGAATACGTGTCTCGGCGTGTTTCTCCTTGGAATTATCCTGTATGAGACTCTCTGTGCTTCCTGGACTTGATTAACTCTTTCCTTTCCCATACTAGGGAAATTTTCAACTATAATCTCTTCAAATATATTCTCACGCCTTTTCTCTTTCTCTTCTTCTTCTGAGAGCCATATAATTCGAATGTTGGTGCATTTAATGTTGTCCCAAGGGTCGCTGAGACTGTCCTCCGTTCCTTTCATTCTTTGTTCTTTATTTTGATCCGCAGTATTTATTTGAACTATTTTATCTTCCAGGCCACTTAACCGTTCTTCTGCCTCAGTTATTGTGCTAGTGATCCATGCTAGAGAATAATTATTTTCATTTATTTTGTTCTTCATCACTGTTTGTTTGCTCTTCAGTTCTTGTCGACCCCTGTGAAACGTTTCCTGTATTTTCTCTCTCCTATTTCCACGAGGTTGAATCGTTTTTCCTATCATTATTCTGAATTCTTTTTCGGGTAGACTGCCTATTTCCTCTTCATTTGTTAGGTCTGGTGCGTTTTGACCTTGCTGCTTCGTCAGCTGTGTGTTTTTTGGTCTCCTAATTTTGGTTAACTTACTGTGCTTGGGGTTCCTTTTCACAGGCATCATGCCCGTAGTTATTGTTGTTTTTGGTGTCTGTCCCAAGCGGCTAAGGTTTGTTAAGTGGGTTGTGTAGGCTTCTTCGTGGAGGGGATTTATGCTTGTGTTCTTTTGAATGAGGCTGGATCCTGTCTTTCTGGTGGGCATTTCCACAACTGCTGGTGTGTATTTTGGTGCCTCCGTCCTTATGATGATTTAAGGCATCCTCTCTGATAACGGATGGGACTGTTTCTGTCTTGCTCATTCTTTGGCATACGGTGTCCAGCACTGTTGCTTACTGGTCACTGAGTGAATGTGGGTCTTGGCGTTGAGAAAGAAACCTCTGGGAGATTTTCTCCATTTGATATTATGTGAAGCTGTCAGGTCTCCTGTGCACCAGTGTCCTGAAGTTGGTTTTCCCTCCTCAGATGCAGAGCTCTGACTCCTGGTTAGAGCACCTAGAGACATTCATCCTCACAGCTCAGAAAAAGTGGGAGAGAAAAGAGGAGGAAACAAAGAATGAGGATAAAATAAAACAAAATAAAGTAAAATCAAATAAAATGAAGTTATTAAAATGAAAACTATGTATTAAGAGAAAATTTTAAAAATTAAAAAGAAAAGCAGTCACACAGAACTCTAGCACAAATGGTTAAAGCTTAGCTCTACCGACAAAATGACTCACAGCGGCATACACCTACACGTTCACAAAAAGTGAAAAAGTGGCAAAACTAATATATCTATGCTCACTAAGTCCACCTCCTCAATTTTGGACTGATTCATTGTTCTATTCAGGTGTTCCAGAGATGCGGGGTACTTCACGTTGAATGTGGAGATTTCATCCACTCTTCGTGCGGGTGCTGGGAGAGATTACTTTTTCGCTTCTTTGCTCGCACAGCTCTGCTTTTAGAGTTGCATTTGTTTCATTCCATAGATTTGGGTGCTCCTATTTACATTTTCAATTTTTCCCAGGTATTTGTGATTCCATCTTAGTTTTCTACAGTGTATTCTTGGTTATGTAACAGCGTTTTGTTTAGCTTCCATGTGTTTGTATTATTTACAGTTTTTTTTCTTTTAATTCCTATCTAGTTTCATAGCACTGTAGGCGGAAATTATACCTGATGCTATTTCAATTTTCTTAGATTTCTAAGGCTTTATGTGTGACCCTACATATGATATATCTTGGAGAGTGTTTCATGAGTACCTGAGGAGAGAGTGTTTTCTGTTGTTTTGCAATAGAATGTTGTATATTTATGAATGAATTCCCTCTTGTCCAACGTGTCATTGAAAGCTTATGTTTCCTAATTTAGTTTCATTTTGGATGATCTATCCATTGGTGATTGTGGGGTGGTAATGTCCCCTACTCTTATGGTTTTACTGTCAAGTTCCGCTTTATGGCTGTTAGGATATACCTTATGTATTGAAGTGCTCCTCGGTTGGGTTCATAAGTATTTGCATTTCTTATATCCTCTCCTTGGTTTGATCCCTTGATCAGTGTGTAGTGTCCTTGTTTGTTTCTTGAAATAGTCTTTATCTTAAAGTCTATTTCTTCTGATATGAGAATTGTAACTCCAGGTTTCCTTTGATTTCCATGTGCATGGAATGTCTCTTGCCATATCCTCAGTTTCAGTCTGTATCTATCCCTAGGTCTAAAATGGGTCTCTTCTGGGCAGCATATATAATGGGCTTGTTGTTGTATCCCTTCAGCCAGTTTATCTGTTGTGGTTGGAGCAATGAATCCATTTACATGTAAGGTAATTGTCAATATGGATGTTCCTCTTCCCGTTTTGTTAATTTTTTTGGTTTGTTCTAGGAGGTCTTTTCTTTCCTTTGTGATTCCTGCCTAGAGAAGTTCCTTTATCCTTTGGTATAAAGCTGTTGCGTGGTGCTGAATTCTCTTTCCGTTTGTTTTTCTGTAAAGTTTTTAGTTTCTCTGTCCAATCTCAATGAGATTCTTGCTGAAAACAGTAACATTGGTTGTAGGTTTTTTTCCTTTCATCTCTTTCAATACGTATACTGCCACTTCCTTCTCTCTTGCAGAATTTCTGCTGAAAGGTCGGCTGTTAACTTACGTGGATTCCCTTGAATGGTAAATGGTGCTTTTCCCATGCTGCTTTTTACATGTTTCCTATACATTTAGATTTTAATAGTTTGATGAATACGTGTCTCGGCGTGTTTCTCCTTGGAATTATCCTGTATGAGACTCTCTGTGCTTCCTGGACTTGATTAACTCTTTCCTTTCCCATACTAGGGAAATTTTCAACTATAATCTCTTCAAATATATTCTCACGCCTTTTCTCTTTCTCTTCTTCTTCTGAGAGCCATATAATTCGAATGTTGGTGCATTTAATGTTGTCCCAAGGGTCGCTGAGACTGTCCTCCGTTCCTTTCATTCTTTGTTCTTTATTTTGATCCGCAGTATTTATTTGAACTATTTTATCTTCCAGGCCACTTAACCGTTCTTCTGCCTCAGTTATTGTGCTAGTGATCCATGCTAGAGAATAATTATTTTCATTTATTTTGTTCTTCATCACTGTTTGTTTGCTCTTCAGTTCTTGTCGACCCCTGTGAAACGTTTCCTGTATTTTCTCTCTCCTATTTCCACGAGGTTGAATCGTTTTTCCTATCATTATTCTGAATTCTTTTTCGGGTAGACTGCCTATTTCCTCTTCATTTGTTAGGTCTGGTGCGTTTTGACCTTGCTGCTTCGTCAGCTGTGTGTTTTTTGGTCTCCTAATTTTGGTTAACTTACTGTGCTTGGGGTTCCTTTTCACAGGCATCATGCCCGTAGTTATTGTTGTTTTTGGTGTCTGTCCCAAGCGGCTAAGGTTTGTTAAGTGGGTTGTGTAGGCTTCTTCGTGGAGGGGATTTATGCTTGTGTTCTTTTGAATGAGGCTGGATCCTGTCTTTCTGGTGGGCATTTCCACAACTGCTGGTGTGTATTTTGGTGCCTCCGTCCTTATGATGATTTAAGGCATCCTCTCTGATAACGGATGGGACTGTTTCTGTCTTGCTCATTCTTTGGCATACGGTGTCCAGCACTGTTGCTTACTGGTCACTGAGTGAATGTGGGTCTTGGCGTTGAGAAAGAAACCTCTGGGAGATTTTCTCCATTTGATATTATGTGAAGCTGTCAGGTCTCCTGTGCACCAGTGTCCTGAAGTTGGTTTTCCCTCCTCAGATGCAGAGCTCTGACTCCTGGTTAGAGCACCTAGAGACATTCATCCTCACAGCTCAGAAAAAGTGGGAGAGAAAAGAGGAGGAAAGAAAGAATGAGGATAAAATAAAACAAAATAAAGTAAAATCAAATAAAATGAAGTTATTAAAATGAAAACTATGTATTAAGAGAAAATTTTAAAAATTAAAAAGAAAAGCAGTCACACAGAACTCTAGCACAAATGGTTAAAGCTTAGCTCTACCGACAAAATGACTCACAGCGGCATACACCTACACGTTCACAAAAAGTGAAAAAGTGGCAAAACTAATATATCTATGCTCACTAAGTCCACCTCCTCAATTTTGGACTGATTCATTGTTCTATTCAGGTGTTCCAGAGATGCGGGGTACTTCACGTTGAATGTGGAGATTTCATCCACTCTTCGTGCGGGTGCTGGGAGAGATTACTTTTTCGCTTCTTTGCTCGCACAGCTCTGCTTTTAGAGTTGCATTTGTTTCATTCCATAGATTTGGGTGCTCCTATTTACATTTTCAATTTTTCCCAGGTATTTGTGATTCCATCTTAGTTTTCTACAGTGTATTCTTGGTTATGTAACAGCGTTTTGTTTAGCTTCCATGTGTTTGTATTATTTACAGTTTTTTTTCTTTTAATTCCTATCTAGTTTCATAGCACTGTAGGCGGAAATTATACCTGATGCTATTTCAATTTTCTTAGATTTCTAAGGCTTTATGTGTGACCCTACATATGATATATCTTGGAGAGTGTTTCATGAGTACCTGAGGAGAGAGTGTTTTCTGTTGTTTTGCAATAGAATGTTGTATATTTATGAATGAATTCCCTCTTGTCCAACGTGTCATTGAAAGCTTATGTTTCCTAATTTAGTTTCATTTTGGATGATCTATCCATTGGTGATTGTGGGGTGGTAATGTCCCCTACTCTTATGGTTTTACTGTCAAGTTCCGCTTTATGGCTGTTAGGATATACCTTATGTATTGAAGTGCTCCTCGGTTGGGTTCATAAGTATTTGCATTTCTTATATCCTCTCCTTGGTTTGATCCCTTGATCAGTGTGTAGTGTCCTTGTTTGTTTCTTGAAATAGTCTTTATCTTAAAGTCTATTTCTTCTGATATGAGAATTGTAACTCCAGGTTTCCTTTGATTTCCATGTGCATGGAATGTCTCTTGCCATATCCTCAGTTTCAGTCTGTATCTATCCCTAGGTCTAAAATGGGTCTCTTCTGGGCAGCATATATAATGGGCTTGTTGTTGTATCCCTTCAGCCAGTTTATCTGTTGTGGTTGGAGCAATGAATCCATTTACATGTAAGGTAATTGTCAATATGGATGTTCCTCTTCCCGTTTTGTTAATTTTTTTGGTTTGTTCTAGGAGGTCTTTTCTTTTCTTTGTGATTCCTGCCTAGAGAAGTTCCTTTATCCTTTGGTATAAAGCTGTTGCGTGGTGCTGAATTCTCTTTCCGTTTGTTTTTCTGTAAAGTTTTTAGTTTCTCTGTCCAATCTCAATGAGATTCTTGCTGAAAACAGTAACATTGGTTGTAGGTTTTTTTCCTTTCATCTCTTTCAATACGTATACTGCCACTTCCTTCTCTCTTGCAGAATTTCTGCTGAAAGGTCGGCTGTTAACTTACGTGGATTCCCTTGAATGGTAAATGGTGCTTTTCCCATGCTGCTTTTTACATGTTTCCTATACATTTAGATTTTAATAGTTTGATGAATACGTGTCTCGGCGTGTTTCTCCTTGGAATTATCCTGTATGAGACTCTCTGTGCTTCCTGGACTTGATTACCTCTTTCCTTTCCCATACTAGGGAAATTTTCAACTATAATCTCTTCAAATATATTCTCACGCCTTTTCTCTTTCTCTTCTTCTTCTGAGAGCCATATAATTCGAATGTTGGTGCATTTAATGTTGTCCCAAGGGTCGCTGAGACTGTCCTCCGTTCCTTTCATTCTTTGTTCTTTATTTTGATCCGCAGTATTTATTTGAACTATTTTATCTTCCAGGCCACTTAACCGTTCTTCTGCCTCAGTTATTGTGCTAGTGATCCATGCTAGAGAATAATTATTTTCATTTATTGTGTTCTTCATCACTGTTTGTTTGCTCTTCAGTTCTTGTCGACCCCTGTGAAACGTTTCCTGTATTTTCTCTCTCCTATTTCCACGAGGTTGAATCGTTTTTCCTATCATTATTCTGAATTCTTTTTCGGGTAGACTGCCTATTTCCTCTTCATTTGTTAGGTCTGGTGCGTTTTGACCTTGCTGCTTCGTCAGCTGTGTGTTTTTTGGTCTCCTAATTTTGGTTAACTTACTGTGCTTGGGGTTCCTTTTCACAGGCATCATGCCCGTAGTTATTGTTGTTTTTGGTGTCTGTCCCAAGCGGCTAAGGTTTGTTAAGTGGGTTGTGTAGGCTTCTTCGTGGAGGGGATTTATGCTTGTGTTCTTTTGAATGAGGCTGGATCCTGTCTTTCTGGTGGGCATTTCCACAACTGCTGGTGTGTATTTTGGTGCCTCCGTCCTTATGATGATTTAAGGCATCCTCTCTGATAACGGATGGGACTGTTTCTGTCTTGCTCATTCTTTGGCATACGGTGTCCAGCACTGTTGCTTACTGGTCACTGAGTGAATGTGGGTCTTGGCGTTGAGAAAGAAACCTCTGGGAGATTTTCTCCATTTGATATTATGTGAAGCTGTCAGGTCTCCTGTGCACCAGTGTCCTGAAGTTGGTTTTCCCTCCTCAGATGCAGAGCTCTGACTCCTGGTTAGAGCACCTAGAGACATTTATCCTCACAGCTCAGAAAAAGTGGGAGAGAAAAGAGGAGGAAACAAAGAATGAGGATAAAATAAAACAAAATAAAGTAAAATCAAATAAAATGAAGTTATTAAAATGAAAACTATGTATTAAGAGAAAATTTTAAAAATTAAAAAGAAAAGCAGTCACACAGAACTCTAGCACAAATGGTTAAAGCTTAGCTCTACCGACAAAATGACTCACAGCGGCATACACCTACACGTTCACAAAAAGTGAAAAAGTGGCAAAACTAATATATCTATGCTCACTAAGTCCACCTCCTCAATTTTGGACTGATTCATTGTTCTATTCAGGTGTTCCAGAGATGCGGGGTACTTCACGTTGAATGTGGAGATTTCATCCACTCTTCGTGCGGGTGCTGGGAGAGATTACTTTTTCGCTTCTTTGCTCGCACAGCTCTGCTTTTAGAGTTGCATTTGTTTCATTCCATAGATTTGGGTGCTCCTATTTACATTTTCAATTTTTCCCAGGTATTTGTGATTCCATCTTAGTTTTCTACAGTGTATTCTTGGTTATGTAACAGCGTTTTGTTTAGCTTCCATGTGTTTGTATTATTTACAGTTTTTTTTCTTTTAATTCCTATCTAGTTTCATAGCACTGTAGGCGGAAATTATACCTGATGCTATTTCAATTTTCTTAGATTTCTAAGGCTTTATGTGTGACCCTACATATGATATATCTTGGAGAGTGTTTCATGAGTACCTGAGGAGAGAGTGTTTTCTGTTGTTTTGCAATAGAATGTTGTATATTTATGAATGAATTCCCTCTTGTCCAACGTGTCATTGAAAGCTTATGTTTCCTAATTTAGTTTCATTTTGGATGATCTATCCATTGGTGATTGTGGGGTGGTAATGTCCCCTACTCTTATGGTTTTACTGTCAAGTTCCGCTTTATGGCTGTTAGGATATACCTTATGTATTGAAGTGCTCCTCGGTTGGGTTCATAAGTATTTGCATTTCTTATATCCTCTCCTTGGTTTGATCCCTTGATCAGTGTGTAGTGTCCTTGTTTGTTTCTTGAAATAGTCTTTATCTTAAAGTCTATTTCTTCTGATATGAGAATTGTAACTCCAGGTTTCCTTTGATTTCCATGTGCATGGAATGTCTCTTGCCATATCCTCAGTTTCAGTCTGTATCTATCCCTAGGTCTAAAATGGGTCTCTTCTGGGCAGCATATATAATGGGCTTGTTGTTGTATCCCTTCAGCCAGTTTATCTGTTGTGGTTGGAGCAATGAATCCATTTACATGTAAGGTAATTGTCAATATGGATGTTCCTCTTCCCGTTTTTTTAATTTTTTTGGTTTGTTCTAGGAGGTCTTTTCTTTTCTTTGTGATTCCTGCCTAGAGAAGTTCCTTTATCCTTTGGTATAAAGCTGTTGCGTGGTGCTGAATTCTCTTTCCGTTTGTTTTTCTGTAAAGTTTTTAGTTTCTCTGTCCAATCTCAATGAGATTCTTGCTGAAAACAGTAACATTGGTTGTAGGTTTTTTTCCTTTCATCTCTTTCAATACGTATACTGCCACTTCCTTCTCTCTTGCAGAATTTCTGCTGAAAGGTCGGCTGTTAACTTACGTGGATTCCCTTGAATGGTAAATGGTGCTTTTCCCATGCTGCTTTTTACATGTTTCCTATACATTTAGATTTTAATAGTTTGATGAATACGTGTCTCGGCGTGTTTCTCCTTGGAATTATCCTGTATGAGACTCTCTGTGCTTCCTGGACTTGATTAACTCTTTCCTTTCCCTTTCTAGGGAAATTTTCAACTATAATCTCTTCAAATATATTCTCACGCCTTTTCTCTTTCTCTTCTTCTTCTGAGAGCCATATAATTCGAATGTTGGTGCATTTAATGTTGTCCCAAGGGTCGCTGAGACTGTCCTCCGTTCCTTTCATTCTTTGTTCTTTATTTTGATCCGCAGTATTTATTTGAACTATTTTATCTTCCAGGCCACTTAACCGTTCTTCTGCCTCAGTTATTGTGCTAGTGATCCATGCTAGAGAATAATTATTTTCATTTATTTTGTTCTTCATCACTGTTTGTTTGCTCTTCAGTTCTTGTCGACCCCTGTGAAACGTTTCCTGTATTTTCTCTCTCCTATTTCCACGAGGTTGAATCGTTTTTCCTATCATTATTCTGAATTCTTTTTCGGGTAGACTGCCTATTTCCTCTTCATTTGTTAGGTCTGGTGCGTTTTGACCTTGCTGCTTCGTCAGCTGGGTGTTTTTTGGTCTCCTAATTTTGGTTAACTTACTGTGCTTGGGGTTCCTTTTCACAGGCATCATGCCCGTAGTTATTGTTGTTTTTGGTGTCTGTCCCAAGCGGCTAAGGTTTGTTAAGTGGGTTGTGTAGGCTTCTTCGTGGAGGGGATTTATGCTTGTGTTCTTTTGAATGAGGCTGGATCCTGTCTTTCTGGTGGGCATTTCCACAACTGCTGGTGTGTATTTTGGTGCCTCCGTCCTTATGATGATTTAAGGCATCCTCTCTGATAACGGATGGGACTGTTTCTGTCTTGCTCATTCTTTGGCATACGGTGTCCAGCACTGTTGCTTACTGGTCACTGAGTGAATGTGGGTCTTGGCGTTGAGAAAGAAACCTCTGGGAGATTTTCTCCATTTGATATTATGTGAAGCTGTCAGGTCTCCTGTGCACCAGTGTCCTGAAGTTGGTTTTCCCTCCTCAGATGCAGAGCTCTGACTCCTGGTTAGAGCACCTAGAGACATTCATCCTCACAGCTCAGAAAAAGTGGGAGAGAAAAGAGGAGGAAAGAAAGAATGAGGATAAAATAAAACAAAATAAAGTAAAATCAAATAAAATGAAGTTATTAAAATGAAAACTATGTATTAAGAGAAAATTTTAAAAATTAAAAAGAAAAGCAGTCACACAGAACTCTAGCACAAATGGTTAAAGCTTAGCTCTACCGACAAAATGACTCACAGCGGCATACACCTACACGTTCACAAAAAGTGAAAAAGTGGCAAAACTAATATATCTATGCTCACTAAGTCCACCTCCTCAATTTTGGACTGATTCATTGTTCTATTCAGGTGTTCCAGAGATGCGGGGTACTTCACGTTGAATGTGGAGATTTCATCCACTCTTCGTGCGGGTGCTGGGAGAGATTACTTTTTCGCTTCTTTGCTCGCACAGCTCTGCTTTTAGAGTTGCATTTGTTTCATTCCATAGATTTGGGTGCTCCTATTTACATTTTCAATTTTTCCCAGGTATTTGTGATTCCATCTTAGTTTTCTACAGTGTATTCTTGGTTATGTAACAGCGTTTTGTTTAGCTTCCATGTGTTTGTATTATTTACAGTTTTTTTTCTTTTAATTCCTATCTAGTTTCATAGCACTGTAGGCGGAAATTATACCTGATGCTATTTCAATTTTCTTAGATTTCTAAGGCTTTATGTGTGACCCTACATATGATATATCTTGGAGAGTGTTTCATGAGTACCTGAGGAGAGAGTGTTTTCTGTTGTTTTGCAATAGAATGTTGTATATTTATGAATGAATTCCCTCTTGTCCAACGTGTCATTGAAAGCTTATGTTTCCTAATTTAGTTTCATTTTGGATGATCTATCCATTGGTGATTGTGGGGTGGTAATGTCCCCTACTCTTATGGTTTTACTGTCAAGTTCCGCTTTATGGCTGTTAGGATATACCTTATGTATTGAAGTGCTCCTCGGTTGGGTTCATAAGTATTTGCATTTCTTATATCCTCTCCTTGGTTTGATCCCTTGATCAGTGTGTAGTGTCCTTGTTTGTTTCTTGAAATAGTCTTTATCTTAAAGTCTATTTCTTCTGATATGAGAATTGTAACTCCAGGTTTCCTTTGATTTCCATGTGCATGGAATGTCTCTTGCCATATCCTCAGTTTCAGTCTGTATCTATCCCTAGGTCTAAAATGGGTCTCTTCTGGGCAGCATATATAATGGGCTTGTTGTTGTATCCCTTCAGCCAGTTTATCTGTTGTGGTTGGAGCAATGAATCCATTTACATGTAAGGTAATTGTCAATATGGATGTTCCTCTTCCCGTTTTGTTAATTTTTTTGGTTTGTTCTAGGAGGTCTTTTCTTTTCTTTGTGATTCCTGCCTAGAGAAGTTCCTTTATCCTTTGGTATAAAGCTGTTGCGTGGTGCTGAATTCTCTTTCCGTTTGTTTTTCTGTAAAGTTTTTAGTTTCTCTGTCCAATCTCAATGAGATTCTTGCTGAAAACAGTAACATTGGTTGTAGGATTTTTCCTTTCATCTCTTTCAATACGTATACTGCCACTTCCTTCTCTCTTGCAGAATTTCTGCTGAAAGGTCGGCTGTTAACTTACGTGGATTCCCTTGAATGGTAAATGGTGCTTTTCCCATGCTGCTTTTTACATGTTTCCTATACATTTAGATTTTAATAGTTTGATGAATACGTGTCTCGGCGTGTTTCTCCTTGGAATTATCCTGTATGAGACTCTCTGTGCTTCCTGGACTTGATTACCTCTTTCCTTTCCCATACTAGGGAAATTTTCAACTATAATCTCTTCAAATATATTCTCACGCCTTTTCTCTTTCTCTTCTTCTTCTGAGAGCCATATAATTCGAATGTTGGTGCATTTAATGTTGTCCCAAGGGTCGCTGAGACTGTCCTCCGTTCCTTTCATTCTTTGTTCTTTATTTTGATCCGCAGTATTTATTTGAACTATTTTATCTTCCAGGCCACTTAACCGTTCTTCTGCCTCAGTTATTGTGCTAGTGATCCATGCTAGAGAATAATTATTTTCATTTATTGTGTTCTTCATCACTGTTTGTTTGCTCTTCAGTTCTTGTCGACCCCTGTGAAACGTTTCCTGTATTTTCTCTCTCCTATTTCCACGAGGTTGAATCGTTTTTCCTATCATTATTCTGAATTCTTTTTCGGGTAGACTGCCTATTTCCTCTTCATTTGTTAGGTCTGGTGCGTTTTGACCTTGCTGCTTCGTCAGCTGTGTGTTTTTTGGTCTCCTAATTTTGGTTAACTTACTGTGCTTGGGGTTCCTTTTCACAGGCATCATGCCCGTAGTTATTGTTGTTTTTGGTGTCTGTCCCAAGCGGCTAAGGTTTGTTAAGTGGGTTGTGTAGGCTTCTTCGTGGAGGGGATTTATGCTTGTGTTCTTTTGAATGAGGCTGGATCCTGTCTTTCTGGTGGGCATTTCCACAACTGCTGGTGTGTATTTTGGTGCCTCCGTCCTTATGATGATTTAAGGCATCCTCTCTGATAACGGATGGGACTGTTTCTGTCTTGCTCATTCTTTGGCATACGGTGTCCAGCACTGTTGCTTACTGGTCACTGAGTGAATGTGGGTCTTGGCGTTGAGAAAGAAACCTCTGGGAGATTTTCTCCATTTGATATTATGTGAAGCTGTCAGGTCTCCTGTGCACCAGTGTCCTGAAGTTGGTTTTCCCTCCTCAGATGCAGAGCTCTGACTCCTGGTTAGAGCACCTAGAGACATTTATCCTCACAGCTCAGAAAAAGTGGGAGAGAAAAGAGGAGGAAACAAAGAATGAGGATAAAATAAAACAAAATAAAGTAAAATCAAATAAAATGAAGTTATTAAAATGAAAACTATGTATTAAGAGAAAATTTTAAAAATTAAAAAGAAAAGCAGTCACACAGAACTCTAGCACAAATGGTTAAAGCTTAGCTCTACCGACAAAATGACTCACAGTGGCATACACCTACACGTTCACAAAAAGTGAAAAATTGGAAAAACTAATATATCTATGCTCTTTAAGTCCACCTCCTCAATTTTGGACTGATTCATCGTTCTATTCAGGTGTTCCAGAGATGCGGGGTACTTCACGTTGAATGTGGAGATTTCATCCACTCTTCGTGCGGGTGCTGGGAGAGATTACTTTTTCGCTTCTTTGCTCGCACAGCTCTGCTTTTAGAGTTGCATTTGTTTCATTCCATAGATTTGGGTGTTCCTATTTACATTTTCAATTTTTCCCAGGTATTTGTGATTCCATCTTAGTTTTCTACAGTGTATTCTTGGTTATGTAACAGCGTTTTGTTTAGCTTCCATGTGTTTGTATTATTTACAGTTTTTTTTCTTTTAATTCCTATCTAGTTTCATAGCACTGTAGGCGGAAATTATACCTGATGCTATTTCAATTTTCTTAGATTTCTAAGGCTTTATGTGTGACCCTACATATGATATATCTTGGAGAGTGTTTCATGAGTACCTGAGGAGAGAGTGTTTTCTGTTGTTTTGCAATAGAATGTTGTATATTTATGAATGAATTCCCTCTTGTCCAACGTGTCATTGAAAGCTTATGTTTCCTAATTTAGTTTCATTTTGGATGATCTATCCATTGGTGATTGTGGGGTGGTAATGTCCCCTACTCTTATGGTTTTACTGTCAAGTTCCGCTTTATGGCTGTTAGGATATACCTTATGTATTGAAGTGCTCCTCGGTTGGGTTCATAAGTATTTGCATTTCTTATATCCTCTCCTTGGTTTGATCCCTTGATCAGTGTGTAGTGTCCTTGTTTGTTTCTTGAAATAGTCTTTATCTTAAAGTCTATTTCTTCTGATATGAGAATTGTAACTCCAGGTTTCCTTTGATTTCCATGTGCATGGAATGTCTCTTGCCATATCCTCAGTTTCAGTCTGTATCTATCCCTAGGTCTAAAATGGGTCTCTTCTGGGCAGCATATATAATGGGCTTGTTGTTGTATCCCTTCAGCCAGTTTATCTGTTGTGGTTGGAGCAATGAATCCATTTACATGTAAGGTAATTGTCAATATGGATGTTCCTCTTCCCGTTTTGTTAATTTTTTTGGTTTGTTCTAGGAGGTCTTTTCTTTCCTTTGTGATTCCTGCCTAGAGAAGTTCCTTTATCCTTTGGTATAAAGCTGTTGCGTGGTGCTGAATTCTCTTTCCGTTTGTTTTTCTGTAAAGTTTTTAGTTTCTCTGTCCAATCTCAATGAGATTCTTGCTGAAAACAGTAACATTGGTTGTAGGTTTTTTTCCTTTCATCTCTTTCAATACGTATACTGCCACTTCCTTCTCTCTTGCAGAATTTCTGCTGAAAGGTCGGCTGTTAACTTACGTGGATTCCCTTGAATGGTAAATGGTGCTTTTCCCATGCTGCTTTTTACATGTTTCCTATACATTTAGATTTTAATAGTTTGATGAATACGTGTCTCGGCGTGTTTCTCCTTGGAATTATCCTGTATGAGACTCTCTGTGCTTCCTGGACTTGATTACCTCTTTCCTTTCCCATACTAGGGAAATTTTCAACTATAATCTCTTCAAATATATTCTCACGCCTTTTCTCTTTCTCTTCTTCTTCTGAGAGCCATATAATTCGAATGTTGGTGCATTTAATGTTGTCCCAAGGGTCGCTGAGACTGTCCTCCGTTCCTTTCATTCTTTGTTCTTTATTTTGATCCGCAGTATTTATTTGAACTATTTTATCTTCCAGGCCACTTAACCGTTCTTCTGCCTCAGTTATTGTGCTAGTGATCCATGCTAGAGAATAATTATTTTCATTTATTGTGTTCTTCATCACTGTTTGTTTGCTCTTCAGTTCTTGTCGACCCCTGTGAAACGTTTCCTGTATTTTCTCTCTCCTATTTCCACGAGGTTGAATCGTTTTTCCTATCATTATTCTGAATTCTTTTTCGGGTAGACTGCCTATTTCCTCTTCATTTGTTAGGTCTGGTGCGTTTTGACCTTGCTGCTTCGTCAGCTGTGTGTTTTTTGGTCTCCTAATTTTGGTTAACTTACTGTGCTTGGGGTTCCTTTTCACAGGCATCATGCCCGTAGTTATTGTTGTTTTTGGTGTCTGTCCCAAGCGGCTAAGGTTTGTTAAGTGGGTTGTGTAGGCTTCTTCGTGGAGGGGATTTATGCTTGTGTTCTTTTGAATGAGGCTGGATCCTGTCTTTCTGGTGGGCATTTCCACAACTGCTGGTGTGTATTTTGGTGCCTCCGTCCTTATGATGATTTAAGGCATCCTCTCTGATAACGGATGGGACTGTTTCTGTCTTGCTCATTCTTTGGCATACGGTGTCCAGCACTGTTGCTTACTGGTCACTGAGTGAATGTGGGTCTTGGCGTTGAGAAAGAAACCTCTGGGAGATTTTCTCCATTTGATATTATGTGAAGCTGTCAGGTCTCCTGTGCACCAGTGTCCTGAAGTTGGTTTTCCCTCCTCAGATGCAGAGCTCTGACTCCTGGTTAGAGCACCTAGAGACATTTATCCTCACAGCTCAGAAAAAGTGGGAGAGAAAAGAGGAGGAAACAAAGAATGAGGATAAAATAAAACAAAATAAAGTAAAATCAAATAAAATGAAGTTATTAAAATGAAAACTATGTATTAAGAGAAAATTTTAAAAATTAAAAAGAAAAGCAGTCACACAGAACTCTAGCACAAATGGTTAAAGCTTAGCTCTACTGACAAAATGACTCACAGTGGCATACACCTACACGTTCACAAAAAGTGAAAAATTGGAAAAACTAATATATCTATGCTCTTTAAGTCCACCTCCTCAATTTTGGACTGATTCATCGTTCTATTCAGGTGTTCCAGAGATGCGGGGTACTTCACGTTGAATGTGGAGATTTCATCCACTCTTCGTGCGGGTGCTGGGAGAGATTACTTTTTCGCTTCTTTGCTCGCACAGCTCTGCTTTTAGAGTTGCATTTGTTTCATTCCATAGATTTGGGTGTTCCTATTTACATTTTCAATTTTTCCCAGGTATTTGTGATCCCATCTTAGTTTTCTACAGTGTATTCTTGGTTATGTAACAGCGTTTTGTTTAGCTTCCATGTGTTTGTATTATTTACAGTTTTTTTTCTTTTAATTCCTATCTAGTTTCATAGCAATGTAGGCGGAAATTATACCTGATGCTATTTCAATTTTCTTAGATTTCTAAGGCTTTTTGTGTGACCCTACATATGATATAACTTGGAGAGTGTTTCATGAGTACCTGAGGAGAGAGTGTTTTCTGTTGTTTTGCAATAGAATGTTGTATATTTATGAAAGAATTCCCTCTTGTCCAACGTGTCATTGAAAGCTTATATTTCCTAAATTAGTTTCATTTTGGATGATCTATCCATTGGTGATTGTGTGGTGGTAATATCCCCTACTCTTATGATTTTACTGTCAAGTTCCGCTTTATGGCTGTTAGGATATACCTTATGTATTGAAGTGCTCCTCTGTTGGGTTCATAAGTATTTGAATTTCTTATATCCTCTCCTTGGTTTGATCCCTTGATCAGTGTGTAGTGTCCTTGTTTGTTTCTTGAAATAGTCTTTATCTTAAAGTCTATTTCTTCTGATATGAGAATTGTAACACCAGGTTTCCTTTGATTTCCATGTGCATGGAATGTCTCTTGCCATATCCTCAGTTTCAGTCTGTATCTATCCCTAAGTCTAAAATGGGTCTCTTCTAGGCAGCATATATAATGGGCTTGTTGTTGTATCCCTTCAGCCAGTTTATCTGTTGTGGTTGGAGCAGTGAATCCATTTACATGTAAGGTAATTGTCAATATGGATGTTCCTCTTGCCGTTTTGTTAATTGTTTTTGGTTTGTTCTAGGAGTTCTTTTCTTGTCTTTGTGATTCCTGCCTAGAGAAGTTCCTTTATCCTTTGGTATAAAGCTGTTGCGTGGTGCTGAATTCTCTTTCCGTTTGTTTTTCTGTAAAGTTTTTAGTTTCTCTGTCCAATCTCAATGAGATTCTTGCTGAAAACAGTAACATTGGTTGTAGGTTTTTTTCCTTTCATCTCTTTAAATACGTATACTGCCACTTCCTTCTCTCTTGCAGAATTTCTGCTGAAAGGTCGGCTGTTAACTTACGTGGATTCCCTTGAATGGTAAATGGTGCTTTTCCCATGCTGCTTTTTACATGTTTCCTATACATTTAGATTTTAATAGTTTGATGAATACGTGTCTTGGCGTGTTTCTCCTTGGAATTATCCTGTATGAGACTCTCTGGGCTTCCTGGACTTGATTACCTTTTTCCTTTCCCATACTAAGGAAGTTTTCAACTATAATCTCTTCAAATATATTCTCACGCCTTTTTCTCTTCTTCTGAGAGCCATATAATTCGAATGTTGGTGCATATAATGTTGTCCCAAGGGTCGCTGAGACTGTCCTCCGTTCCTTTCATTCTTTGTTCTTTATTTTGATCCGCAGTATTTATTTGAACTATTTTATCTTCTAGGCCACTTAACCGTTCTTGTGCCTCAGTTATTGTGCTAGTGATCCATGCTAGAGAATAATTACTTTCATTTATTGTGTTCTTCATCACTGTTTGTTTGCTCTTCAGTTCTTGTCGACCCCTGTGAAACGTTTCCTGTATTTTCTCTCTCCTATTTCCACGATGTTGAATCGTTTTTCCTATCATTATTCTGAATTCTTTTTCGGGTAGTCTGCCTATTTCCTCTTCATTTGTTAGGTCTGGTGCGTTTTGACCTTGCTGCTTCGTCAGCTGTGTGTTTTTTCGTCTCCTAATTTTGGATAACTTACTGTGCTTGGGGTTCCTTTTCACAGGCATCATGCCCGTAGTTATTGTTGTTTTTGGTGTCTGTCCCAAGCGGCTAAGGTTTGTTAAGTGGGTTGTGTAGGCTTCTTCGTGGAGGGGAGTTATGCTTGTGTTCTTTTGAATGAGTCTGGATCCTGTCTTTCTGGTGGGCATTTCCACAACTGCTGGTGTGTATTTTGTTGCCTCCGTCCTTATGATGATTTAAGGCATCCTCTCTGATAACGGATGGGACTGTTTCTGTCTTGCTCATTGTTTGGCATACGGTGTCCAGCACTGTTGCTTACTGGTCACTGAGTGAATGTGGGTCTTGGCGTTGAGAAAGAAATCTCTGGGAGATTTTCTCCATTTGATATTATGTGAAGCTGTCAGGTCTCCTGTGCCCGAGTGTCCTGAACTTGGTTTTCCCTCCTCAGATGCAGAGCTCTGACTCCTGGTTAGAGCACCTAGAGACATTCAGCCTCACAGCTCAGAAAAAGTGGGAGAGAAAAGAGAAGGAAACAAAGAATGAGGATAAAATAAAACAAAATAAAGTAAAATCAAATAAAATGAAGTTATTAAAATGAAAACTATGTATTAAGAGAAAATTTTAAGAATTAAAAAGAAAAGCAGTCACACAGAACTCTAGCACAAATGGTTAAAGCTTAGCTCTACCGACAAAATGACTCACAGCGGCATACACCTACACGTTCACAAAAAGTGAAAAAGGGGAAAAACTAATATATCTATGCTCAGAAAGTCCACATCCTCAATTTTGGACTGATTCATTGTTCTATTCAGGTGTTCCAGAGATGCGGGGTACTTCACGTTGAATGTGGAGATTTCATCCACTCTTCGTGCGGGTGCTGGGAGAGATTACTTTTTCGCTTCTTTGCTCGCACAGCTCTGCTTTTAGAGTTGCATTTGTTTCATTCCATAGATTTGGGTGTTCCTATTTACATTTTCAATTTTTCCCAGGTTTTTGTGATCCCATCTTAGTTTTCTACAGTGTATTCTTGCTTATGTAACAGCGTTTTGTTTAGCTTCTATGTGTTTGTTTAATTTACAGTTTTTTTTCTTTTAATTCCTATCTAGTTTCATAGCACTGTAGGCCGAAATTATACCTGATGCTATTTCAATTTTCTTAGATTTTTAAGGCTTTATGTGTGACCCTACATATGATGTATCTTGGAGAGTGTTTCATGAGTACCTGAGGAGAGAGTGCTTTCTGTTGTTTTGCAATAGAATGTTGTATATTTATGAATGAATTCCCTCTTGTCCAACGTGTCATTGAAAGCTTATGTTTCCTAATTTAGTTTCATTTTGGATGATCTATCCATTGGTGATTGTGGGGTGGTAATGTCCCCTACTCTTATGGTTTTACTGTCAAGTTCCGCTTTATGGCTGTTAGGATATACCTTATGTATTGAAGTGCTCCTCGGTTGGGTTCATAAGTATTTGCATTTCTTATATCCTCTCCTTGGTTTGATCCCTTGATCAGTGTGTAGTGTCCTTGTTTGTTTCTTGAAATAGTCTTTATCTTAAAGTCTATTTCTTCTGATATGAGAATTGTAACACCAGGTTTCCTTTGATTTCCATGTGCATGGAATGTCTCTTGCCATATCCTCAGTTTCAGTCTGTATCTATCCCTAGGTCTAAAATGGGTCTCTTCTAGGCAGCATATATAATGGGCTTGTTGTTGTATCCCTTCAGCCAGTTTATCTGTTGTGGTTGGAGCAATGAATCCATTTACATGTAAGGTAATTGTCAATATAGATGTTCCTCTTCCCGTTTTGTTAATTGTTTTTGGTTTGTTCTAGGAGGTCTTTTCTTTTCTTTGTGATTCCTGCCTAGAGAAGTTCCTTTATCCTTTGGTATAAAGCTGTTGCGTGGTGCTGAATTCTCTTTCCGTTTGTTTTTCTGTAAAGTTTTTAGTTTCTCTGTCCAATCTCAATGAGATTCTTGCTGAAAACAGTAACATTGGTTGTAGGTTTTTTTCCTTTCATCTCTTTCAATACGTATACTGCCACTTCCTTCTCTCTTGCAGAATTTCTGCTGAAAGGTCGGCTGTTAACTTACGTGGATTCCCTTGAATGGTAAATGGTGCTTTTCCCATGCTGCTTTTTACATGTTTCCTATACATTTAGATTTTAATAGTTTGATGAATACGTGTCTCGGCGTGTTTCTCCTTGGAATTATCCTGTATGAGACTCTCTGTGCTTCCTGGACTTGATTAACTCTTTCCTTTCCCATACTAGGGAAGTTTTCAACTATAATCTCTTCAAATATATTCTCACGCCTTTTTCTCTTCTTCTTCTGAGAGCCATATAATTCGAATGTTGGTGCATTTAATGTTGTCCCAAGGGTCGCTGAGACTGTCCTCCGTTCCTTTCATTCTTTGTTCTTTATTTTGATCCGCAGTATTTATTTGAACTATTTTATCTTCTAGGCCACTTAACCGTTCTTGTGCCTCAGTTATTGTGCTAGTGATCCATGCTAGAGAATAATTATTTTCATTTATTGTGTTCTTCATCACTGTTTGTTTGCTCTTCAGTTCTTGTCGACCCCTGTGAAACGTTTCCTGTATTTTCTCTCTCCTATTTCCACGATGTTGAATCGTTTTTCCTATCATTATTCTGAATTCTTTTTCGGGTAGACTGCCTATTTCCTCTTCATTTGTTAGGTCTGGTGCGTTTTGACCTTGCTGCTTCGTCAGCTGTGTGTTTTTTGGTCTCCTAATTTTGGTTAACTTACTGTGCTTGGGGTTCCTTTTCACAGGCATCATGCCCGTAGTTATTGTTGTTTTTGGTGTCTGTCCCAAGCGGCTAAGGTTTGTTAAGTGGGTTGTGTAGGCTTCTTCGTGGAGGGGATTTATGCTTGTGTTCTTTTGAATGAGGCTGGATCCTGTCTTTCTGGTGGGCATTTCCACAACTGCTGGTGTGTATTTTGGTGCCTCCGTCCTTATGATGATTTAAGGCATCCTCTCTGATAACGGATGGGACTGTTTCTGTCTTGCTCATTGTTTGGCATACGGTGTCCAGCACTGTTGCTTACTGGTCACTGAGTGAATGTGGGTCTTGGCGTTGAGAAAGAAACCTCTGGGAGATTTTCTCCATTTGATAGTATGTGAAGCTGTCAGGTCTCCTGTGCACCAGTGTCCTGAAGTTGGTTTTCCCTCCTCAGATGCAGAGCTCTGACTCCTGGTTAGAGCACCTAGAGACATTCATCCTCACAGCTCAGAAAAAGTGGGAGAGAAAAGAGGAGGAAACAAAGAATGAGGATAAAATAAAACAAAATAAAGTAAAATCAAATAAAATGAAGTTATTAAAATGAAAACTATGTATTAAGAGAAAATTTTAAAAATTAAAAAGAAAAGCAGTCACACAGAACTCTAGCACAAATGGTTAAAGCTTAGCTCTACCGACAAAATGACTCACAGCGGCATACACCTACACGTTCACAAAAAGTGAAAAAGTGGCAAAACTAATATATCTATGCTCACTAAGTCCACCTCCTCAATTTTGGACTGATTCATTGTTCTATTCAGGTGTTCCAGAGATGCGGGGTACTTCACGTTGAATGTGGAGATTTCATCCACTCTTCGTGCGGGTGCTGGGAGAGATTACTTTTTCGCTTCTTTGCTCTCTCAGCTCTGCTTTTAGAGTTGCATTTGTTTCATTCCATAGATTTGGGTGTTCCTATTTACATTTTCAATTTTTCCCAGGTATTTGTGATTCCATCTTAGTTTTCTACAGTGTATTCTTGGTTATGTAACAGCGTTTTGTTTAGCTTCCATGTGTTTGTATTATTTACAGTTTTTTTTCTTTTAATTCCTATCTAGTTTCATAGCACTGTAGGCGGAAATTATACCTGATGCTATTTCAATTTTCTTAGATTTCTAAGGCTTTATGTGTGACCCTACATATGATATATCTTGGAGAGTGTTTCATGAGTACCTGAGGAGAGAGTGTTTTCTGTTGTTTTGCAATAGAATGTTGTATATTTATGAATGAATTCCCTCTTGTCCAACGTGTCATTGAAAGCTTATGTTTCCTAATTTAGTTTCATTTTGGATGATCTATCCATTGGTGATTGTGGGGTGGTAATGTCCCCTACTCTTATGGTTTTACTGTCAAGTTCCGCTTTATGGCTGTTAGGATATACCTTATGTATTGAAGTGCTCCTCGGTTGGGTTCATAAGTATTTGCATTTCTTATATCCTCTCCTTGGTTTGATCCCTTGATCAGTGTGTAGTGTCCTTGTTTGTTTCTTGAAATAGTCTTTATCTTAAAGTCTATTTCTTCTGATATGAGAATTGTAACTCCAGGTTTCCTTTGATTTCCATGTGCATGGAATGTCTCTTGCCATATCCTCAGTTTCAGTCTGTATCTATCCCTAGGTCTAAAATGGGTCTCTTCTGGGCAGCATATATAATGGGCTTGTTGTTGTATCCCTTCAGCCAGTTTATCTGTTGTGGTTGGAGCAATGAATCCATTTACATGTAAGGTAATTGTCAATATGGATGTTCCTCTTCCCGTTTTGTTAATTTTTTTGGTTTGTTCTAGGAGGTCTTTTCTTTCCTTTGTGATTCCTGCCTAGAGAAGTTCCTTTATCCTTTGGTATAAAGCTGTTGCGTGGTGCTGAATTCTCTTTCCGTTTGTTTTTCTGTAAAGTTTTTAGTTTCTCTGTCCAATCTCAATGAGATTCTTGCTGAAAACAGTAACATTGGTTGTAGGTTTTTTTCCTTTCATCTCTTTCAATACGTATACTGCCACTTCCTTCTCTCTTGCAGAATTTCTGCTGAAAGGTCGGCTGTTAACTTACGTGGATTCCCTTGAATGGTAAATGGTGCTTTTCCCATGCTGCTTTTTACATGTTTCCTATACATTTAGATTTTAATAGTTTGATGAATACGTGTCTCGGCGTGTTTCTCCTTGGAATTATCCTGTATGAGACTCTCTGTGCTTCCTGGACTTGATTAACTCTTTCCTTTCCCATACTAGGGAAATTTTCAAGTATAATCTCTTCAAATATATTCTCACGCCTTTTCTCTTTCTCTTCTTCTTCTGAGAGCCATATAATTCGAATGTTGGTGCATTTAATGTTGTCCCAAGGGTCGCTGAGACTGTCCTCCGTTCCTTTCATTCTTTGTTCTTTATTTTGATCCGCAGTATTTATTTGAACTATTTTATCTTCCAGGCCACTTAACCGTTCTTCTGCCTCAGTTATTGTGCTAGTGATCCATGCCAGAGAATAATTATTTTCATTTATTTTGTTCTTCATCACTGTTTGTTTGCTCTTCAGTTCTTGTCGACCCCTGTGAAACGTTTCCTGTATTTTCTCTCTCCTATTTCCACGAGGTTGAATCGTTTTTCCTATCATTATTCTGAATTCTTTTTCGGGTAGACTGCCTATTTCCTCTTCATTTGTTAGGTCTGGTGCGTTTTGACCTTGCTGCTTCGTCAGCTGTGTGTTTTTTGGTCTCCTAATTTTGGTTAACTTACTGTGCTTGGGGTTCCTTTTCACAGGCATCATGCCCGTAGTTATTGTTGTTTTTGGTGTCTGTCCCAAGCGGCTAAGGTTTGTTAAGTGGGTTGTGTAGGCTTCTTCGTGGAGGGGATTTATGCTTGTGTTCTTTTGAATGAGGCTGGATCCTGTCTTTCTGGTGGGCATTTCCACAACTGCTGGTGTGTATTTTGGTGCCTCCGTCCTTATGATGATTTAAGGCATCCTCTCTGATAACGGATGGGACTGTTTCTGTCTTGCTCATTGTTTGGCATACGGTGTCCAGCACTGTTGCTTACTGGTCACTGAGTGAATGTGGGTCTTGGCGTTGAGAAAGAAACCTCTGGGAGATTTTCTCCATTTGATATTATGTGAAGCTGTCAGGTCTCCTGTGCACCAGTGTCCTGAAGTTGGTTTTCCCTCCTCAGATGCAGAGCTCTGACTCCTGGTTAGAGCACCTAGAGACATTCATCCTCACAGCTCAGAAAAAGTGGGAGAGAAAAGAGGAGGAAACAAAGAATGAGGATAAAATAAAACAAAATAAAGTAAAATCAAATAAAATGAAGTTATTAAAATGAAAACTATGTATTAAGAGAAAATTTTAAAAATTAAAAAGAAAAGCAGTCACACAGACTTCTAGCACAAATGGTTAAAGCTTAGCTCTACCGACAAAATGACTCACAGCGGCATACACCTACACGTTCACAAAAAGTGAAAAAGTGGCAAAACTAATATATCTATGCTCACTAAGTCCACCTCCTCAATTTTGGACTGATTCATTGTTCTATTCAGGTGTTCCAGAGATGCGGGGTACTTCACGTTGAATGTGGAGATTTCATCCACTCTTCGTGCGGGTGCTGGGAGAGATTACTTTTTTGCTTCTTTGCTCGCACAGCTCTGCTTTTAGAGTTGCATTTGTTTCATTCCATAGATTTGGGTGCTCCTATTTACATTTTCAATTTTTCCCAGGTATTTGTGATTCCATCTTAGTTTTCTACAGTGTATTCTTGGTTATGTAACAGCGTTTTGTTTAGCTTCCATGTGTTTGTATTATTTACAGTTTTTTTTCTTTTAATTCCTATCTAGTTTCATAGCACTGTAGGCGGAAATTATACCTGATGCTATTTCAATTTTCTTAGATTTCTAAGGCTTTATGTGTGACCCTACATATGATATATCTTGGAGAGTGTTTCATGAGTACCTGAGGAGAGAGTGTTTTCTGTTGTTTTGCAATAGAATGTTGTATATTTATGAATGAATTCCCTCTTGTCCAACGTGTCATTGAAAGCTTATGTTTCCTAATTTAGTTTCATTTTGGATGATCTATCCATTGGTGATTGTGGGGTGGTAATGTCCCCTACTCTTATGGTTTTACTGTCAAGTTCCGCTTTATGGCTGTTAGGATATACCTTATGTATTGAAGTGCTCCTCGGTTGGGTTCATAAGTATTTGCATTTCTTATATCCTCTCCTTGGTTTGATCCCTTGATCAGTGTGTAGTGTCCTTGTTTGTTTCTTGAAATAGTCTTTATCTTAAAGTCTATTTCTTCTGATATGAGAATTGTAACTCCAGGTTTCCTTTGATTTCCATGTGCATGGAATGTCTCTTGCCATATCCTCAGTTTCAGTCTGTATCTATCCCTAGGTCTAAAATGGGTCTCTTCTGGGCAGCATATATAATGGGCTTGTTGTTGTATCCCTTCAGCCAGTTTATCTGTTGTGGTTGGAGCAATGAATCCATTTACATGTAAGGTAATTGTCAATATGGATGTTCCTCTTCCCGTTTTGTTAATTTTTTTGGTTTGTTCTAGGAGGTCTTTTCTTTTCTTTGTGATTCCTGCCTAGAGAAGTTCCTTTATCCTTTGGTATAAAGCTGTTGCGTGGTGCTGAATTCTCTTTCCGTTTGTTTTTCTGTAAAGTTTTTAGTTTCTCTGTCCAATCTCAATGAGATTCTTGCTGAAAACAGTAACATTGGTTGTAGGTTTTTTTCCTTTCATCTCTTTCAATACGTATACTGCCACTTCCTTCTCTCTTGCAGAATTTCTGCTGAAAGGTCGGCTGTTAACTTACGTGGATTCCCTTGAATGGTAAATGGTGCTTTTCCCATGCTGCTTTTTACATGTTTCCTATACATTTAGATTTTAATAGTTTGATGAATACGTGTCTCGGCGTGTTTCTCCTTGGAATTATCCTGTATGAGACTCTCTGTGCTTCCTGGACTTGATTAACTCTTTCCTTTCCCATACTAGGGAAATTTTCAAGTATAATCTCTTCAAATATATTCTCACGCCTTTTCTCTTTCTCTTCTTCTTCTGAGAGCCATATAATTCGAATGTTGGTGCATTTAATGTTGTCCCAAGGGTCGCTGAGACTGTCCTCCGTTCCTTTCATTGTTTGTTCTTTATTTTGATCTGCAGTATTTATTTGAACTATTTTATCTTCCAGGCCACTTAACCGTTCTTCTGCCTCAGTTATTGTGCTAGTAATCCATGCTAGAGAATAATTATTTTCATTTATTGTGTTCTTCATCACTGTTTGTTTGCTCTTCAGTTCTTGTCGACCCCTGTGAAACGTTTCCTGTATTTTCTCTCTCCTATTTCCACGAGGTTGAATCGTTTTTCCTATCATTATTCTGAATTCTTTTTCGGGTAGACTGCCTATTTCCTCTTCATTTGTTAGGTCTGGTGCGTTTTGACCTTGCTGCTTCGTCAGCTGTGTGTTTTTTGGTCTCCTAATTTTGGTTAACTTACTGTGCTTGGGGTTCCTTTTCACAGGCATCATGCCCGTAGTTATTGTTGTTTTTGGTGTCTGTCCCAAGCGGCTAAGGTTTGTTAAGTGGGTTGTGTAGGCTTCTTCGTGGAGGGGATTTATGCTTGTGTTCTTTTGAATGAGGCTGGATCCTGTCTTTCTGGTGGGCATTTCCACAACTGCTGGTGTGTATTTTGGTGCCTCCGTCCTTATGATGATTTAAGGCATCCTCTCTGATAACGGATGGGACTGTTTCTGTCTTGCTCATTGTTTGGCATACGGTGTCCAGCCCTGTTGCTTACTGGTCACTGAGTGAATGTGGGTCTTGGCGTTGAGAAAGAAACCTCTGGGAGATTTTCTCCATTTGATATTATGTGAAGCTGTCAGGTCTCCTGTGCACCAGTGTCCTGAAGTTGGTTTTCCCTCCTCAGATGCAGAGCTCTGACTCCTGGTTAGAGCACCTAGAGACATTCATCCTCACAGCTTAGAAAAAGTGGGAGAGAAAAGAGGAGGAAACAAAGAATGAGGATAAAATAAAACAAAATAAAGTAAAATCAAATAAAATGAAGTTATTAAAATGAAAACTATGTATTAAGAGAAAATTTTAAAAATTAAAAAGAAAAGCAGTCACACAGACTTCTAGCACAAATGGTTAAAGCTTAGCTCTACCGACAAAATGACTCACAGCGGCATACACCTACACGTTCACAAAAAGTGAAAAAGTGGCAAAACTAATATATCTATGCTCACTAAGTCCACCTCCTCAATTTTGGACTGATTCATTGTTCTATTCAGGTGTTCCAGAGATGCGGGGTACTTCACGTTGAATGTGGAGATTTCATCCACTCTTCGTGCGGGTGCTGGGAGAGATTACTTTTTTGCTTCTTTGCTCGCACAGCTCTGCTTTTAGAGTTGCATTTGTTTCATTCCATAGATTTGGGTGCTCCTATTTACATTTTCAATTTTTCCCAGGTATTTGTGATTCCATCTTAGTTTTCTACAGTGTATTCTTGGTTATGTAACAGCGTTTTGTTTAGCTTCCATGTGTTTGTATTATTTACAGTTTTTTTTCTTTTAATTCCTATCTAGTTTCATAGCACTGTAGGCGGAAATTATACCTGATGCTATTTCAATTTTCTTAGATTTCTAAGGCTTTATGTGTGACCCTACATATGATATATCTTGGAGAGTGTTTCATGAGTACCTGAGGAGAGAGTGTTTTCTGTTGTTTTGCAATAGAATGTTGTATATTTATGAATGAATTCCCTCTTGTCCAACGTGTCATTGAAAGCTTATGTTTCCTAATTTAGTTTCATTTTGGATGATCTATCCATTGGTGATTGTGGGGTGGTAATGTCCCCTACTCTTATGGTTTTACTGTCAAGTTCCGCTTTATGGCTGTTAGGATATACCTTATGTATTGAAGTGCTCCTCGGTTGGGTTCATAAGTATTTGCATTTCTTATATCCTCTCCTTGGTTTGATCCCTTGATCAGTGTGTAGTGTCCTTGTTTGTTTCTTGAAATAGTCTTTATCTTAAAGTCTATTTCTTCTGATATGAGAATTGTAACTCCAGGTTTCCTTTGATTTCCATGTGCATGGAATGTCTCTTGCCATATCCTCAGTTTCAGTCTGTATCTATCCCTAGGTCTAAAATGGGTCTCTTCTGGGCAGCATATATAATGGGCTTGTTGTTGTATCCCTTCAGCCAGTTTATCTGTTGTGGTTGGAGCAATGAATCCATTTACATGTAAGGTAATTGTCAATATGGATGTTCCTCTTCCCGTTTTGTTAATTTTTTTGGTTTGTTCTAGGAGGTCTTTTCTTTTCTTTGTGATTCCTGCCTAGAGAAGTTCCTTTATCCTTTGGTATAAAGCTGTTGCGTGGTGCTGAATTCTCTTTCCGTTTGTTTTTCTGTAAAGTTTTTAGTTTCTCTGTCCAATCTCAATGAGATTCTTGCTGAAAACAGTAACATTGGTTGTAGGTTTTTTTCCTTTCATCTCTTTCAATACGTATACTGCCACTTCCTTCTCTCTTGCAGAATTTCTGCTGAAAGGTCGGCTGTTAACTTACGTGGATTCCCTTGAATGGTAAATGGTGCTTTTCCCATGCTGCTTTTTACATGTTTCCTATACATTTAGATTTTAATAGTTTGATGAATACGTGTCTCGGCGTGTTTCTCCTTGGAATTATCCTGTATGAGACTCTCTGTGCTTCCTGGACTTGATTAACTCTTTCCTTTCCCATACTAGGGAAATTTTCAAGTATAATCTCTTCAAATATATTCTCACGCCTTTTCTCTTTCTCTTCTTCTTCTGAGAGCCATATAATTCGAATGTTGGTGCATTTAATGTTGTCCCAAGAGTCGCTGAGACTGTCCTCCGTTCCTTTCATTGTTTGTTCTTTATTTTGATCTGCAGTATTTATTTGAACTATTTTATCTTCCAGGCCACTTAACCGTTCTTCTGCCTCAGTTATTGTGCTAGTAATCCATGCTAGAGAATAATTATTTTCATTTATTGTGTTCTTCATCACTGTTTGTTTGCTCTTCAGTTCTTGTCGACCCCTGTGAAACGTTTCCTGTATTTTCTCTCTCCTATTTCCACGAGGTTGAATCGTTTTTCCTATCATTATTCTGAATTCTTTTTCGGGTAGACTGCCTATTTCCTCTTGATTTGTTAGGTCTGGTGCGTTTTGACCTTGCTGCTTCGTCAGCTGTGTGTTTTTTGGTCTCCTAATTTTGGTTAACTTACTGTGCTTGGGGTTCCTTTTCACAGGCATCATGCCCGTAGTTATTGTTGTTTTTGGTGTCTGTCCCAAGCGGCTAAGGTTTGTTAAGTGGGTTGTGTAGGCTTCTTCGTGGAGGGGATTTATGCTTGTGTTCTTTTGAATGAGGCTGGATCCTGTCTTTCTGGTGGGCATTTCCACAACTGCTGGTGTGTATTTTGGTGCCTCCGTCCTTATGATGATTTAAGGCATCCTCTCTGATAACGGATGGGACTGTTTCTGTCTTGCTCATTGTTTGGCATACGGTGTCCAGCACTGTTGCTTACTGGTCACTGAGTGAATGTGGGTCTTGGCGTTGAGAAAGAAACCTCTGGGAGATTTTCTCCATTTGATATTATGTGAAGCTGTCAGGTCTCCTGTGCACCAGTGTCCTGAAGTTGGTTTTCCCTCCTCAGATGCAGAGCTCTGACTCCTGGTTAGAGCACCTAGAGACATTCATCCTCACAGCTCAGAAAAAGTGGGAGAGAAAAGAGGAGGAAACAAAGAATGAGGATAAAATAAAACAAAATAAAGTAAAATCAAATAAAATGAAGTTATTAAAATGAAAACTATGTATTAAGAGAAAATTTTAAAAATTAAAAAGAAAAGCAGTCACACAGACTTCTAGCACAAATGGTTAAAGCTTAGCTCTACCGACAAAATGACTCACAGCGGCATACACCTACACGTTCACAAAAAGTGAAAAAGTGGCAAAACTAATATATCTATGCTCACTAAGTCCACCTCCTCAATTTTGGACTGATTCATTGTTCTATTCAGGTGTTCCAGAGATGCGGGGTACTTCACGTTGAATGTGGAGATTTCATCCACTCTTCGTGCGGGTGCTGGGAGAGATTACTTTTTTGCTTCTTTGCTCGCACAGCTCTGCTTTTAGAGTTGCATTTGTTTCATTCCATAGATTTGGGTGCTCCTATTTACATTTTCAATTTTTCCCAGGTATTTGTGATTCCATCTTAGTTTTCTACAGTGTATTCTTGGTTATGTAACAGCGTTTTGTTTAGCTTCCATGTGTTTGTATTATTTACAGTTTTTTTTCTTTTAATTCCTATCTAGTTTCATAGCACTGTAGGCGGAAATTATACCTGATGCTATTTCAATTTTCTTAGATTTCTAAGGCTTTATGTGTGACCCTACATATGATATATCTTGGAGAGTGTTTCATGAGTACCTGAGGAGAGAGTGTTTTCTGTTGTTTTGCAATAGAATGTTGTATATTTATGAATGAATTCCCTCTTGTCCAACGTGTCATTGAAAGCTTATGTTTCCTAATTTAGTTTCATTTTGGATGATCTATCCATTGGTGATTGTGGGGTGGTAATGTCCCCTACTCTTATGGTTTTACTGTCAAGTTCCGCTTTATGGCTGTTAGGATATACCTTATGTATTGAAGTGCTCCTCGGTTGGGTTCATAAGTATTTGCATTTCTTATATCCTCTCCTTGGTTTGATCCCTTGATCAGTGTGTAGTGTCCTTGTTTGTTTCTTGAAATAGTCTTTATCTTAAAGTCTATTTCTTCTGATATGAGAATTGTAACTCCAGGTTTCCTTTGATTTCCATGTGCATGGAATGTCTCTTGCCATATCCTCAGTTTCAGTCTGTATCTATCCCTAGGTCTAAAATGGGTCTCTTCTGGGCAGCATATATAATGGGCTTGTTGTTGTATCCCTTCAGCCAGTTTATCTGTTGTGGTTGGAGCAATGAATCCATTTACATGTAAGGTAATTGTCAATATGGATGTTCCTCTTCCCGTTTTGTTAATTTTTTTGGTTTGTTCTAGGAGGTCTTTTCTTTTCTTTGTGATTCCTGCCTAGAGAAGTTCCTTTATCCTTTGGTATAAAGCTGTTGCGTGGTGCTGAATTCTCTTTCCGTTTGTTTTTCGGTAAAGTTTTTAGTTTCTCTGTCCAATCTCAATGAGATTCTTGCTGAAAACAGTAACATTGGTTGTAGGTTTTTTTCCTTTCATCTCTTTCAATACGTATACTGCCACTTCCTTCTCTCTTGCAGAATTTCTGCTGAAAGGTCGGCTGTTAACTTACGTGGATTCCCTTGAATGGTAAATGGTGCTTTTCCCATGCTGCTTTTTACATGTTTCCTATACATTTAGATTTTAATAGTTTGATGAATACGTGTCTCGGCGTGTTTCTCCTTGGAATTATCCTGTATGAGACTCTCTGTGCTTCCTGGACTTGATTAACTCTTTCCTTTCCCATACTAGGGAAATTTTCAAGTATAATCTCTTCAAATATATTCTCACGCCTTTTCTCTTTCTCTTCTTCTTCTGAGAGCCATATAATTCGAATGTTGGTGCATTTAATGTTGTCCCAAGGGTCGTTGAGACTGTCCTCCGTTCCTTTCATTGTTTGTTCTTTATTTTGATCTGCAGTATTTATTTGAACTATTTTATCTTCCAGGCCACTTAACCGTTCTTCTGCCTCAGTTATTGTGCTAGTAATCCATGCTAGAGAATAATTATTTTCATTTATTGTGTTCTTCATCACTGTTTGTTTGCTCTTCAGTTCTTGTCGACCCCTGTGAAACGTTTCCTGTATTTTCTCTCTCCTATTTCCACGAGGTTGAATCGTTTTTCCTATCATTATTCTGAATTCTTTTTCGGGTAGACTGCCTATTTCCTCTTGATTTGTTAGGTCTGGTGCGTTTTGACCTTGCTGCTTCGTCAGCTGTGTGTTTTTTGGTCTCCTAATTTTGGTTAACTTACTGTGCTTGGGGTTCCTTTTCACAGGCATCATGCCCGTAGTTATTGTTGTTTTTGGTGTCTGTCCCAAGCGGCTAAGGTTTGTTAAGTGGGTTGTGTAGGCTTCTTCGTGGAGGGGATTTATGCTTGTGTTCTTTTGAATGAGGCTGGATCCTGTCTTTCTGGTGGGCATTTCCACAACTGCTGGTGTGTATTTTGGTGCCTCCGTCCTTATGATGATTTAAGGCATCCTCTCTGATAACGGATGGGACTGTTTCTGTCTTGCTCATTCTTTGGCATACGGTGTCCAGCACTGTTGCTTACTGGTCACTGAGTGAATGTGGGTCTTGGCGTTGAGAAAGAAACCTCTGGGAGATTTTCTCCATTTGATATTATGTGAAGCTGTCAGGTCTCCTGTGCACCAGTGTCCTGAAGTTGGTTTTCCCTCCTCAGATGCAGAGCTCTGACTCCTGGTTAGAGCACCTAGAGACATTCATCCTCACAGCTCAGAAAAAGTGGGAGAGAAAAGAGGAGGAAACAAAGAATGAGGATAAAATAAAACAAAATAAAGTAAAATCAAATAAAATGAAGTTATTAAAATGAAAACTATGTATTAAGAGAAAATTTTAAAAATTAAAAAGAAAAGCAGTCACACAGAACTCTAGCACAAATGGTTAAAGCTTAGCTCTACTGACAAAATGACTCACAGTGGCATACACCTACACGTTCACAAAAAGTGAAAAATTGGAAAAACTAATATATCTATGCTCTTTAAGTCCACCTCCTCAATTTTGGACTGATTCATCGTTCTATTCAGGTGTTCCAGAGATGCGGGGTACTTCACGTTGAATGTGGAGATTTCATCCACTCTTTGTGCGGGTGCTGGGAGAGATTACTTTTTCGCTTCTTTGCTCGCACAGCTCTGCTTTTAGAGTTGCATTTGTTTCATTCCATAGATTTGGGTGTTCCTATTTACATTTTCAATTTTTCCCAGGTATTTGTGATCCCATCTTAGTTTTCTACAGTGTATTCTTGGTTATGTAACAGCGTTTTGTTTAGCTTCCATGTGTTTGTATTATTTACAGTTTTTTTTCTTTTAATTCCTATCTAGTTTCATAGCAATGTAGGCGGAAATTATACCTGATGCTATTTCAATTTTCTTAGATTTCTAAGGCTTTATGTGTGACCCTACATATGATATAACTTGGAGAGTGTTTCATGAGTACCTGAGGAGAGAGTGTTTTCTGTTGTTTTGCAATAGAATGTTGTATATTTATGAAAGAATTCCCTCTTGTCCAACGTGTCATTGAAAGCTTATATTTCCTAAATTAGTTTCATTTTGGATGATCTATCCATTGGTGATTGTGTGGTGGTAATATCCCCTATTCTTATGATTTTACTGTCAAGTTCCGCTTTATGGCTGTTAGGATATACCTTATGTATTGAAGTGCTCCTCTGTTGGGTTCATAAGTATTTGAATTTCTTATATCCTCTCCTTGGTTTGATCCCTTGATCAGTGTGTAGTGTCCTTGTTTGTTTCTTGAAATAGTCTTTATCTTAAAGTCTATTTCTTCTGATATGAGAATTGTAACACCAGGTTTCCTTTGATTTCCATGTGCATGGAATGTCTCTTGCCATATCCTCAGTTTCAGTCTGTATCTATCCCTAAGTCTAAAATGGGTCTCTTCTAGGCAGCATATATAATGGGCTTGTTGTTGTATCCCTTCAGCCAGTTTATCTGTTGTGGTTGGAGCAGTGAATCCATTTACATGTAAGGTAATTGTCAATATGGATGTTCCTCTTGCCGTTTTGTTAATTGTTTTTGGTTTGTTCTAGGAGTTCTTTTCTTGTCTTTGTGATTCCTGCCTAGAGAAGTTCCTTTATCCTTTGGTATAAAGCTGTTGCGTGGTGCTGAATTCTCTTTCCGTTTGTTTTTCTGTAAAGTTTTTAGTTTCTCTGTCCAATCTCAATGAGATTCTTGCTGAAAACAGTAACATTGGTTGTAGGTTTTTTTCCTTTCATCTCTTTAAATACGTATACTGCCACTTCCTTCTCTCTTGCAGAATTTCTGCTGAAAGGTCGGCTGTTAACTTACGTGGATTCCCTTGAATGGTAAATGGTGCTTTTCCCATGCTGCTTTTTACATGTTTCCTATACATTTAGATTTTAATAGTTTGATGAATACGTGTCTTGGCGTGTTTCTCCTTGGAATTATCCTGTATGAGACTCTCTGGGCTTCCTGGACTTGATTACCTTTTTCCTTTCCCATACTAAGGAAGTTTTCAACTATAATCTCTTCAAATATATTCTCACGCCTTTTTCTCTTCTTCTGAGAGCCATATAATTCGAATGTTGGTGCATATAATGTTGTCCCAAGGGTCGCTGAGACTGTCCTCCGTTCCTTTCATTCTTTGTTCTTTATTTTGATCCGCAGTATTTATTTGAACTATTTTATCTTCTAGGCCACTTAACCGTTCTTGTGCCTCAGTTATTGTGCTAGTGATCCATGCTAGAGAATAATTATTTTCATTTATTGTGTTCTTCATCACTGTTTGTTTGCTCTTCAGTTCTTGTCGACCCCTGTGAAACGTTTCCTGTATTTTCTCTCTCCTATTTCCACGATGTTGAATCGTTTTTCCTATCATTATTCTGAATTCTTTTTCGGGTAGTCTGCCTATTTCCTCTTCATTTGTTAGGTCTGGTGCGTTTTGACCTTGCTGCTTCGTCAGCTGTGTGTTTTTTCGTCTCCTAATTTTGGATAACTTACTGTGCTTGGGGTTCCTTTTCACAGGCATCGTGCCCGTAGTTATTGTTGTTTTTGGTGTCTGTCCCAAGCGGCTAAGGTTTGTTAAGTGGGTTGTGTAGGCTTCTTCGTGGAGGGGAGTTATGCTTGTGTTCTTTTGAATGAGTCTGGATCCTGTCTTTCTGGTGGGCATTTCCACAACTGCTGGTGTGTATTTTGTTGCCTCCGTCCTTATGATGATTTAAGGCATCCTCTCTGATAACGGATGGGACTGTTTCTGTCTTGCTCATTGTTTGGCATACGGTGTCCAGCACTGTTGCTTACTGGTCACTGAGTGAATGTGGGTCTTGGCGTTGAGAAAGAAATCTCTGGGAGATTTTCTCCATTTGATATTATGTGAAGCTGTCAGGTCTCCTGTGCCCGAGTGTCCTGAACTTGGTTTTCCCTCCTCAGATGCAGAGCTCTGACTCCTGGTTAGAGCACCTAGAGACATTCAGCCTCACAGCTCAGAAAAAGTGGTAGAGAAAAGAGAAGGAAACAAAGAATGAGGATAAAATAAAACAAAATAAAGTAAAATCAAATAAAATGAAGTTATTAAAATGAAAACTATGTATTAAGAGAAAATTTTAAGAATTAAAAAGAAAAGCAGTCACACAGAACTCTAGCACAAATGGTTAAAGCTTAGCTCTACCGACAAAATGACTCACAGCGGCATACACCTACACGTTCACAAAAAGTGAAAAAGGGGAAAAACTAATATATCTATGCTCAGAAAGTCCACATCCTCAATTTTGGACTGATTCATTGTTCTATTCAGGTGTTCCAGAGATGCGGGGTACTTCACGTTGAATGTGGAGATTTCATCCACTCTTCGTGCGGGTGCTGGGAGAGATTACTTTTTCGCTTCTTTGCTCGCACAGCTCTGCTTTTAGAGTTGCATTTGTTTCATTCCATAGATTTGGGTGTTCCTATTTACATTTTCAATTTTTCCCAGGTTTTTGTGATCCCATCTTAGTTTTCTACAGTGTATTCTTGCTTATGTAACAGCGTTTTGTTTAGCTTCTATGTGTTTGTTTAATTTACAGTTTTTTTTCTTTTAATTCCTATCTAGTTTCATAGCACTGTAGGCCGAAATTATACCTGATGCTATTTCAATTTTCTTAGATTTTTAAGGCTTTATGTGTGACCCTACATATGATGTATCTTGGAGAGTGTTTCATGAGTACCTGAGGAGAGAGTGCTTTCTGTTGTTTTGCAATAGAATGTTGTATATTTATGAATGAATTCCCTCTTGTTCAACGTGTCATTGAAAGCTTATGTTTCCTAATTTAGTTTCATTTTGGATGATCTATCCATTGGTGATTGTGGGGTGGTAATGTCCCCTACTCTTATGGTTTTACTGTCAAGTTCCGCTTTATGGCTGTTAGGATATACCTTATGTATTGAAGTGCTCCTCGGTTGGGTTCATAAGTATTTGCATTTCTTATATCCTCTCCTTGGTTTGATCCCTTGATCAGTGTGTAGTGTCCTTGTTTGTTTCTTGAAATAGTCTTTATCTTAAAGTCTATTTCTTCTGATATGAGAATTGTAACACCAGGTTTCCTTTGATTTCCATGTGCATGGAATGTCTCTTGCCATATCCTCAGTTTCAGTCTGTATCTATCCCTAGGTCTAAAATGGGTCTCTTCTAGGCAGCATATATAATGGGCTTGTTGTTGTATCCCTTCAGCCAGTTTATCTGTTGTGGTTGGAGCAATGAATCCATTTACATGTAAGGTAATTGTCAATATGGATGTTCCTCTTCCCGTTTTGTTAATTGTTTTTGGTTTGTTCTAGGAGGTCTTTTCTTTTCTTTGTGATTCCTGCCTAGAGAAGTTCCTTTATCCTTTGGTATAAAGCTGTTGCGTGGTGCTGAATTCTCTTTCCGTTTGTTTTTCTGTAAAGTTTTTAGTTTCTCTGTCCAATCTCAATGAGATTCTTGCTGAAAACAGTAACATTGGTTGTAGGTTTTTTTCCTTTCATCTCTTTAAATACGTATACTGCCACTTCTTTCTCTCTTGCAGAATTTCTGCTGAAAGGTCGGCTGTTAACTTACGTGGATTCCCTTGAATGGTAAATGGTGCTTTTCCCATGCTGCTTTTTACATGTTTCCTATACATTTAGATTTTAATAGTTTGATGAATACGTGTCTCGGCGTGTTTCTCCTTGGAATTATCCTGTATGAGACTCTCTGTGCTTCCTGGACTTGATTAACTCTTTCCTTTCCCATACTAGGGAAGTTTTCAACTATAATCTCTTCAAATATATTCTCACGCCTTTTTCTCTTCTTCTTCTGAGAGCCATATAATTCGAATGTTGGTGCATTTAATGTTGTCCCAAGGGTCGCTGAGACTGTCCTCCGTTCCTTTCATTCTTTGTTCTTTATTTTGATCCGCAGTATTTATTTGAACTATTTTATCTTCTAGGCCACTTAACCGTTCTTGTGCCTCAGTTATTGTGCTAGTGATCCATGCTAGAGAATAATTATTTTCATTTATTGTGTTCTTCATCACTGTTTGTTTGCTCTTCAGTTCTTGTCGACCCCTGTAAAACGTTTCCTGTATTTTCTCTCTCCTATTTCCACGATGTTGAATCGTTTTTCCTATCATTATTCTGAATTCTTTTTCGGGTAGACTGCCTATTTCCTCTTCATTTGTTAGGTCTGGTGCGTTTTGACCTTGCTACTTCGTCAGCTGTGTGTTTTTTGGTCTCCTAATTTTGGTTAACTTACTGTGCTTGGGGTTCCTTTTCACAGGCATCATGCCCGTAGTTATTGTTGTTTTTGGTGTCTGTCCCAAGCGGCTAAGGTTTGTTAAGTGGGTTGTGTAGGCTTCTTCGTGGAGGGGATTTATGCTTGTGTTCTTTTGAATGAGGCTGGATCCTGTCTTTCTGGTGGGCATTTACACAACTGCTGGTGTGTATTTTGGTGCCTCCGTCCTTATGATGATTTAAGGCATCCTCTCTGATAACGGATGAGACTGTTTCTGTCTTGCTCATTGTTTGGCATACGGTGTCCAGCACTGTTGCTTACTGGTCACTGAGTGAATGTGGGTCTTGGCGTTGAGAAAGAAACCTCTGGGAGATTTTCTCCATTTGATAGTATGTGAAGCTGTCAGGTCTCCTGTGCACCAGTGTCCTGAAGTTGGTTTTCCCTCCTCAGATGCAGAGCTCTGACTCCTGGTTAGAGCACCTAGAGACATTCATCCTCACAGCTCAGAAAAAGTGGGAGAGAAAAGAGGAGGAAACAAAGAATGAGGATAAAATAAAACAAAATAAAGTAAAATCAAATAAAATGAAGTTATTAAAATGAAAACTATGTATTAAGAGAAAATTTTAAAAATTAAAAAGAAAAGCAGTCACACAGAACTCTAGCACAAATGGTTAAAGCTTAGCTCTACCGACAAAATGACTCACAGCGGCATACACCTACACGTTCACAAAAAGTGAAAAAGTGGCAAAACTAATATATCTATGCTCACTAAGTCCACCTCCTCAATTTTGGACTGATTCATTGTTCTATTCAGGTGTTCCAGAGATGCGGGGTACTTCACGTTGAATGTGGAGATTTCATCCACTCTTCGTGCGGGTGCTGGGAGAGATTACTTTTTCGCTTCTTTGCTCGCACAGCTCTGCTTTTAGAGTTGCATTTGTTTCATTCCATAGATTTGGGTGTTCCTATTTACATTTTCAATTTTTCCCAGGTATTTGTGATTCCATCTTAGTTTTCTACAGTGTATTCTTGGTTATGTAACAGCGTTTTGTTTAGCTTCCATGTGTTTGTATTATTTACAGTTTTTTTTCTTTTAATTCCTATCTAGTTTCATAGCACTGTAGGCGGAAATTATACCTGATGCTATTTCAATTTTCTTAGATTTCTAAGGCTTTATGTGTGACCCTACATATGATATATCTTGGAGAGTGTTTCATGAGTACCTGAGGAGAGAGTGTTTTCTGTTGTTTTGCAATAGAATGTTGTATATTTATGAATGAATTCCCTCTTGTCCAACGTGTCATTGAAAGCTTATGTTTCCTAATTTAGTTTCATTTTGGATGATCTATCCATTGGTGATTGTGGGGTGGTAATGTCCCCTACTCTTATGGTTTTACTGTCAAGTTCCGCTTTATGGCTGTTAGGGTATACCTTATGTATTGAAGTGCTCCTCGGTTGGGTTCATAAGTATTTGCATTTCTTATATCCTCTCCTTGGTTTGATCCCTTGATCAGTGTGTAGTGTCCTTGTTTGTTTCTTGAAATAGTCTTTATCTTAAAGTCTATTTCTTCTGATATGAGAATTGTAACTCCAGGTTTCCTTTGATTTCCATGTGCATGGAATGTCTCTTGCCATATCCTCAGTTTCAGTCTGTATCTATCCCTAGGTCTAAAATGGGTCTCTTCTGGGCAGCATATATAATGGGCTTGTTGTTGTATCCCTTCAGCCAGTTTATCTGTTGTGGTTGGAGCAATGAATCCATTTACATGTAAGGTAATTGTCAATATGGATGTTCCTCTTCCCGTTTTGTTAATTTTTTTGGTTTGTTCTAGGAGGTCTTTTCTTTTCTTTGTGATTCCTGCCTAGAGAAGTTCCTTTATCCTTTGGTATAAAGCTGTTGCGTGGTGCTGAATTCTCTTTCCGTTTGTTTTTCTGTAAAGTTTTTAGTTTCTCTGTCCAATCTCAATGAGATTCTTGCTGAAAACAGTAACATTGGTTGTAGGTATTTTTCCTTTCATCTCTTTCAATACGTATACTGCCACTTCTTTCTCTCTTGCAGAATTTCTGCTGAAAGGTCGGCTGTTAACTTACGTGGATTCCCTTGAATGGTAAATGGTGCTTTTCCCATGCTGCTTTTTACATGTTTCCTATACATTTAGATTTTAATAGTTTGATGAATACGTGTCTCGGCGTGTTTCTCCTTGGAATTATCCTGTATGAGACTCTCTGTGCTTCCTGGACTTGATTAACTCTTTCCTTTCCCATACTAGGGAAATTTTCAAGTATAATCTCTTCAAATATATTCTCACGCCTTTTCTCTTTCTCTTCTTCTTCTGAGAGCCATATAATTCGAATGTTGGTGCATTTAATGTTGTCCCAAGGGTCGCTGAGACTGTCCTCCGTTCCTTTCATTCTTTGTTCTTTATTTTGATCCGCAGTATTTATTTGAACTATTTTATCTTCCAGGCCACTTAACCGTTCTTCTGCCTCAGTTATTGTGCTAGTGATCCATGCTAGAGAATAATTATTTTCATTTATTGTGTTCTTCATCACTGTTTGTTTGCTCTTCAGTTCTTGTCGACCCCTGTGAAACGTTTCCTGTATTTTCTCTCTCCTATTTCCACGAGGTTGAATCGTTTTTCCTATCATTATTCTGAATTCTTTTTCGGGTAGACTGCCTATTTCCTCTTCATTTGTTAGGTCTGGTGCGTTTTGACCTTGCTGCTTCGTCAGCTGTGTGTTTTTTGGTCTCCTAATTTTGGTTAACTTACTGTGCTTGGGGTTCCTTTTCACAGGCATCATGCCCGTAGTTATTGTTGTTTTTGGTGTCTGTCCTAAGCGGCTAAGGTTTGTTAAGTGGGTTGTGTAAGCTTCTTCGTGGAGGGGATTTATGCTTGTGTTCTTTTGAATGAGGCTGGATCCTGTCTTTCTGGTGGGCATTTCCACAACTGCTGGTGTGTATTTTGGTGCCTCCGTCCTTATGATGATTTAAGGCATCCTCTCTGATAACGGATGGGACTGTTTCTGTCTTGCTCATTGTTTGGCATACGGTGTCCAGCACTGTTGCTTACTGGTCACTGAGTGAATGTGGGTCTTGGCGTTGAGAAAGAAACCTCTGGGAGATTTTCTCCATTTGATAGTATGTGAAGCTGTCAGGTCTCCTGTGCACCAGTGTCCTGAAGTTGGTTTTCCCTCCTCAGATGCAGAGCTCTGACTCCTGGTTAGAGCACCTAGAGACATTCATCCTCACAGCTCAGAAAAAGTGGGAGAGAAAAGAGGAGGAAACAAAGAATGAGGATAAAATAAAACAAAATAAAGTAAAATCAAATAAAATGAAGTTATTAAAATGAAAACTATGTATTAAGAGAAAATTTTAAAAATTAAAAAGAAAAGCAGTCACACAGAACTCTAGCACAAATGGTTAAAGCTTAGCTCTACCGACAAAATGACTCACAGCGGCATACACCTACACGTTCACAAAAAGTGAAAAAGTGGCAAAACTAATATATCTATGCTCACTAAGTCCACCTCCTCAATTTTGGACTGATTCATTGTTCTATTCAGGTGTTCCAGAGATGCGGGGTACTTCACGTTGAATGTGGAGATTTCATCCACTCTTCGTGCGGGTGCTGGGAGAGATTACTTTTTCGCTTCTTTGCTCGCACAGCTCTGCTTTTAGAGTTGCATTTGTTTCATTCCATAGATTTGGGTGTTCCTATTTACATTTTCAATTTTTCCCAGGTATTTGTGATCCCATCTTAGGTTTCTACAGTGTATTCTTGGTTATGTAACAGCGTTTTGTTTAGCTTCCATGTGTTTGTATTATTTACAGTTTTTTTTTCTTTTAATTCCTATCTAGTTTCATAGCACTCTAGGCGGAAATTATACCTGATGCTATTTCAATTTTCTTAGATTTCTAAGGCTTTATGTGTGACCCTACATATGATATATCTTGGAGAGTGTTTCATGAGTACCTGAGGAGAGAGTGTTTTCTGTTGTTTTGCAATAGAATGTTGTATATTTATGAATGAATTCCCTCTTGTCCAACGTGTCATTGAAAGCTTATGTTTCCTAATTTAGTTTCATTTTGGATGATCTATCCATTGGTGATTGTGGGGTGGTAATGTCCCCTACTCTTATGGTTTTACTGTCAAGTTCCGCTTTATGGCTGTTAGGATATACCTTATGTATTGAAGTGCTCCTCGGTTGGGTTCATAAGTATTTGCATTTCTTATATCCTCTCCTTGGTTTGATCCCTTGATCAGTGTGTAGTGTCCTTGTTTGTTTCTTGAAATAGTCTTTATCTTAAAGTCTATTTCTTCTGATATGAGAATTGTAACTCCAGGTTTCCTTTGATTTCCATGTGCATGGAATGTCTCTTGCCATATCCTCAGTTTCAGTCTGTATCTATCCCTAGGTCTAAAATGGGTCTCTTCTGGGCAGCATATATAATGGGCTTGTTGTTGTATCCCTTCAGCCAGTTTATCTGTTGTGGTTGGAGCAATGAATCCATTTACATGTAAGGTAATTGTCAATATGGATGTTCCTCTTCCCGTTTTTTTAATTTTTTTGGTTTGTTCTAGGAGGTCTTTTCTTTTCTTTGTGATTCCTGCCTAGAGAAGTTCCTTTATCCTTTGGTATAAAGCTGTTGCGTGGTGCTGAATTCTCTTTCCGTTGGTTTTTCTGTAAAGTTTTTAGTTTCTCTGTCCAATCTCAATGAGATTCTTGCTGAAAACAGTAACATTGGTTGTAGGTTTTTTTCCTTTCATCTCTTTAAATACGTATACTGCCACTTCCTTCTCTCTTGCAGAATTTCTGCTGAAAGGTCGGCTGTTAACTTACGTGGATTCCCTTGAATGGTAAATGGTGCTTTTCCCATGCTGCTTTTTACATGTTTCCTATACATTTAGATTTTAATAGTTTGATGAATACGTGTCTCGGCGTGTTTCTCTTTGGAATTATCCTGTATGAGACTCTCTGTGCTTCCTGGACTTGATTAACTCTTTCCTTTCCCATACTAGGGAAGTTTTCAACTATAATCTCTTCTAATATATTCTCACGCCTTTTCTCTTTCTCTTCTTCTTCTGAGAGCCATATAATTCGAATGTTGGTGCATTTAATGTTGTCCCAAGGGTCGCTGAGACTGTCCTCCGTTCCTTTCATTCTTTGTTCTTTATTTTGATCCGCAGTATTTATTTGAACTATTTTATCTTTCAGGCCACTTAACCGTTCTTCTGCCTCAGTTATTGTGCTAGTGATCCATGCTAGAGAATAATTATTTTCATTTATTGTGTTCTTCATCACTGTTTGTTTGCTCTTCAGTTCTTGTCGACCCCTGTGAAACGTTTCCTGTATTTTCTCTCTCCTATTTCCACGATGTTGAATCGTTTTTCCTATCATTATTCTGAATTCTTTTTCGGGTAGACTGCCTATTTCCTCTTCATTTGTTAGGTCTGGTGCGTTTTGACCTTGCTGCTTCGTCAGCTGTGTGTTTTTTGGTCTCCTAATTTTGGTTAACTTACTGTGCTTGGGGTTCCTTTTCACAGGCATCATGCCCGTAGTTATTGTTGTTTTTGGTGTCTGTTCCAAGCGGCTAAGGTTTGTTAAGTGGGTTGTGTAGGCTTCTTCGTGGAGGGGATTTATGCTTGTGTTCTTTTGAATGAGGCTGGATCCTGTCTTTCTGGTGGGCATTTACACAACTGCTGGTGTGTATTTTGGTGCCTCCGTCCTTATGATGATTTAAGGCATCCTCTCTGATAACGGATGGGACTGTTTCTGTCTTGCTCATTGTTTGGCATACGGTGTCCAGCACTGTTGCTTACTGGTCACTGAGTGAATGTGGGTCTTGGCGTTGAGAAAGAAACCTCTGGGAGATTTTCTCCATTTGATATTATGTGAAGCTGTCAGGTCTCCTGTGCACCAGTGTCCTGAAGTTGGTTTTCCCTCCTCAGATGCAGAGCTCTGACTCCTGGTTAGAGCACCTAGAGACATTCATCCTCACAGCTCAGAAAAAGTGGGAGAGAAAAGAGGAGGAAACAAAGAATGAGGATAAAATAAAACAAAATAAAGTAAAATCAAATAAAATGAAGTTATTAAAATGAAAACTATGTATTAAGAGAAAATTTTAAAAATTAAAAAGAAAAGCAGTCACACAGAAATCTAGCACAAATGGTTAAAGCTTAGCTCTACCGACAAAATGACTCACAGCGGCATACACCTACACGTTCACAAAAAGTGAAAAAGTGGCAAAACTAATATATCTATGCTCACTAAGTCCACCTCCTCAATTTTGGACTGATTCATTGTTCTATTCAGGTGTTCCAGAGATGCGGGGTACTTCACGTTGAATGTGGAGATTTCATCCACTCTTCGTGCGGGTGCTGGGAGAGATTACTTTTTCGCTTCTTTGCTCGCACAGCTCTGCTTTTAGAGTTGCATTTGTTTCATTCCATAGATTTGGGTGTTCCTATTTACATTTTCAATTTTTCCCAGGTATTTGTGATTCCATCTTAGTTTTCTACAGTGTATTCTTGGTTATGTAACAGCGTTTTGTTTAGCTTCCATGTGTTTGTATTATTTACAGTTTTTTTTCTTTTAATTCCTATTTAGTTTCATAGCACTGTAGGCGGAAATTATATCTGATGCTATTTCAATTTTCTTAGATTTCTAAAGCTTTATGTGTGACCCTACATATGATATATCTTGGAGAGTGTTTCATGAGTACCTGAGGAGAGAGTGTTTTCTGTTGTTTTGCAATAGAATGTTGTATATTTATGAATGAATTCCCTCTTGTCCAACGTGTCATTGAAAGCTTATGTTTCCTAATTTAGTTTCATTTTGGATGATCTATCCATTGGTGATTGTGGGGTGGTAATGTCCCCTAATCTTATGGTTTTACTGTCAAGTTCCACTTTATGGCTGTTAGGATATACCTTATGTATTGAAGTGCTCCTCGGTTGGGTTCATAAGTATTTGCATTTCTTATATCCTCTCCTTGGTTTGATCCCTTGATCAGTGTGTAGTGTCCTTGTTTGTTTCTTGAAATAGTCTTTATCTTAAAGTCTATTTCTTCTGATATGAGAATTGTAACTCCAGGTTTCCTTTGATTTTCATGTGCATGGAATGTCTCTTGCCATATCCTCAGTTTCAGTCTGTATCTATCCCTAGGTCTAAAATGGGTCTCTTCTGGGCAGCATATATAATGGGCTTGTTGTTGTATCCCTTCAGCCAGTTTATCTGTTGTGGTTGGAGCAATGAATCCATTTACATGTAAGGTAATTGTCAATATGGATGTTCCTCTTCCCGTTTTGTTAATTTTTTTGGTTTGTTCTAGGAGGTCTTTTCTTTTCTTTGTGATTCCTGCCTAGAGAAGTTCCTTTATCCTTTGGTATAAAGCTGTTGCATGGTGCTGAATTATCTTTCCGTTTGTTTTTCTGTAAAGTTTTTAGTTTCTCTGTCCAATCTCAATGAGATTCTTGCTGAAAACAGTAACATTGGTTGTAGGTTTTTTTCCTTTCATCTCTTTCAATACGTATACTGCCACTTCCTTCTCTCTTGCAGAATTTCTGCTGAAAGGTCGGCTGTTAACTTACGTGGATTCCCTTGAATGGTAAATGGTGCTTTTCCCATGCTGCTTTTTACATGTTTCCTATACATTTAGATTTTAATAGTTTGATGAATACGTGTCTCGGCGTGTTTCTCTTTGGAATTATCCTGTATGAGACTCTCTGTGCTTCCTGGACTTGATTAACTCTTTCCTTTCCCATACTAGGGAAGTTTTCAACTATAATCTCTTCTAATATATTCTCACGCCTTTTCTCTTTCTCTTCTTCTTCTGAGAGCCATATAATTCGAATGTTGGTGCATTTAATGTTGTCCCAAGGGTCGCTGAGACTGTCCTTCGTTCCTTTCATTCTTTGTTCTTTATTTTGATCCGTAGTATTTATTTGAACTATTTTATCTTCCAGGCCACTTAACCGTTCTTCTGCCTCAGTTATTGTGCTAGTGATCCATGCTAGAGAATAATTATTTTCATTTATTGTGTTCTTCATCACTGTTTGTTTGCTCTTCAGTTCTTGTCGACGCCTGTGAAACGTTTCCTGTATTTTCTCTCTCCTATTTCCACGATGTTGAATCGTTTTTCCTATCATTATTCTGAATTCTTTTTCGGGTAGACTGCCTATTTCCTCTTCATTTGTTAGGTCTGGTGCGTTTTGACCTTGCTGCTTCGTCAGCTGTGTGTTTTTTGGTCTCCTAATTTTGGTTAACTTACTGTGCTTGGGGTTCCTTTTCACAGGCATCATGCCCGTAGTTATTGTTGTTTTTGGTGTCTGTCCCAAGCGGCTAAGGTTTGTTAAGTGGGTTGTGTAGGCTTCTTCGTGGAGGGGATTTATGCTTGTGTTCTTTTGAATGAGGCTGGATCCTGTCTTTCTGGTGGGCATTTACACAACTGCTGGTGTGTATTTTGGTGCCTCCGTCCTTATGATGATTTAAGGCATCCTCTCTGATAACGGATGGGACTGTTTCTGTCTTGCTCATTGTTTGGCATACGGTGTCCAGCACTGTTGCTTACTGGTCACTGAGTGAATGTGGGTCTTGGCGTTGAGAAAGAAACCTCTGGGAGATTTTCTCCATTTGATATTATGTGAAGCTGTCAGGTCTCCTGTGCACCAGTGTCCTGAAGTTGGTTTTCCCTCCTCAGATGCAGAGCTCTGACTCCTGGTTAGAGCACCTAGAGACATTCATCCTCACAGCTCAGAAAAAGTGGGAGAGAAAAGAGGAGGAAACAAAGAATGAGGATAAAATAAAACAAAATAAAGTAAAATCAAATAAAATGAAGTTATTAAAATGAAAACTATGTATTAAGAGAAAATTTTAAAAATTAAAAAGAAAAGCAGTCACACAGAACTCTAGCACAAATGGTTAAAGCTTAGCTCTACCGACAAAATGACTCACAGCGGCATACACGTTCACAAAAAGTGAAAAAGTGGCAAAACTAATATATCTATGCTCACTAAGTCCACCTCCTCAATTTTGGACTGATTCATTGTTCTATTCAGGTGTTCCAGAGATGCGGGGTACTTCACGTTGAATGTGGAGATTTCATCCACTCTTCGTGCGGGTGCTGGGAGAGATTACTTTTTCGCTTCTTTGCTCGCACAGCTCTGCTTTTAGAGTTGCATTTGTTTCATTCCATAGATTTGGGTGTTCCTATTTACATTTTCAATTTTTCCCAGGTATTTGTGATTCCATCTTAGTTTTCTACAGTGTATTCTTGGTTATGTAACAGCGTTTTGTTTAGCTTCCATGTGTTTGTATTATTTACAGTTTTTTTTCTTTTAATTCCTATTTAGTTTCATAGCACTGTAGGCGGAAATTATATCTGATGCTATTTCAATTTTCTTAGATTTCTAAGGCTTTATGTGTGACCCTACATATGATATATCTTGGAGAGTGTTTCATGAGTACCTGAGGAGAGAGTGTTTTCTGTTGTTTTGCAATAGAATGTTGTATATTTATGAATGAATTCCCTCTTGTCCAACGTGTCATTGAAAGCTTATGTTTCCTAATTTAGTTTCATTTTGGATGATCTATCCATTGGTGATTGTGGGGTGGTAATGTCCCCTACTCTTATGGTTTTACTGTCAAGTTCTGCTTTATGGCTGTTAGGATATACCTTATGTATTGAAGTGCTCCTCGGTTGGGTTCATAAGTATTTGCATTTCTTATATCCTCTCCTTGGTTTGATCCCTTGATCAGTGTGTAGTGTCCTTGTTTGTTTCTTGAAATAGTCTTTATCTTAAAGTCTATTTCTTCTGATATGAGAATTGTAACTCCAGGTTTCCTTTGATTTCCATGTGCATGGAATGTCTCTTGCCATATCCTCAGTTTCAGTCTGTATCTATCCCTAGGTCTAAAATGGGTCTCTTCTGGGCAGCATATATAATGGGCTTGTTGTTGTATCCCTTCAGCCAGTTTATCTGTTGTGGTTGGAGCAATGAATCCATTTACATGTAAGGTAATTGTCAATATGGATGTTCCTCTTCCCGTTTTGTTAATTTTTTTGGTTTGTTCTAGGAGGTCTTTTCTTTTCTTTGTGATTCCTGCCTAGAGAAGTTCCTTTATCCTTTGGTATAAAGCTGTTGCGTGGTGCTGAATTCTCTTTCCGTTTGTTTTTCTGTAAAGTTTTTAGTTTCTCTGTCCAATCTCAATGAGATTCTTGCTGAAAACAGTAACATTGGTTGTAGGTTTTTTTCCTTTCATCTCTTTCAATACGTATACTGCCACTTCCTTCTCTCTTGCAGAATTTCTGCTGAAAGGTCGGCTGTTAACTTACGTGGATTCCCTTGAATGGTAAATGGTGCTTTTCCCATGCTGCTTTTTACATGTTTCCTATACATTTAGATTTTAATAGTTTGATGAATACGTGTCTCGGCGTGTTTCTCTTTGGAATTATCCTGTATGAGACTCTCTGTGCTTCCTGGACTTGATTAACTCTTTCCTTTCCCATACTAGGGAAGTTTTCAACTATAATCTCTTCTAATATATTCTCACGCCTTTTCTCTTTCTCTTCTTCTTCTGAGAGCCATATAATTCGAATGTTGGTGCATTTAATGTTGTCCCAAGGGTCGCTGAGACTGTCCTCCGTTCCTTTCATTCTTTGTTCTTTATTTTGATCCGCAGTATTTATTTGAACTATTTTATCTTCCAGGCCACTTAACCGTTCTTCTGCCTCAGTTATTGTGCTAGTGATCCATGCTAGAGAATAATTATTTTCATTTATTGTGTTCTTCATCACTGTTTGTTTGCTCTTCAGTTCTTGTCGACCCCTGTGAAACGTTTCCTGTATTTTCTCTCTCCTATTTCCACGATGTTGAATCGTTTTTCCTATCATTATTCTGAATTCTTTTTCGGGTAGACTGCCTATTTCCTCTTCATTTGTTAGGTCTGGTGCGTTTTGACCTTGCTGCTTCGTCAGCTGTGTGTTTTTTGGTCTCCTAATTTTGGTTAACTTACTGTGCTTGGGGTTCCTTTTCACAGGCATCATGCCCGTAGTTATTGTTGTTTTTGGTGTCTGTCCCAAGCGGCTAAGTTTTGTTAAGTGGGTTGTGTAGGCTTCTTCGTGGAGGGGATTTATGCTTGTGTTCTTTTGAATGAGGCTGGATCCTGTCTTTCTGGTGGGCATTTACACAACTGCTGGTGTGTATTTTGGTGCCTCCGTCCTTATGATGATTTAAGGCATCCTCTCTGATAACGGATGGGACTGTTTCTGTCTTGCTCATTGTTTGGCATACGGTGTCCAGCACTGTTGCTTACTGGTCACTGAGTGAATGTGGGTCTTGGCGTTGAGAAAGAAACCTCTGGGAGATTTTCTCCATTTGATATTATGTGAAGCTGTCAGGTCTCCTGTGCACCAGTGTCCTGAAGTTGGTTTTCCCTCCTCAGATGCAGAGCTCTGACTCCTGGTTAGAGCACCTAGAGACATTCATCCTCACAGCTCAGAAAAAGTGGGAGAGAAAAGAGGAGGAAACAAAGAATGAGGATAAAATAAAACAAAATAAAGTAAAATCAAATAAAATGAAGTTATTAAAATGAAAACTATGTATTAAGAGAAAATTTTAAAAATTAAAAAGAAAAGCAGTCACACAGAACTCTAGCACAAATGGTTAAAGCTTAGCTCTACCGACAAAATGACTCACAGCGGCATACACCTACACGTTCACAAAAAGTGAAAAAGTGGCAAAACTAATATATCTATGCTCACTAAGTCCACCTCCTCAATTTTGGACTGATTCATTGTTCTATTCAGGTGTTCCAGAGATGCGGGGTACTTCACGTTGAATGTGGAGATTTCATCCACTCTTCGTGCGGGTGCTGGGAGAGATTACTTTTTCGCTTCTTTGCTCGCACAGCTCTGCTTTTAGAGTTGCATTTGTTTCATTCCATAGATTTGGGTGTTCCTATTTACATTTTCAATTTTTCCCAGGTATTTGTGATTCCATCTTAGTTTTCTACAGTGTATTCTTGGTTATGTAACAGCGTTTTGTTTAGCTTCCATGTGTTTGTATTATTTACAGTTTTTTTTCTTTTAATTCCTATTTAGTTTCATAGCACTGTAGGCGGAAATTATATCTGATGCTATTTCAATTTTCTTAGATTTCTAAGGCTTTATGTGTGACCCTACATATGATATATCTTGGAGAGTGTTTCATGAGTACCTGAGGAGAGAGTGTTTTCTGTTGTTTTGCAATAGAATGTTGTATATTTATGAATGAATTCCCTCTTGTCCAACGTGTCATTGAAAGCTTATGTTTCCTAATTTAGTTTCATTTTGGATGATCTATCCATTGGTGATTGTGGGGTGGTAATGTCCCCTACTCTTATGGTTTTACTGTCAAGTTCCGCTTTATGGCTGTTAGGATATACCTTATGTATTGAAGTGCTCCTCGGTTGGGTTCATAAGTATTTGCATTTCTTATATCCTCTCCTTGGTTTGATCCCTTGATCAGTGTGTAGTGTCCTTGTTTGTTTCTTGAAATAGTCTTTATCTTAAAGTCTATTTCTTCTGATATGAGAATTGTAACTCCAGGTTTCCTTTGATTTCCATGTGCATGGAATGTCTCTTGCCATATCCTCAGTTTCAGTCTGTATCTATCCCTAGGTCTAAAATGGGTCTCTTCTGGGCAGCATATATAATGGGCTTGTTGTTGTATCCCTTCAGCCAGTTTATCTGTTGTGGTTGGAGCAATGAATCCATTTACATGTAAGGTAATTGTCAATATGGATGTTCCTCTTCCCGTTTTTTTAATTTTTTTGGTTTGTTCTAGGAGGTCTTTTCTTTTCTTTGTGATTCCTGCCTAGAGAAGTTCCTTTATCCTTTGGTATAAAGCTGTTGCGTGGTGCTGAATTATCTTTCCGTTTGTTTTTCTGTAAAGTTTTTAGTTTCTCTGTCCAATCTCAATGAGATTCTTGCTGAAAACAGTAACATTGGTTGTAGGTTTTTTTCCTTTCATCTCTTTCAATACGTATACTGCCACTTCCTTCTCTCTTGCAGAATTTCTGCTGAAAGGTCGGCTGTTAACTTACGTGGATTCCCTTGAATGGTAAATGGTGCTTTTCCCATGCTGCTTTTTACATGTTTCCTATACATTTAGATTTTAATAGTTTGATGAATACGTGTCTCGGCGTGTTTCTCTTTGGAATTATCCTGTATGAGACTCTCTGTGCTTCCTGGACTTGATTAACTCTTTCCTTTCCCATACTAGGGAAGTTTTCAACTATAATCTCTTCTAATATATTCTCACGCCTTTTCTCTTTCTCTTCTTCTTCTGAGAGCCATATAATTCGAATGTTGGTGCATTTAATGTTGTCCCAAGGGTCGCTGAGACTGTCCTCCGTTCCTTTCATTCTTTGTTCTTTATTTTGATCCGTAGTATTTATTTGAACTATTTTATCTTCCAGGCCACTTAACCGTTCTTCTGCCTCAGTTATTGTGCTAGTGATCCATGCTAGAGAATAATTATTTTCATTTATTGTGTTCTTCATCACTGTTTGTTTGCTCTTCAGTTCTTGTCGACCCCTGTGAAACGTTTCCTGTATTTTCTCTCTCCTATTTCCACGATGTTGAATCGTTTTTCCTATCATTATTCTGAATTCTTTTTCGGGTAGACTGCCTATTTCCTCTTCATTTGTTAGGTCTGGTGCGTTTTGACCTTGCTGCTTCGTCAGCTGTGTGTTTTTTGGTCTCCTAATTTTGGTTAACTTACTGTGCTTGGGGTTCCTTTTCACAGGCATCATGCCCGTAGTTATTGTTGTTTTTGGTGTCTGTCCCAAGCGGCTAAGTTTTGTTAAGTGGGTTGTGTAGGCTTCTTCGTGGAGGGGATTTATGCTTGTGTTCTTTTGAATGAGGCTGGATCCTGTCTTTCTGGTGGGCATTTACACAACTGCTGGTGTGTATTTTGGTGCCTCCGTCCTTATGATGATTTAAGGCATCCTCTCTGATAACGGATGGGACTGTTTCTGTCTTGCTCATTGTTTGGCATACGGTGTCCAGCACTGTTGCTTACTGGTCACTGAGTGAATGTGGGTCTTGGCGTTGAGAAAGAAACCTCTGGGAGATTTTCTCCATTTGATATTATGTGAAGCTGTCAGGTCTCCTGTGCACCAGTGTCCTGAAGTTGGTTTTCCCTCCTCAGATGCAGAGCTCTGACTCCTGGTTAGAGCACCTAGAGACATTCATCCTCACAGCTCAGAAAAAGTGGGAGAGAAAAGAGGAGGAAACAAAGAATGAGGATAAAATAAAACAAAATAAAGTAAAATCAAATAAAATGAAGTTATTAAAATGAAAACTATGTATTAAGAGAAAATTTTAAAAATTAAAAAGAAAAGCAGTCACACAGAACTCTAGCACAAATGGTTAAAGCTTAGCTCTACCGACAAAATGACTCACAGCGGCATACACCTACACGTTCACAAAAAGTGAAAAAGTGGCAAAACTAATATATCTATGCTCACTAAGTCCACCTCCTCAATTTTGGACTGATTCATTGTTCTATTCAGGTGTTCCAGAGATGCGGGGTACTTCACGTTGAATGTGGAGATTTCATCCACTCTTCGTGCGGGTGCTGGGAGAGATTACTTTTTCGCTTCTTTGCTCGCACAGCTCTGCTTTTAGAGTTGCATTTGTTTCATTCCATAGATTTGGGTGTTCCTATTTACATTTTCAATTTTTCCCAGGTATTTGTGATTCCATCTTAGTTTTCTACAGTGTATTCTTGGTTATGTAACAGCGTTTTGTTTAGCTTCCATGTGTTTGTATTATTTACAGTTTTTTTTCTTTTAATTCCTATTTAGTTTCATAGCACTGTAGGCGGAAATTATATCTGATGCTATTTCAATTTTCTTAGATTTCTAAGGCTTTATGTGTGACCCTACATATGATATATCTTGGAGAGTGTTTCATGAGTACCTGAGGAGAGAGTGTTTTCTGTTGTTTTGCAATAGAATGTTGTATATTTATGAATGAATTCCCTCTTGTCCAACGTGTCATTGAAAGCTTATGTTTCCTAATTTAGTTTCATTTTGGATGATCTATCCATTGGTGATTGTGGGGTGGTAATGTCCCCTACTCTTATGGTTTTACTGTCAAGTTCCGCTTTATGGCTGTTAGGATATACCTTATGTATTGAAGTGCTCCTCGGTTGGGTTCATAAGTATTTGCATTTCTTATATCCTCTCCTTGGTTTGATCCCTTGATCAGTGTGTAGTGTCCTTGTTTGTTTCTTGAAATAGTCTTTATCTTAAAGTCTATTTCTTCTGATATGAGAATTGTAACTCCAGGTTTCCTTTGATTTCCATGTGCATGGAATGTCTCTTGCCATATCCTCAGTTTCAGTCTGTATCTATCCCTAGGTCTAAAATGGGTCTCTTCTGGGCAGCATATATAATGGGCTTGTTGTTGTATCCCTTCAGCCAGTTTATCTGTTGTGGTTGGAGCAATGAATCCATTTACATGTAAGGTAATTGTCAATATGGATGTTCCTCTTCCCGTTTTTTTAATTTTTTTGGTTTGTTCTAGGAGGTCTTTTCTTTTCTTTGTGATTCCTGCCTAGAGAAGTTCCTTTATCCTTTGGTATAAAGCTGTTGCGTGGTGCTGAATTCTCTTTCCGTTTGTTTTTCTGTAAAGTTTTTAGTTTCTCTGTCCAATCTCAATGAGATTCTTGCTGAAAACAGTAACATTGGTTGTAGGTTTTTTTCCTTTCATCTCTTTCAATACGTATACTGCCACTTCCTTCTCTCTTGCAGAATTTCTGCTGAAAGGTCGGCTGTTAACTTACGTGGATTCCCTTGAATGGTAAATGGTGCTTTTCCCATGCTGCTTTTTACATGTTTCCTATACATTTAGATTTTAATAGTTTGATGAATACGTGTCTCTGCGTGTTTCTCTTTGGAATTATCATGTATGAGACTCTCTGTGCTTCCTGGACTTGATTAACTCTTTCCTTTCCCATACTAGGGAAGTTTTCAACTATAATCTCTTCTAATATATTCTCACGCCTTTTCTCTTTCTCTTCTTCTTCTGAGAGCCATATAATTCGAATGTTGGTGCATTTAATGTTGTCCCAAGGGTCGCTGAGACTGTCCTCCGTTCCTTTCATTCTTTGTTCTTTATTTTGATCCGCAGTATTTATTTGAACTATTTTATCTTCCAGGCCACTTAACCGTTCTTCTGCCTCAGTTATTGTGCTAGTGATCCATGCTAGAGAATAATTATTTTCATTTATTGTGTTCTTCATCACTGTTTGTTTGCTCTTCAGTTCTTGTCGACCCCTGTGAAACGTTTCCTGTATTTTCTCTCTCCTATTTCCACGATGTTGAATCGTTTTTCCTATCATTATTCTGAATTCTTTTTCGGGTAGACTGCCTATTTCCTCTTCATTTGTTAGGTCTGGTGCGTTTTGACCTTGCTGCTTCGTCAGCTGTGTGTTTTTTGGTCTCCTAATTTTGGTTAACTTACTGTGCTTGGGGTTCCTTTTCACAGGCATCATGCCCGTAGTTATTGTTGTTTTTGGTGTCTGTCCCAAGCGGCTAAGGTTTGTTAAGTGGGTTGTGTAGGCTTCTTCGTGGAGGGGATTTATGCTTGTGTTCTTTTGAATGAGGCTGGATCCTGTCTTTCTGGTGGGCATTTCCACAACTGCTGGTGTGTATTTTGGTGCCTCCGTCCTTATGATGATTTAAGGCATCCTCTCTGATAACGGATGGGACTGTTTCTGTCTTGCTCATTGTTTGGCATACGGTGTCCAGCACTGTTGCTTACTGGTCACTGAGTGAATGTGGGTCTTGGCGTTGAGAAAGAAACCTCTGGGAGATTTTCTCCATTTGATAGTATGTGAAGCTGTCAGGTCTCCTGTGCACCAGTGTCCTGAAGTTGGTTTTCCCTCCTCAGATGCAGAGCTCTGACTCCTGGTTAGAGCACCTAGAGACATTCATCCTCACAGCTCAGAAAAAGTGGGAGAGAAAAGAGGAGGAAACAAAGAATGAGGATAAAATAAAACAAAATAAAGTAAAATCAAATAAAATGAAGTTATTAAAATGAAAACTATGTATTAAGAGAAAATTTTAAAAATTAAAAAGAAAAGCAGTCACACAGAACTCTAGCACAAATGGTTAAAGCTTAGCTCTACCGACAAAATGACTCACAGCGGCATACACCTACACGTTCACAAAACGTGAAAAAGTGGCAAAACTAATATATCTATGCTCACTAAGTCCACCTCCTCAATTTTGGACTGATTCATTGTTCTATTCAGGTGTTCCAGAGATGCGGGGTACTTCACGTTGAATGTGGAGATTTCATCCACTCTTCGTGCGGGTGCTGGGAGAGATTACTTTTTCGCTTCTTTGCTCGCACAGCTCTGCTTTTAGAGTTGCATTTGTTTCATTCCATAGATTTGGGTGTTCCTATTTACATTTTCAATTTTTCCCAGGTATTTGTGATTCCATCTTAGTTTTCTACAGTGTATTCTTGGTTATGTAACAGCGTTTTGTTTAGCTTCCATGTGTTTGTATTATTTACAGTTTTTTTTCTTTTAATTCCTATTTAGTTTCATAGCACTGTAGGCGGAAATTATATCTGATGCTATTTCAATTTTCTTAGATTTCTAAGGCTTTATGTGTGACCCTACATATGATATATCTTGGAGAGTGTTTCATGAGTACCTGAGGAGAGAGTGTTTTCTGTTGTTTTGCAATAGAATGTTGTATATTTATGAATGAATTCCCTCTTGTCCAACGTGTCATTGAAAGCTTATGTTTCCTAATTTAGTTTCATTTTGGATGATCTATCCATTGGTGATTGTGGGGTGGTAATGTCCCCTACTCTTATGGTTTTACTGTCAAGTTCCGCTTTATGGCTGTTAGGATATACCTTATGTATTGAAGTGCTCCTCGGTTGGGTTCATAAGTATTTGCATTTCTTATATCCTCTCCTTGGTTTGATCCCTTGATCAGTGTGTAGTGTCCTTGTTTGTTTCTTGAAATAGTCTTTATCTTAAAGTCTATTTCTTCTGATATGAGAATTGTAACTCCAGGTTTCCTTTGATTTCCATGTGCATGGAATGTCTCTTGCCATATCCTCAGTTTCAGTCTGTATCTATCCCTAGGTCTAAAATGGGTCTCTTCTGGGCAGCATATATAATGGGCTTGTTGTTGTATCCCTTCAGCCAGTTTATCTGTTGTAGTTGGAGCAATGAATCCATTTACATGTAAGGTAATTGTCAATATGGATGTTCCTCTTCCCGTTTTTTTAATTTTTTTGGTTTGTTCTAGGAGGTCTTTTCTTTTCTTTGTGATTCCTGCCTAGAGAAGTTCCTTTATCCTTTGGTATAAAGCTGTTGCGTGGTGCTGAATTCTCTTTCCGTTTGTTTTTCTGTAAAGTTTTTAGTTTCTCTGTCCAATCTCAATGAGATTCTTGCTGAAAACAGTAACATTGGTTGTAGGTTTTTTTCCTTTCATCTCTTTCAATACGTATACTGCCACTTCCTTCTCTCTTGCAGAATTTCTGCTGAAAGGTCGGCTGTTAACTTACGTGGATTCCCTTGAATGGTAAATGGTGCTTTTCCCATGCTGCTTTTTACATGTTTCCTATACATTTAGATTTTAATAGTTTGATGAATACGTGTCTCGGCGTGTTTCTCTTTGGAATTATCCTGTATGAGACTCTCTGTGCTTCCTGGACTTGATTAACTCTTTCCTTTCCCATACTAGGGAAGTTTTCAACTATAATCTCTTCTAATATATTCTCACGCCTTTTCTCTTTCTCTTCTTCTTCTGAGAGCCATATAATTCGAATGTTGGTGCATTTAATGTTGTCCCAAGGGTCGCTGAGACTGTCCTCCGTTCCTTTCATTCTTTGTTCTTTATTTTGATCCGCAGTATTTATTTGAACTATTTTATCTTCCAGGCCACTTAACCGTTCTTCTGCCTCAGTTATTGTGCTAGTGATCCATGCTAGAGAATAATTATTTTCATTTATTGTGTTCTTCATCACTGTTTGTTTGCTCTTCAGTTCTTGTCGACCCCTGTGAAACGTTTCCTGTATTTTCTCTCTCCTATTTCCACGATGTTGAATCGTTTTTCCTATCATTATTCTGAATTCTTTTTCGGGTAGACTGCCTATTTCCTCTTCATTTGTTAGGTCTGGTGCGTTTTGACCTTGCTGCTTCGTCAGCTGTGTGTTTTTTGGTCTCCTAATTTTGGTTAACTTACTGTGCTTGGGGTTCCTTTTCACAGGCATCATGCCCGTAGTTATTGTTGTTTTTGGTGTCTGTCCCAAGCGGCTAAGGTTTGTTAAGTGGGTTGTGTAGGCTTCTTCGTGGAGGGGATTTATGCTTGTGTTCTTTTGAATGAGGCTGGATCCTGTCTTTCTGGTGGGCATTTACACAACTGCTGGTGTGTATTTTGGTGCCTCCGTCCTTATGATGATTTAAGGCATCCTCTCTGATAACGGATGGGACTGTTTCTGTCTTGCTCATTGTTTGGCATACGGTGTCCAGCACTGTTGCTTACTGGTCACTGAGTGAATGTGGGTCTTGGCGTTGAGAAAGAAACCTCTGGGAGATTTTCTCCATTTGATAGTATGTGAAACTGTCAGGTCTCCTGTGCACCAGTGTCCTGAAGTTGGTTTTCCCTCCTCAGATGCAGAGCTCTGACTCCTGGTTAGAGCACCTAGAGACATTCATCCTCACAGCTCAGAAAAAGTGGGAGAGAAAAGAGGAGGAAACAAAGAATGAGGATAAAATAAAACAAAATAAAGTAAAATCAAATAAAATGAAGTTATTAAAATGAAAACTATGTATTAAGAGAAAATTTTAAAAATTAAAAAGAAAAGCAGTCACACAGAACTCTAGCACAAATGGTTAAAGCTTAGCTCTACCGACAAAATAACTCACAGCGGCATACACCTACACGTTCACAAAACGTGAAAAAGTGGCAAAACTAATATATCTATGCTCACTAAGTCCACCTCCTCAATTTTGGACTGATTCATTGTTCTATTCAGGTGTTCCAGAGATGCGGGGTACTTCACGTTGAATGTGGAGATTTCATCCACTCTTCGTGCGGGTGCTGGGAGAGATTACTTTTTCGCTTCTTTGCTCGCACAGCTCTGCTTTTAGAGTTGCATTTGTTTCATTCCATAGATTTGGGTGTTCCTATTTACATTTTCAATTTTTCCCAGGTATTTGTGATTCCATCTTAGTTTTCTACAGTGTATTCTTGGTTCTGTAACAGCGTTTTGTTTAGCTTCCATGTGTTTGTATTATTTACATTTTTTTTTCTTTTAATTCCTATTTAGTTTCATAGCACTGTAGGCGGAAATTATATCTGATGCTATTTCAATTTTCTTAGATTTCTAAGGCTTTATGTGTGACCCTACATATGATATATCTTGGAGAGTGTTTCATGAGTACCTGAGGAGAGAGTGTTTTCTGTTGTTTTGCAATAGAATGTTGTATATTTATGAATGAATTCCCTCTTGTCCAACGTGTCATTGAAAGATTATGTTTCCTAATTTAGTTTCATTTTGGATGATCTATCCATTGGTGATTGTGGGGTGGTAATGTCCCCTACTCTTATGGTTTTACTGTCAAGTTCCGCTTTATGGCTGTTAGGATATACCTTATGTATTGAAGTGCTCCTCGGTTGGGTTCATAAGTATTTGCATTTCTTATATCCTCTCCTTGGTTTGATCCCTTGATCAGTGTGTAGTGTCCTTGTTTGTTTCTTGAAATAGTCTTTATCTTAAAGTCTATTTCTTCTGATATGAGAATTGTAACTCCAGGTTTCCTTTGATTTCCATGTGCATGGAATGTCTCTTGCCATATCCTCAGTTTCAGTCTGTATCTATCCCTAGGTCTAAAATGGGTCTCTTCTGGGCAGCATATATAATGGGCTTGTTGTTGTATCCCTTCAGCCAGTTTATCTGTTGTAGTTGGAGCAATGAATCCATTTACATGTAAGGTAATTGTCAATATGGATGTTCCTCTTCCCGTTTTTTTAATTTTTTTGGTTTGTTCTAGGAGGTCTTTTCTTTTCTTTGTGATTCCTGCCTAGAGAAGTTCCTTTATCCTTTGGTATAAAGCTGTTGCGTGGTGCTGAATTCTCTTTCCGTTTGTTTTTCTGTAAAGTTTTTAGTTTCTCTGTCCAATCTCAATGAGATTCTTGCTGAAAACAGTAACATTGGTTGTAGGTTTTTTTCCTTTCATCTCTTTCAATACGTATACTGCCACTTCCTTCTCTCTTGCAGAATTTCTGCTGAAAGGTCGGCTGTTAACTTACGTGGATTCCCTTGAATGGTAAATGGTGCTTTTCCCATGCTGCTTTTTACATGTTTCCTATACATTTAGATTTTAATAGTTTGATGAATACGTGTCTCGGCGTGTTTCTCTTTGGAATTATCCTGTATGAGACTCTCTGTGCTTCCTGGACTTGATTAACTCTTTCCTTTCCCATACTAGGGAAGTTTTCAACTATAATCTCTTCTAATATATTCTCACGCCTTTTCTCTTTCTCTTCTTCTTCTGAGAGCCATATAATTCGAATGTTGGTGCATTTAATGTTGTCCCAAGGGTCGCTGAGACTGTCCTCCGTTCCTTTCATTCTTTGTTCTTTATTTTGATCCGCAGTATTTATTTGAACTATTTTATCTTCCAGGCCACTTAACCGTTCTTCTGCCTCAGTTATTGTGCTAGTGATCCATGCTAGAGAATAATTATTTTCATTTATTGTGTTCTTCATCACTGTTTGTTTGCTCTTCAGTTCTTGTCGACCCCTGTGAAACGTTTCCTGTATTTTCTCTCTCCTATTTCCACGATGTTGAATCGTTTTTCCTATCATTATTCTGAATTCTTTTTCGGGTAGACTGCCTATTTCCTCTTCATTTGTTAGGTCTGGTGCGTTTTGACCTTGCTGCTTCGTCAGCTGTGTGTTTTTTGGTCTCCTAATTTTGGTTAACTTACTGTGCTTGGGGTTCCTTTTCACAGGCATCATGCCCGTAGTTATTGTTGTTTTTGGTGTCTGTCCCAAGCGGCTAAGGTTTGTTAAGTGGGTTGTGTAGGCTTCTTCGTGGAGGGGATTTATGCTTGTGTTCTTTTGAATGAGGCTGGATCCTGTCTTTCTGGTGGGCATTTCCACAACTGCTGGTGTGTATTTTGGTGCCTCCGTCCTTATGATGATTTAAGGCATCCTCTCTGATAACGGATGGGACTGTTTCTGTCTTGCTCATTGTTTGGCATACGGTGTCCAGCACTGTTGCTTACTGGTCACTGAGTGAATGTGGGTCTTGGCGTTGAGAAAGAAACCTCTGGGAGATTTTCTCCATTTGATAGTATGTGAAGCTGTCAGGTCTCCTGTGCACCAGTGTCCTGAAGTTGGTTTTCCCTCCTCAGATGCAGAGCTCTGACTCCTGGTTAGAGCACCTAGAGACATTCATCCTCACAGCTCAGAAAAAGTGGGAGAGAAAAGAGGAGGAAACAAAGAATGAGGATAAAATAAAACAAAATAAAGTAAAATCAAATAAAATGAAGTTATTAAAATGAAAACTATGTATTAAGAGAAAATTTTAAAAATTAAAAAGAAAAGCAGTCACACAGAACTCTAGCACAAATGGTTAAAGCTTAGCTCTACCGACAAAATGACTCACAGCGGCATACACCTACACGTTCACAAAACGTGAAAAAGTGGCAAAACTAATATATCTATGCTCACTAAGTCCACCTCCTCAATTTTGGACTGATTCATTGTTCTATTCAGGTGTTCCAGAGATGCGGGGTACTTCACGTTGAATGTGGAGATTTCATCCACTCTTCGTGCGGGTGCTGGGAGAGATTACTTTTTCGCTTCTTTGCTCGCACAGCTCTGCTTTTAGAGTTGCATTTGTTTCATTCCATAGATTTGGGTGTTCCTATTTACATTTTCAATTTTTCCCAGGTATTTGTGATTCCATCTTAGTTTTCTACAGTGTATTCTTGGTTATGTAACAGCGTTTTGTTTAGCTTCCATGTGTTTGTATTATTTACAGTTTTTTTTCTTTTAATTCCTATTTAGTTTCATAGCACTGTAGGCGGAAATTATATCTGATGCTATTTCAATTTTCTTAGATTTCTAAGGCTTTATGTGTGACCCTACATATGATATATCTTGGAGAGTGTTTCATGAGTACCTGAGGAGAGAGTGTTTTCTGTTGTTTTGCAATAGAATGTTGTATATTTATGAATGAATTCCCTCTTGTCCAACGTGTCATTGAAAGCTTATGTTTCCTAATTTAGTTTCATTTTGGATGATCTATCCATTGGTGATTGTGGGGTGGTAATGTCCCCTACTCTTATGGTTTTACTGTCAAGTTCCGCTTTATGGCTGTTAGGATATACCTTATGTATTGAAGTGCTCCTCGGTTGGGTTCATAAGTATTTGCATTTCTTATATCCTCTCCTTGGTTTGATCCCTTGATCAGTGTGTAGTGTCCTTGTTTGTTTCTTGAAATAGTCTTTATCTTAAAGTCTATTTCTTCTGATATGAGAATTGTAACTCCAGGTTTCCTTTGATTTCCATGTGCATGGAATGTCTCTTGCCATATCCTCAGTTTCAGTCTGTATCTATCCCTAGGTCTAAAATGGGTCTCTTCTGGGCAGCATATATAATGGGCTTGTTGTTGTATCCCTTCAGCCAGTTTATCTGTTGTAGTTGGAGCAATGAATCCATTTACATGTAAGGTAATTGTCAATATGGATGTTCCTCTTCCCGTTTTTTTAATTTTTTTGGTTTGTTCTAGGAGGTCTTTTCTTTTCTTTGTGATTCCTGCCTAGAGAAGTTCCTTTATCCTTTGGTATAAAGCTGTTGCGTGGTGCTGAATTCTCTTTCCGTTTGTTTTTCGGTAAAGTTTTTAGTTTCTCTGTCCAATCTCAATGAGATTCTTGCTGAAAACAGTAACATTGGTTGTAGGTTTTTTTCCTTTCATCTCTTTCAATACGTATACTGCCACTTCCTTCTCTCTTGCAGAATTTCTGCTGAAAGGTCGGCTGTTAACTTACGTGGATTCCCTTGAATGGTAAATGGTGCTTTTCCCATGCTGCTTTTTACATGTTTCCTATACATTTAGATTTTAATAGTTTGATGAATACGTGTCTCGGCGTGTTTCTCTTTGGAATTATCCTGTATGAGACTCTCTGTGCTTCCTGGACTTGATTAACTCTTTCCTTTCCCATACTAGGGAAGTTTTCAACTATAATCTCTTCTAATATATTCTCACGCCTTTTCTCTTTCTCTTCTTCTTCTGAGAGCCATATAATTCGAATGTTGGTGCATTTAATGTTGTCCCAAGGGTCGCTGAGACTGTCCTCTGTTCCTTTCATTCTTTGTTCTTTATTTTGATCCGCAGTATTTATTTGAACTATTTTATCTTCCAGGCCACTTAACCGTTCTTCTGCCTCAGTTATTGTGCTAGTGATCCATGCTAGAGAATAATTATTTTCATTTATTGTGTTCTTCATCACTGTTTGTTTGCTCTTCAGTTCTTGTCGACCCCTGTGAAACGTTTCCTGTATTTTCTCTCTCCTATTTCCACGATGTTGAATCATTTTTCCTATCATTATTCTGAATTCTTTTTCGGGTAGTCTGCCTATTTCCTCTTCATTTGTTAGGTCTGGTGCGTTTTGACCTTGCTGCTTCGTCAGCTGTGTGTTTTTTGGTCTCCGAATTTTGGATAACTTACTGTGCTTGGGGTTCCTTTTCACAGGCATCATGCCCGTAGTTATTGTTGTTTTTGGTGTCTGTCCCAAGCGGCTAAGGTTTGTTAAGTGGGTTGTGTAGGCTTCTTCGTGGAGGGGATTTATGCTTGTGTTCTTTTGAATGAGGCTGGATCCTGTCTTTCTGGTGGGCATTTCCACAACTGCTGGTGTGTATTTTGGTGCCTCCGTCCTTATGATGATTTAAGGCATCCTCTCTGATAACGGATGGGACTGTTTCTGTCTTGCTCATTGTTTGGCATACGGTGTCCAGCACTGTTGCTTACTGGTCACTGAGTGAATGTGGGTCTTGGCGTTGAGAAAGAAACCTCTGGGAGATTTTCTCCATTTGATAGTATGTGAAGCTGTCAGGTCTCCTGTGCACCAGTGTCCTGAAGTTGGTTTTCCCTCCTCAGATGCAGAGCTCTGACTCCTGGTTAGAGCACCTAGAGACATTCATCCTCACAGCTCAGAAAAAGTGGGAGAGAAAAGAGGAGGAAACAAAGAATGAGGATAAAATAAAACAAAATAAAGTAAAATCAAATAAAATGAAGTTATTAAAATGAAAACTATGTATTAAGAGAAAATTTTAAAAATTAAAAAGAAAAGCAGTCACACAGAACTCTAGCACAAATGGTTAAAGCTTAGCTCTACCGACAAAATGACTCACAGCGGCATACACCTACACGTTCACAAAACGTGAAAAAGTGGCAAAACTAATATATCTATGCTCACTAAGTCCACCTCCTCAATTTTGGACTGATTCATTGTTCTATTCAGGTGTTCCAGAGATGCGGGGTACTTCACGTTGAATGTGGAGATTTCATCCACTCTTCGTGCGGGTGCTGGGAGAGATTACTTTTTCGCTTCTTTGCTCGCACAGCTCTGCTTTTAGAGTTGCATTTGTTTCATTCCATAGATTTGGGTGTTCCTATTTACATTTTCAATTTTTCCCAGGTATTTGTGATTCCATCTTAGTTTTCTACAGTGTATTCTTGGTTATGTAACAGCGTTTTGTTTAGCTTCCATGTGTTTGTATTATTTACAGTTTTTTTTCTTTTAATTCCTATTTAGTTTCATAGCACTGTAGGCGGAAATTATATCTGATGCTATTTCAATTTTCTTAGATTTCTAAGGCTTTATGTGTGACCCTACATATGATATATCTTGGAGAGTGTTTCATGAGTACCTGAGGAGAGAGTGTTTTCTGTTGTTTTGCAATAGAATGTTGTATATTTATGAATGAATTCCCTCTTGTCCAACGTGTCATTGAAAGCTTATGTTTCCTAATTTAGTTTCATTTTGGATGATCTATCCATTGGTGATTGTGGGGTGGTAATGTCCCCTACTCTTATGGTTTTACTGTCAAGTTCCGCTTTATGGCTGTTAGGATATACCTTATGTATTGAAGTGCTCCTCGGTTGGGTTCATAAGTATTTGCATTTCTTATATCCTCTCCTTGGTTTGATCCCTTGATCAGTGTGTAGTGTCCTTGTTTGTTTCTTGAAATAGTCTTTATCTTAAAGTCTATTTCTTCTGATATGAGAATTGTAACTCCAGGTTTCCTTTGATTTCCATGTGCATGGAATGTCTCTTGCCATATCCTCAGTTTCAGTCTGTATCTATCCCTAGGTCTAAAATGGGTCTCTTCTGGGCAGCATATATAATGGGCTTGTTGTTGTATCCCTTCAGCCAGTTTATCTGTTGTAGTTGGAGCAATGAATCCATTTACATGTAAGGTAATTGTCAATATGGATGTTCCTCTTCCCGTTTTTTTAATTTTTTTGGTTTGTTCTAGGAGGTCTTTTCTTTTCTTTGTGATTCCTGCCTAGAGAAGTTCCTTTATCCTTTGGTATAAAGCTGTTGCGTGGTGCTGAATTCTCTTTCCGTTTGTTTTTCTGTAAAGTTTTTAGTTTCTCTGTCCAATCTCAATGAGATTCTTGCTGAAAACAGTAACATTGGTTGTAGGTTTTTTTCCTTTCATCTCTTTCAATACGTATACTGCCACTTCCTTCTCTCTTGCAGAATTTCTGCTGAAAGGTCGGCTGTTAACTTACGTGGATTCCCTTGAATGGTAAATGGTGCTTTTCCCATGCTGCTTTTTACATGTTTCCTATACATTTAGATTTTAATAGTTTGATGAATACGTGTCTCGGCGTGTTTCTCTTTGGAATTATCCTGTATGAGACTCTCTGTGCTTCCTGGACTTGATTAACTCTTTCCTTTCCCATACTAGGGAAGTTTTCAACTATAATCTCTTCTAATATATTCTCACGCCTTTTCTCTTTCTCTTCTTCTTCTGAGAGCCATATAATTCGAATGTTGGTGCATTTAATGTTGTCCCAAGGGTCGCTGAGACTGTCCTCCGTTCCTTTCATTCTTTGTTCTTTATTTTGATCCGCAGTATTTATTTGAACTATTTTATCTTCCAGGCCACTTAACCGTTCTTCTGCCTCAGTTATTGTGCTAGTGATCCATGCTAGAGAATAATTATTTTCATTTATTGTGTTCTTCATCACTGTTTGTTTGCTCTTCAGTTCTTGTCGACCCCTGTGAAACGTTTCCTGTATTTTCTCTCTCCTATTTCCACGATGTTGAATCGTTTTTCCTATCATTATTCTGAATTCTTTTTCGGGTAGACTGCCTATTTCCTCTTCATTTGTTAGGTCTGGTGCGTTTTGACCTTGCTGCTTCGTCAGCTGTGTGTTTTTTGGTCTCCTAATTTTGGTTAACTTACTGTGCTTGGGGTTCCTTTTCACAGGCATCATGCCCGTAGTTATTGTTGTTTTTGGTGTCTGTCCCAAGCGGCTAAGGTTTGTTAAGTGGGTTGTGTAGGCTTCTTCGTGGAGGGGATTTATGCTTGTGTTCTTTTGAATGAGGCTGGATCCTGTCTTTCTGGTGGGCATTTACACAACTGCTGGTGTGTATTTTGGTGCCTCCGTCCTTATGATGATTTAAGGCATCCTCTCTGATAACGGATGGGACTGTTTCTGTCTTGCTCATTGTTTGGCATACGGTGTCCAGCACTGTTGCTTACTGGTCACTGAGTGAATGTGGGTCTTGGCGTTGAGAAAGAAACCTCTGGGAGATTTTCTCCATTTGATAGTATGTGAAGCTGTCAGGTCTCCTGTGCACCAGTGTCCTGAAGTTGGTTTTCCCTCCTCAGATGCAGAGCTCTGACTCCTGGTTAGAGCACCTAGAGACATTCATCCTCACAGCTCAGAAAAAGTGGGAGAGAAAAGAGGAGGAAACAAAGAATGAGGATAAAATAAAACAAAATAAAGTAAAATCAAATAAAATGAAGTTATTAAAATGAAAACTATGTATTAAGAGAAAATTTTAAAAATTAAAAAGAAAAGCAGTCACACAGAACTCTAGCACAAATGGTTAAAGCTTAGCTCTACCGACAAAATAACTCACAGCGGCATACACCTACACGTTCACAAAACGTGAAAAAGTGGCAAAACTAATATATCTATGCTCACTAAGTCCACCTCCTCAATTTTGGACTGATTCATTGTTCTATTCAGGTGTTCCAGAGATGCGGGGTACTTCACGTTGAATGTGGAGATTTCATCCACTCTTCGTGCGGGTGCTGGGAGAGATTACTTTTTCGCTTCTTTGCTCGCACAGCTCTGCTTTTAGAGTTGCATTTGTTTCATTCCATAGATTTGGGTGTTCCTATTTACATTTTCAATTTTTCCCAGGTATTTGTGATTCCATCTTAGTTTTCTACAGTGTATTCTTGGTTCTGTAACAGCGTTTTGTTTAGCTTCCATGTGTTTGTATTATTTACATTTTTTTTTCTTTTAATTCCTATTTAGTTTCATAGCACTGTAGGCGGAAATTATATCTGATGCTATTTCAATTTTCTTAGATTTCTAAGGCTTTATGTGTGACCCTACATATGATATATCTTGGAGAGTGTTTCATGAGTACCTGAGGAGAGAGTGTTTTCTGTTGTTTTGCAATAGAATGTTGTATATTTATGAATGAATTCCCTCTTGTCCAACGTGTCATTGAAAGATTATGTTTCCTAATTTAGTTTCATTTTGGATGATCTATCCATTGGTGATTGTGGGGTGGTAATGTCCCCTACTCTTATGGTTTTACTGTCAAGTTCCGCTTTATGGCTGTTAGGATATACCTTATGTATTGAAGTGCTCCTCGGTTGGGTTCATAAGTATTTGCATTTCTTATATCCTCTCCTTGGTTTGATCCCTTGATCAGTGTGTAGTGTCCTTGTTTGTTTCTTGAAATAGTCTTTATCTTAAAGTCTATTTCTTCTGATATGAGAATTGTAACTCCAGGTTTCCTTTGATTTCCATGTGCATGGAATGTCTCTTGCCATATCCTCAGTTTCAGTCTGTATCTATCCCTAGGTCTAAAATGGGTCTCTTCTGGGCAGCATATATAATGGGCTTGTTGTTGTATCCCTTCAGCCAGTTTATCTGTTGTAGTTGGAGCAATGAATCCATTTACATGTAAGGTAATTGTCAATATGGATGTTCCTCTTCCCGTTTTTTTAATTTTTTTGGTTTGTTCTAGGAGGTCTTTTCTTTTCTTTGTGATTCCTGCCTAGAGAAGTTCCTTTATCCTTTGGTATAAAGCTGTTGCGTGGTGCTGAATTCTCTTTCCGTTTGTTTTTCTGTAAAGTTTTTAGTTTCTCTGTCCAATCTCAATGAGATTCTTGCTGAAAACAGTAACATTGGTTGTAGGTTTTTTTCCTTTCATCTCTTTCAATACGTATACTGCCACTTCCTTCTCTCTTGCAGAATTTCTGCTGAAAGGTCGGCTGTTAACTTACGTGGATTCCCTTGAATGGTAAATGGTGCTTTTCCCATGCTGCTTTTTACATGTTTCCTATACATTTAGATTTTAATAGTTTGATGAATACGTGTCTCGGCGTGTTTCTCTTTGGAATTATCCTGTATGAGACTCTCTGTGCTTCCTGGACTTGATTAACTCTTTCCTTTCCCATACTAGGGAAGTTTTCAACTATAATCTCTTCTAATATATTCTCACGCCTTTTCTCTTTCTCTTCTTCTTCTGAGAGCCATATAATTCGAATGTTGGTGCATTTAATGTTGTCCCAAGGGTCGCTGAGACTGTCCTCCGTTCCTTTCATTCTTTGTTCTTTATTTTGATCCGCAGTATTTATTTGAACTATTTTATCTTCCAGGCCACTTAACCGTTCTTCTGCCTCAGTTATTGTGCTAGTGATCCATGCTAGAGAATAATTATTTTCATTTATTGTGTTCTTCATCACTGTTTGTTTGCTCTTCAGTTCTTGTCGACCCCTGTGAAACGTTTCCTGTATTTTCTCTCTCCTATTTCCACGATGTTGAATCGTTTTTCCTATCATTATTCTGAATTCTTTTTCGGGTAGACTGCCTATTTCCTCTTCATTTGTTAGGTCTGGTGCGTTTTGACCTTGCTGCTTCGTCAGCTGTGTGTTTTTTGGTCTCCTAATTTTGGTTAACTTACTGTGCTTGGGGTTCCTTTTCACAGGCATCATGCCCGTAGTTATTGTTGTTTTTGGTGTCTGTCCCAAGCGGCTAAGGTTTGTTAAGTGGGTTGTGTAGGCTTCTTCGTGGAGGGGATTTATGCTTGTGTTCTTTTGAATGAGGCTGGATCCTGTCTTTCTGGTGGGCATTTCCACAACTGCTGGTGTGTATTTTGGTGCCTCCGTCCTTATGATGATTTAAGGCATCCTCTCTGATAACGGATGGGACTGTTTCTGTCTTGCTCATTGTTTGGCATACGGTGTCCAGCACTGTTGCTTACTGGTCACTGAGTGAATGTGGGTCTTGGCGTTGAGAAAGAAACCTCTGGGAGATTTTCTCCATTTGATAGTATGTGAAGCTGTCAGGTCTCCTGTGCACCAGTGTCCTGAAGTTGGTTTTCCCTCCTCAGATGCAGAGCTCTGACTCCTGGTTAGAGCACCTAGAGACATTCATCCTCACAGCTCAGAAAAAGTGGGAGAGAAAAGAGGAGGAAACAAAGAATGAGGATAAAATAAAACAAAATAAAGTAAAATCAAATAAAATGAAGTTATTAAAATGAAAACTATGTATTAAGAGAAAATTTTAAAAATTAAAAAGAAAAGCAGTCACACAGAACTCTAGCACAAATGGTTAAAGCTTAGCTCTACCGACAAAATGACTCACAGCGGCATACACCTACACGTTCACAAAACGTGAAAAAGTGGCAAAACTAATATATCTATGCTCACTAAGTCCACCTCCTCAATTTTGGACTGATTCATTGTTCTATTCAGGTGTTCCAGAGATGCGGGGTACTTCACGTTGAATGTGGAGATTTCATCCACTCTTCGTGCGGGTGCTGGGAGAGATTACTTTTTCGCTTCTTTGCTCGCACAGCTCTGCTTTTAGAGTTGCATTTGTTTCATTCCATAGATTTGGGTGTTCCTATTTACATTTTCAATTTTTCCCAGGTATTTGTGATTCCATCTTAGTTTTCTACAGTGTATTCTTGGTTATGTAACAGCGTTTTGTTTAGCTTCCATGTGTTTGTATTATTTACAGTTTTTTTTCTTTTAATTCCTATTTAGTTTCATAGCACTGTAGGCGGAAATTATATCTGATGCTATTTCAATTTTCTTAGATTTCTAAGGCTTTATGTGTGACCCTACATATGATATATCTTGGAGAGTGTTTCATGAGTACCTGAGGAGAGAGTGTTTTCTGTTGTTTTGCAATAGAATGTTGTATATTTATGAATGAATTCCCTCTTGTCCAACGTGTCATTGAAAGCTTATGTTTCCTAATTTAGTTTCATTTTGGATGATCTATCCATTGGTGATTGTGGGGTGGTAATGTCCCCTACTCTTATGGTTTTACTGTCAAGTTCCGCTTTATGGCTGTTAGGATATACCTTATGTATTGAAGTGCTCCTCGGTTGGGTTCATAAGTATTTGAATTTCTTATATCCTCTCCTTGGTTTGATCCCTTGATCAGTGTGTAGTGTCCTTGTTTGTTTCTTGAAATAGTCTTTATCTTAAAGTCTATTTCTTCTGATATGAGAATTGTAACTCCAGGTTTCCTTTGATTTCCATGTGCATGGAATGTCTCTTGCCATATCCTCAGTTTCAGTCTGTATCTATCCCTAGGTCTAAAATGGGTCTCTTCTGGGCAGCATATATAATGGGCTTGTTGTTGTATCCCTTCAGCCAGTTTATCTGTTGTGGTTGGAGCAATGAATCCATTTACATGTAAGGTAATTGTCAATATGGATGTTCCTCTTCCCGTTTGGTTAATTTTTTTGGTTTGTTCTAGGAGGTCTTTTCTTTTCTTTGTGATTCCTGCCTAGAGAAGTTCCTTTATCCTTTGGTATAAAGCTGTTGCGTGGTGCTGAATTCTCTTTCCGTTTGTTTTTCGGTAAAGTTTTTAGTTTCTCTGTCCAATCTCAATGAGATTCTTGCTGAAAACAGTAACATTGGTTGTAGGTTTTTTTCCTTTCATCTCTTTCAATACGTATACTGCCACTTCCTTCTCTCTTGCAGAATTTCTGCTGAAAGGTCGGCTGTTAACTTACGTGGATTCCCTTGAATGGTAAATGGTGCTTTTCCCATGCTGCTTTTTACATGTTTCCTATACATTTAGATTTTAATAGTTTGATGAATACGTGTCTCGGCGTGTTTCTCCTTGGAATTATCCTGTATGAGACTCTCTGTGCTTCCTGGACTTGATTAACTCTTTCCTTTCCCATACTAGGGAAGTTTTCAACTATAATCTCTTCAAATATATTCTCACGCCTTTTTCTCTTCTTCTGAGAGCCATATAATTCGAATGTTGGTGCATTTAATGTTGTCCCAAGGGTCGCTGAGACTGTCCTCCGTTCCTTTCATTCTTTGTTCTTTATTTTGATCCGCAGTATTTATTTGAACTATTTTATCTTCCAGGCCACTTAACCGTTCTTGTGCCTCAGTTATTGTGCTAGTGATCCATGCTAGAGAATAATTATTTTCATTTATTGTGTTCTTCATCACTGTTTGTTTGCTCTTCAGTTCTTGTCGACCCCTGTGAAACGTTTCCTGTATTTTCTCTCTCCTATTTCCACGAGGTTGAATCGTTTTTCCTATCATTATTCTGAATTCTTTTTCGGGTAGACTGCCTATTTCCTCTTCATTTGTTAGGTCTGGTGCGTTTTGACCTTGCTGCTTCGTCAGCTGTGTGTTTTTTGGTCTCCTCATTTTGGTTAACTTACTGTGCTTGGGGTTCCTTTTCACAGGCGTCATGCCCGTAGTTATTGTTGTTTTTGGTGTCTGTCCCACGCGGCTAAGGTTTGTTAAGTGGGTTGTGTAGGCTTCTTCGTGGAGGGGAGTTATGCTTGTGTTCTTTTGAATGAGGCTGGATCCTGTCTTTCTGGTGGGCATTTCCACAACTGCTGGTGTGTATTTTGGTGCCTCCGTCCTTATGATGATTTAAGGCATCCTCTCTGATAACGGATGGGACTGTTTCTGTCTTGCTCATTGTTTGGCATACGGTGCCCAGCACTGTTGCTTACTGGTCACTGAGTGAATGTGGGTCTTGGCGTTGAGAAAGAAATCTCTGGGAGATTTTCTCCAATTGATATTATGTGAAGCTGTCAGGTCTCCTGTGCTCCAGTGTCCTGAACTTGGTTTTCCCTCCTCAGATGCAGAGCTCTGACTCCTGGTTAGAGCACCTAGAGACATTCATCCTCACAGCTCAGAAAAAGTGGGAGAGAAAAGAGAAGGAAACAAAGAATGAGGATAAAATAAAACAAAATAATCTAAAATCAAATAAAATGAAGTTATTAAAATGAAAACTATGTATTAAGAGAAAATTTTAAAAATTAAAGAGAAAAGCAGTCACACAGAACTCTAGCACAAATGGTTAAAGCTTAGCTCTACAGACAAAATGACTCACAGCGTCATACACCTACACGTTCCAAAAAGTGAAAAAGTGGAAAAACTAATATATCTATGCTCACTAAATCCACCTCCTCAATTTTGGACTGATTCATTGTTCTATTCAGGTGTTCCAGAGATGCGGGGTACTTCACGTTGAATGTGGAGATTTCATCCACTCTTCGTGCGGGTGCTGGGAGAGATTACTTTTTCGCTTCTTTGCTCGCACAGCTCTGCTTTTAGAGTTGCATTTGTTTCATTCCATAGATTTGGGTGTTCCTATTTACATTTTCAATTTTTCCCAAGTATTTGTGATCCCATCTTAGTTTTCTACAGTGTATTCTTGCTTATGTAACAGCGTTTTGTTTAGCTTCCATGTGTTTGTATTATTTACAGTTTTTTTTCTTTTAATTCCTATCTAGTTTCATAGCACTGTAGGTGGAAATTATACCTGATGCTATTTCAATTTTCTTAGATTTCTAAGGCTTTATGTGTGACCCTACATATAATGTAACTTGGAGAGTGTTTCATGAGTACCTGAGGAGAGAGTGTTTTCTGTTGTTTTGCAATAGAATGTTGTATATTTATGAATGAATTCCCTCTTGTCCAACGTGTCATTGAAAGCTTATGTTTCCTAATTTAGTTTCATTTTGGATGATCTATCCATTGGTGATTGTGGGGTGGTAATGTCTCCTACTCTTATGGTTTTACTCTCAAGTTCCGCTTTATGGCTGTTAGGATATACCTTATGTATTGAAGTGCTCCTCGGTTGGGTTCATAAGTATTTTCATTTCTTATATCCTCTCCTTGGTTTGATCCCTTGATCAGTGTGTAGTGTCCTTGTTTGTTTCTTGAAACAGTCTTTATCTTAAAGTCTATTTCTTCTGATATGAGAATTGTAACTCCAGGTTTCCTTTGATTTCCATGTGCATGGAATGTCTCTTGCCATATCCTCAGTTTCAGTCTGTATCTATCCCTAGGTCTAAAATGGGTCTCTTCTAGGCAGCATATATAATGGGTTTGTTGTTGTATCCCTTCAGCCAGTTTATCTGTTGTGGTTGGAGCAATGAATCCATTTACATGTAAGGTAATTGTCAATATGGATGTTCCTCTTCCCGTTTTGTTAATTGTTTTTGGTTTGTTCTAGGAGGTCTTTTCTTGTCTTTGTGATTCCTGCCTAGAGAAGTTCCTTTATCCTTTGGTATAAAGCTGTTGCGTGGTGCTGAATTCTCTTTCCGTTTGTTTTTCTGTAAAGTTTTTAGTTTCTCTGTCCAATCTCAATGAGATTCTTGCTGAAAACAGTAACATTGGTTGTAGCTTTTTTCCTTTCATCTCTTTAAATACGTATACTGCCACTTCCTTCTCTCTTGCAGAATTTCTGCTGAAAGGTCGGCTGTTAACTTACGTGGATTCCCTTGAATGGTAAATGGTGCTTTTCCCATGCTGCTTTTTACATGTTTCCTATACATTTAGATTTTAATAGTTTGATGAATACGTGTCTTGGCGTGTTTCTCCTTGGAATTATCCTGTATGAGACTCTCTGTGCTTCCTGGACTTGATTAACTCTTTCCTTTCCCATTCTAGGGAAGTTTTCAATTATAATCTCTTCAAATATATTCTCACGCCTTTTCTCTTTCTCTTCTTCTTCTGAGAGCCATATAATTCGAATGTTGGTGCATTTAATGTTGTCCCAAGGGTCGCTGAGACTGTCCTCTGTTCCTTTCATTCTTTGTTCATTATTTTGATCTGCAGTATTTATTTGAACTATTTTATCTTCCAGGCCACTTAACCGTTCTTGTGCCTCAGTTATTGTGCTAGTGATCCATGCTAGAGAATAACTATTTTCATTTATTGTGTTCTTCATCACTGTTTGTTTGCTCTTCAGTTCTTGTCGACCCCTGTGAAACGTTTCCTGTATTTTCTCTCTCCTATTTCCACGAGGTTGAATCGTTTTTCCTATCATTATTCTGAATTCTTTTTCGGGTAGACTGCCTATTTCCTCTTCATTTGTTAGGTCTGGTGCGTTTTGACCTTGCTGCTTCGTCAGCTGTGTGTTTTTTGGTCTCCTAATTTTGGTTAACTTACTGTGCTTGGGGTTCCTTTTCACAGGCATCATGCCCGTAGTTATTGTTGTTTTTGGTGTCTGTCCCAAGCGTCTAAGGTTTGTTAAGTGGGTTGTGTAGGCTTCTTCATGGAGGGGAGTTATGCTTGTGTTCTTTTGAGTCAGGCTGGATCCTGTCTTTCTGGTGGGCATTTCCACAACTGCTGGTGTGTATTTTGGTGCCTCCGTCCTTATGATGATTTAAGGCATCCTCTCTGATAACGGATGGGACTGTTTCTGTCTTGCTCATTGTTTGGCATACGGTGTCCAGCACTGTTGCTTACTGGTCACTGAGTGAATGTGGCTCTTGGCGTTGAGAAAGAAATCTCTGGGAGATTTTCTCCATTTGATATTATGTGAAGCTGTCAGGTCTCCTGTGCACCAGTGTCCTGAACTTGGTTTTCCCTCCTCAGATGCAGAGCTCTGACTCCTGGTTAGAGCACCTAGAGACATTCATCCTCACAGCTCAGAAAAAGTGGGAGAGAAAAGAGAAGGAAACAAAGAATAAGGATAAAATAAAACAAAATAATCTAAAATCAAATAAAATGAAGTTATTAAAATGAAAACTATGTATTAAGAGAAAATTTTAAAAATTAAAAAGAAAAGCAGTCACACAGAACTCTAGCACAAATGGTTAAAGCTTAGCTCTACAGACAAAATGACTCACAGCGTCATACACCTACACGTTCCAAAAAGTGAAAAAGTGGAAAAACTAATATATCTATGCTCACTAAGTCCACCTCCTCAATTTTGGACTGATTCATTGTTCTATTCAGGTGTTCCAGAGATGCGGGGTACTTCACGTTGAATGTGGAGATTTCATCCACTCTTCGTGCGGGTGCTGGGAGAGATTACTTTTTCGCTTCTTTGCTCGCACAGCTCTGCTTTTAGAGTTGCATTTGTTTCATTCCATAGATTTGGGTGTTCCTATTTACATTTTCAATTTTTCCCAGGTATTTGTGATCCCATCTTAGTTTTCTACAGTGTATTCTTGCTTATGTAACAGCGTTTTGTTTAGCTTCCATGTGTTTGTATTATTTACAGTTTTTTTTCTTTTAATTCCTATCTAGTTTCATAGCAATGTAGGCGGAAATTATACCTGATGCTATTTCAATATTCTTAGATTTCTAAGGCTTTATGTGTGACCCTACATATAATGTAACTTGGAGAGTGTTTCATGAGTACCTGAGGAGAGAGTGTTTTCTGTTGTTTTGCAATAGAATGTTGTATATTTATGAATGAATTCCCTCTTTTCCAACGTGTCATTGAAAGCTTATGTTTCCTAATTTAGTTTCATTTTGGATGATCTATCCATTGGTGATTGTGGGGTGGTAATGTCCCCTACTCTTATGGTTTTACTGTCAAGTTCCGCTTTATGGCTGTTAGGATATACCTTATGTATTGAAGTGCTCCTCGGTTGGGTTCATAAGTATTTTCATTTCTTATATCCTCTCCTTGGTTTGATCCCTTGATCAGTGTGTAGTGTCCTTGTTTGTTTCTTGAAATAGTCTTTATCTTAAAGTCTATTTCTTCTGATATGAGAATTGTAACTCCAGGTTTCCTTTGATTTCCATGTGCATGACTGTCTCTTTCCATATCCTCAGTTTCAGTCTGTATCTATCCCTAGGTCTAAAATTTGTCTCTTCTAGGCAGCATATATAATGGGCTTGTTGTTGTATCCCTTCAGCCAGTTTATCAGTTGTGGTTGGAGCAATGAATCCATTTACATTTAAGGTAATTGTCAATATGGATGCTCCTCTTCCCGTTTTGTTAATTGTTTTTGGTTTGTTCTAGGAGGTCTTTTCTTTTCTTTGTGATTCCTGCCTAGAGAAGTTCCTTTATCCTTTGGTATAAAGCTGTTGCGTGGTGCTGAATTTTCTTTCCGTTTGTTTTTCTGTAAAGTTTTTAGTTTCTCTGTCCAATCTCAATGAGATTCTTGCTGAAAACAGTAACATTGGTTGTAGCTTTTTTCCTTTCATCTCTTTAAATACGTATACTGCCACTTCCTTCTCTCTTGCAGAATTTCTGCTGAAAGGTCGGCTGTTAACTTACGTGGATTCCCTTGAATGGTAAATGGTGCTTTTCCCATGCTGCTTTTTACATGTTTCCTATACATTTAGATTTTAATAGTTTGATGAATACGTGTCTTGGCGTGTTTCTCCTTGGAATTATCCTGTATGAGACTCTCTGTGCTTCCTGGACTTGATTAACTCTTTCCTTTCCCATTCTAGGGAAGTTTTCAATTATAATCTCTTCAAATATATTCTCACGCCTTTTCTCTTTCTCTTCTTCTTCTGAGAGCCATATAATTCGAATGTTGGTGCATTTAATGTTGTCCCAAGGGTCGCTGAGACTGTCCTCTGTTCCTTTCATTCTTTGTTCATTATTTTGATCTGCAGTATTTATTTGAACTATTTTATCTTCCAGGCCACTTAACCGTTCTTGTGCCTCAGTTATTGTGCTAGTGATCCATGCTAGAGAATAACTATTTTCATTTATTGTGTTCTTCATCACTGTTTGTTTGCTTTTCAGTTCTTGTCGACCCCTGTGAAACGTTTCCTGTATTTTCTCTCTCCTACTTCCACGATGTTGAATCGTTTTTCCTATCATTATTCTGAATTCTTTTTCGGGTAGACTGCCTATTTCCTCTTCATTTGTTAGGTCTGGTGCGTTTTGACCTTGCTGCTTCGTCAGCTGTGTGTTTTTTGGTCTCCTAATTTTGGTTAACTTACTGTGCTTGGGGTTCCTTTTCACAGGCGTCATGCCCGTAGTTATTGTTGTTTTTGGTGTCTGTCCCAAGCGGCTAAGTTTTGTTAAGTGGGTTGTGTAGGCTTCTTCGTGGAGGGGAGTTATGCTTGTGTTCTTTTGAATGAGGCTGGATCCTGTCTTTCTGGTGGGCATTTCCACAACTGCTGGTGTGTATTTTGGTGCCTCCGTCCTTATGATGATTTAAGGCATCCTCTCTGATAACGGATGGGACTGTTTCTGTCTTGCTCATTGTTTGGCATATGGTGTCCAGCACTGTTGCTTACTGGTCACTGTGTGAATGTGAGTCTAGGCATTGAGAAAGAAATCTCTGGGAGATTTTCTCCATTTGATATTATGTGAAGCTGTGAGGTCTCCTGTGCCCCAGTGTCCTGAACTTGGTTTTCCCTCCTCAGATGCAGAGCTCTGACTCCTGGTTAGAGCACCCAGAGACATTCATCCTCACAGCTCAGAAAAAGTGGGAGAGAAAAGAGAAGGAAACAAAGAATGAGGATAAAATAAAACAAAATAAAGTAAAATCAAATAAAATGAAGTTATTAAAATGAAAACTATGTATTAAGAGAAAAGTTTAAAAATTAAAAAGAAAAGCAGTCACACAGAACTCTAGCACAAATGGTTAAAGCTTAGCTCTACAGACAAAATGACTCACAGCGGCATACACCTACATGTTCACAAAAAGTGAAAAAGTGGAAAAACTAATATATCTATGCTCACTAAGTCCACCTCCTCAATTTTGGACTGATTCATTGTTCTATTCAGGTGTTCCAGAGATGCGGGGTACTTCACGTTGAATGTGGAGATTTCATCCACTCTTCGTGCGGGTGCTGGGAGAGATTACTTTTTCGCTTCTTTGCTCGCACAGCTCTGCTTTTAGAGTTGCATTTGTTTCATTCCATAGATTTGGGTGTTCCTATTTACATTTTCAATTTTTCCCAGGTATTTGTGATCCCATCTTAGTTTTCTACAGTGTATTCTTGCTTATGTAACAGCGTTTTGTTTAGCTTCCATGTGTTTGTATTATTTACAGTTTTTTTTCTTTTAATTCCTATCTAGTTTCATAGCAATGTAGGCGGAAATTATACCTGATGCTATTTCAATATTCTTAGATTTCTAAGGCTTTATGTGTGACCCTACATATAATGTAACTTGGAGAGTGTTTCATGAGTACCTGAGGAGAGAGTGTTTTCTGTTGTTTTGCAATAGAATGTTGTATATTTATGAATGAATTCCCTCTTTTCCAACGTGTCATTGAAAGCTTATGTTTCCTAATTTAGTTTCATTTTGGATGATCTATCCATTGGTGATTGTGGGGTGGTAATGTCCCCTACTCTTATGGTTTTACTGTCAAGTTCCGCTTTATGGCTGTTAGAATATACCTTATGTATTGAAGTGCTCCTCGGTTGGGTTCATAAGTATTTTCATTTCTTATATCCTCTCCTTGGTTTGATCCCTTGATCAGTGTGTAGTGTCCTTGTTTGTTTCTTGAAATAGTCTTTATCTTAAAGTCTATTTCTTCTGATATGAGAATTGTAACTCCAGGTTTCCTTTGATTTCCATGTGCATGGAATGTCTCTTGCCATATCCTAAGTTTCAGTCTGTATCTATCCCTAGGTCTAAAATGGGTCTCTTCTAGGCAGCATATATAATGGGTTTGTTGTTGTATCCCTTCAGCCAGTTTATCTGTTGTGGTTGGAGCAATGAATCCATTTACATGTAAGGTAATTGTCAATATGGATGTTCCTCTTCCCGTTTTGTTAATTGTTTTTGGTTTGTTCTAGGAGGTCTTTTCTTGTCTTTGTGATTCCTGCCTAGAGAAGTTCCTTTATCCTTTGGTATAAAGCTGTTGCGTGGTGCTGAATTCTCTTTCCGTTGGTTTTTCTGTAAAGTTTTTAGTTTCTCTGTCCAATCTCAATGAGATTCTTGCTGAAAACAGTAACATTGGTTGCAGGTTTTTTTCCTTTCATCTCTTTAAATACGTATACTGCCACTTCCTTCTCTCTTGCAGAATTTCTGCTGAAAGGTCGGCTGTTAACTTACGTGGATTCCCTTGAATGGTAAATGGTGCTTTTTCCATGCTGCTTTTAACATGTTTCCTATACATTTAGATTTTAATAGTTTGATGAATACGTGACTTGGCGTGTTTCTCCTTGGAATTATCCTGTATGAGACTCTCTGTGCTTTCTGCACTTGATTAACTGTTTCCTTTCCCATACTAGGGAAGTTTTCAACTATAATCTCTTCAAATATATTCTCACGCCTTTTCTCTTTCTCTTCTTCTTCTGAGAGCCATATAATTCGAATGTTGGTGCATTTAATGTTGTCCCAAGGGTCGCTGAGACTGTCCTCCGTTCCTTTCATTCTTTGTTCTTTATTTTGATCCGCAGTATTTATTTGAACTATTTTATCTTCCAGGCCACTTAACCGTTCTTGTGCCTCAGTTATTGTGCTAGTGATCCATGCTAGAGAATAATTATTTTCATTTATTGTGTTCTTCATCACTGTTTGTTTGCTCTTCAGTTCTTGTCGACCCCTGTGAAACGTTTCCTGTATTTTCTCTCTCCTATTTCCACGAGGTTGAATCGTTTTTCCTATCATTATTCTGAATTCTTTTTCGGGTAGACTGCCTATTTCCTCTTCATTTGTTAGGTCTGGTGCGTTTTGACCTTGCTGCTTCGTCAGCTGTGTGTTTTTTGGTCTCCTAATTTTGGTTAACTTACTGTGCTTGGGGTTCCTTTTCACAGGCATCATGCCCGTAGTTATTGTTGTTTTTGGTGTCTGTCCCAAGCTGCTAAGGTTTGTTAAGTGGGTTGTGTAGGCTTCTTCGTGGAGGGGAGTTATGCTTGTGTTCTTTTGAGTGAGGCTGGATCCTGTCTTTCTGGTGGGCATTTCCACAACTGCTGGTGTGTATTTTGGTGCCTCCGTCCTTATGATGATTTAAGGCATCCTCTCTGATAATGGATGGGACTGTTTCTGTCTTGCTCATTGTTTGGCATACGGTGTCCAGCACTGTTGCTTACTGGTCACTGAGTGAATGTGGGTCTTGGCGTTGAGAAAGAAACCTCTGGGAGATTTTCTCCATTTGATATTATGTGAAGCTGTCAGGTCTCCTGTGCACCAGTGTCCTGAACTTGGTTTTCCCTCCTCAGATGCAGAGCTCTGACTCCTGGTTAGAGCACCTAGAGACATTCATCCTCACAGCTCAGAAAAAGTGGGAGAGAAAAGAGAAGGAAACAAAGAATGAAGATAAAATAAAACAAAATAAACTAAAATCAAATAAAATGAAGTTATTAAAATGAAAACTATGTATTAAGAGAAAATTTTAAATATTAAAAAGAAAAGCAGTCACACAGAACTCTAGCACAAATGGTTAAAGCTTAGCTCTACAGACAAAATGACTCACAGCGGCATACACCTACATGTTCACAAAAAGTGAAAAAGTGGAAAAACTAATATATCTATGCTCACTAAGTCCACCTCCTCAATTTTGGACTGATTCATTGTTCTATTCAGGTGTTCCAGAGATGCGGGGTACTTCACGTTGAATGTGGAGATTTCATCCACTCTTCGTGCGGGTGCTGGGAGAGATTACTTTTTCGCTTCTTTGCTCGCACAGCTCTGCTTTTAGAGTTGCATTTGTTTCATTCCATAGATTTGGGTGTTCCTATTTACATTTTCAATTTTTCCCAGGTATTTGTGATCCCATCTTAGTTTTCTACAGTGTATTCTTGCTTATGTAACAGCGTTTTGTTTAGCTTCCATGTGTTTGTATTATTTACAGTTTTATTTCTTTTAATTCCTATCTAGTTTCATAGCACTGTAGGCGGAAATTATACCTGATGCTATTTTAATTTTCTTAGATTTCTAAGGCTTTATGTGTGACCCTACATATGATATAACTTGGAGAGTGTTTCATGAGTACCTGAGGAGAGAGTGTTTTCTGTTGTTTTGCAATAAAATGTTGTATATTTATGAATGAATTCCCTCTTGTCCAACGTGTCATTGAAAGCTTATGTTTCCTAATTTAGTTTCATTTTGGATGATCTATCCATTGGTGATTGTGGGGTGGTAATGTCCCCTACTCTTATGGTTTTACTGTCAAGTTCCGCTTTATGGCTGTTAGGATATACCTTATGTATTGAAGTGTTCCTCCGTTTGGTTCATAAGTATTTGCATTTCTTATATCCTCTCCTTGGTTTGATCCCTTGATCAGTGTGTAGTTTCCTTGTTTGTTTCTTGAAATAGTCTTTATCTTAAAGTCTATTTCTTCTGATATGAGAATTGTAACTCCAGGTTTCCTTTGATTTCCATGTGCATGACTGTCTCTTTCCATATCCTCAGTTTCAGTCTGTATCTATCCCTAGGTCTAAAATTTGTCTCTTCTAGGCAGCATATATAATGGGCTTGTTGTTGTATCCCTTCAGCCAGTTTATCTGTTGTGGTTGGAGCAATGAATCCATTTACATTTAAGGTAATTGTCAATATGGATGCTCCTCTTCCCGTTTTGTTAATTGTTTTTGGTTTGTTCTAGGAGGTCTTTTCTTTTCTTTGTGATTCCTGCCTAGAGAAGTTCCTTTATCCTTTGGTATAAAGCTGTTGCGTGGTGCTGAATTCTCTTTCCGTTTGTTTTTCTGTAAAGTTTTTAGTTTCTCTGTCCAATCTCAATGAGATTCTTGCTGAAAACAGTAACATTGGTTGTAGCTTTTTTCCTTTCATCTCTTTAAATACGTATACTGCCACTTCCTTCTCTCTTGCAGAATTTCTGCTGAAAGGTCGGCTGTTAACTTACGTGGATTCCCTTGAATGGTAAATGGTGCTTTTCCCATGCTGCTTTTTACATGTTTCCTATACATTTAGATTTTACTAGTTTGATGAATACGTGTCTTGGCGTGTTTCTCCTTGGAATTATCCTGTATGAGACTCTCTGTGCTTCCTGGACTTGATTAACTCTTTCCTTTCCCATTCTAGGGAAGTTTTCAATTATAATCTCTTCAAATATATTCTCACGCCTTTTCTCTTTCTCTTCTTCTTCTGAGAGCCATATAATTCGAATGTTGGTGCATTTAATGTTGTCCCAAGGGTCGCTGAGACTGTCCTCTGTTCCTTTCATTCTTTGTTCATTATTTTGAGCTGCAGTATTTATTTGAACTATTTTATCTTCCAGGCCACTTAACCGTTCTTGTGCCTCAGTTATTGTGCTAGTGATCCATGCTAGAGAATAACTATTTTCATTTATTGTGTTCTTCATCACTGTTTGTTTGCTCTTCAGTTCTTGTCGACCCCTGTGAAACGTTTCCTGTATTTTCTCTCTCCTATTTCCACGAGGTTGAATCGTTTTTCCTATCATTATTCTGAATTCTTTTTCGGGTAGACTGCCTATTTCCTCTTCATTTGTTAGGTCTGGTGCGTTTTGACCTTGCTGCTTCGTCAGCTGTGTGTTTTTTGGTCTCCTAATTTTGGTTAAGTTACTGTGCTTGGGGTTCCTTTTCACAGGCATCATGCCCGTAGTTATTGTTGTTTTTGGTGTCTGTCCCAAGCGTCTAAGGTTTGTTAAGTGGGTTGTGTAGGCTTCTTCGTGGAGGGGAGTTATGCTTGTGTTCTTTTGAGTCAGGCTGGATCCTGTCTTTCTGGTGGGCATTTCCACAACTGCTGGTGTGTATTTTGGTGCCTCCGTCCTTATGATGATTTAAGGCATCCTCTCTGATAACGGATGGGACTGTTTCTGTCTTGCTCATTGTTTGGCATACGGTGTCCAGCACTGTTGCTTACTGGTCACTGAGTGAATGTGGCTCTTGGCGTTGAGAAAGAAATCTCTGGGAGATTTTCTCCATTTGATATTATGTGAAGCTGTCAGGTCTCCTGTGCACCAGTGTCCTGAACTTGGTTTTCCCTCCTCAGATGCAGAGCTCTGACTCCTGGTTAGAGCACCTAGAGACATTCATCCTCACAGCTCAGAAAAAGTGGGAGAGAAAAGAGAAGGAAACAAAGAATAAGGATAAAATAAAACAAAATAATCTAAAATCAAATAAAATGAAGTTATTAAAATGAAAACTATGTATTAAGAGAAAATTTTAAAAATTAAAAAGAAAAGCAGTCACACAGAACTCTAGCACAAATGGTTAAAGCTTAGCTCTACAGACAAAATGACTCACAGCGTCATACACCTACACGTTCCAAAAAGTGAAAAAGTGGAAAAACTAATATATCTATGCTCACTAAGTCCACCTCCTCAATTTTGGACTGATTCATTGTTCTATTCAGGTGTTCCAGAGATGCGGGGTACTTCACGTTGAATGTGGAGATTTCATCCACTCTTCGTGCGGGTGCTGGGAGAGATTACTTTTTCGCTTCTTTGCTCGCACAGCTCTGCTTTTAGAGTTGCATTTGTTTCATTCCATAGATTTGGGTGTTCCTATTTACATTTTCAATTTTTCCCAGGTATTTGTGATCCCATCTTAGTTTTCTACAGTGTATTCTTGCTTATGTAACAGCGTTTTGTTTAGCTTCCATGTGTTTGTATTATTTACAGTTTTTTTTCTTTTAATTCCTATCTAGTTTCAAAGCAATGTAGGCGGAAATTATACCTGATGCTATTTCAATATTCTTAGATTTCTAAGGCTTTATGTGTGACCCTACATATAATGTAACTTGGAGAGTGTTTCATGAGTACCTGAGGAGAGAGTGTTTTCTGTTGTTTTGCAATAGAATGTTGTATATTTATGAATGAATTCCCTCTTTTCCAACGTGTCATTGAAAGCTTATGTTTCCTAATTTAGTTTCATTTTGGATGATCTATCCATTGGTGATTGTGGGGTGGTAATGTCCCCTACTCTTATGGTTTTACTGTCAAGTTCCGCTTTATGGCTGTTAGGATATACCTTATGTATTGAAGTGCTCCTCGGTTGGGTTCATAAGTATTTTCATTTCTTATATCCTCTCCTTGGTTTGATCCCTTGATCAGTGTGTAGTGTCCTTGTTTGTTTCTTGAAATAGTCTTTATCTTAAAGTCTATTTCTTCTGATATGAGAATTGTAACTCCAGGTTTCCTTTGATTTCCATGTGCATGGAATGTCTCTTGCCATATCCTAAGTTTCAGTCTGTATCTATCCCTAGGTCTAAAATGGGTCTCTTCTAGGCAGCATATATAATGGGTTTGTTGTTGTATCCCTTCAGCCAGTTTATCTGTTGTGGTTGGAGCAATGAATCCATTTACATGTAAGGTAATTGTCAATATGGATGTTCCTCTTCCCGTTTTGTTAATTGTTTTTGGTTTGTTCTAGGAGGTCTTTTCTTGTCTTTGTGATTCCTGCCTAGAGAAGTTCCTTTATCCTTTGGTATAAAGCTGTTGCGTGGTGCTGAATTCTCTTTCCGTTGGTTTTTCTGTAAAGTTTTTAGTTTCTCTGTCCAATCTCAATGAGATTCTTGCTGAAAACAGTAACATTGGTTGCAGGTTTTTTTCCTTTCATCTCTTTAAATACGTATACTGCCACTTCCTTCTCTCTTGCAGAATTTCTGCTGAAAGGTCGGCTGTTAACTTACGTGGATTCCCTTGAATGGTAAATGGTGCTTTTTCCATGCTGCTTTTAACATGTTTCCTATACATTTAGATTTTAATAGTTTGATGAATACGTGACTTGGCGTGTTTCTCCTTGGAATTATCCTGTATGAGACTCTCTGTGCTTTCTGCACTTGATTAACTGTTTCCTTTCCCATACTAGGGAAGTTTTCAACTATAATCTCTTCAAATATATTCTCACGCCTTTTCTCTTTCTCTTCTTCTTCTGAGAGCCATATAATTCGAATGTTGGTGCATTTAATGTTGTCCCAAGGGTCGCTGAGACTGTCCTCCGTTCCTTTCATTCTTTGTTCTTTATTTTGATCCGCAGTATTTATTTGAACTATTTTATCTTCCAGGCCACTTAACCGTTCTTGTGCCTCAGTTATTGTGCTAGTGATCCATGCTAGAGAATAATTATTTTCATTTATTGTGTTCTTCATCACTGTTTGTTTGCTCTTCAGTTCTTGTCGACCCCTGTGAAACGTTTCCTGTATTTTCTCTCTCCTATTTCCACGAGGTTGAATCGTTTTTCCTATCATTATTCTGAATTCTTTTTCGGGTAGACTGCCTATTTCCTCTTCATTTGTTAGGTCTGGTGCGTTTTGACCTTGCTGCTTCGTCAGCTGTGTGTTTTTTTTGTCTCCTAATTTTGGTTAACTTACTGTGCTTGGGGTTCCTTTTCACAGGCATCATGCCCGTAGTTATTGTTGTTTTTGGTGTCTGTCCCAAGCTGCTAAGGTTTGTTAAGTGGGTTGTGTAGGCTTCTTCGTGGAGGGGAGTTATGCTTGTGTTCTTTTGAGTGAGGCTGGATCCTGTCTTTCTGGTGGGCATTTCCACAACTGCTGGTGTGTATTTTGGTGCCTCCGTCCTTATGATGATTTAAGGCATCCTCTCTGATAATGGATGGGACTGTTTCTGTCTTGCTCATTGTTTGGCATACGGTGTCCAGCACTGTTGCTTACTGGTCACTGAGTGAATGTGGGTCTTGGCGTTGAGAAAGAAACCTCTGGGAGATTTTCTCCATTTGATATTATGTGAAGCTGTCAGGTCTCCTGTGCACCAGTGTCCTGAACTTGGTTTTCCCTCCTCAGATGCAGAGCTCTGACTCCTGGTTAGAGCACCTAGAGACATTCATCCTCACAGCTCAGAAAAAGTGGGAGAGAAAAGAGAAGGAAACAAAGAATGAAGATAAAATAAAACAAAATAAACTAAAATCAAATAAAATGAAGTTATTAAAATGAAAACTATGTATTAAGAGAAAATTTTAAATATTAAAAAGAAAAGCAGTCACACAGAACTCTAGCACAAATGGTTAAAGCTTAGCTCTACAGACAAAATGACTCACAGCGGCATACACCTACATGTTCACAAAAAGTGAAAAAGTGGAAAAACTAATATATCTATGCTCACTAAGTCCACCTCCTCAATTTTGGACTGATTCATTGTTCTATTCAGGTGTTCCAGAGATGCGGGGTACTTCACGTTGAATGTGGAGATTTCATCCACTCTTCGTGCGGGTGCTGGGAGAGATTACTTTTTCGCTTCTTTGCTCGCACAGCTCTGCTTTTAGAGTTGCATTTGTTTCATTCCATAGATTTGGGTGTTCCTATTTACATTTTCAATTTTTCCCAGGTATTTGTGATCCCATCTTAGTTTTCTACAGTGTATTCTTGCTTATGTAACAGCGTTTTGTTTAGCTTCCATGTGTTTGTATTATTTACAGTTTTATTTCTTTTAATTCCTATCTAGTTTCATAGCACTGTAGGCGGAAATTATACCTGATGCTATTTTAATTTTCTTAGATTTCTAAGGCTTTATGTGTGACCCTACATATGATATAACTTGGAGAGTGTTTCATGAGTACCTGAGGAGAGAGTGTTTTCTGTTGTTTTGCAATAGAATGTTGTATATTTATGAATGAATTCCCTCTTGTCCAACGTGTCATTGAAAGCTTATGTTTCCTAATTTAGTTTCATTTTGGATGATCTATCCATTGGTGATTGTGGGGTGGTAATGTCCCCTACTCTTATGGTTTTACTGTCAAGTTCCGCTTTATGGCTGTTAGGATATACCTTATGTATTGAAGTGTTCCTCCGTTTGGTTCATAAGTATTTGCATTTCTTATATCCTCTCCTTGGTTTGATCCCTTGATCAGTGTGTAGTTTCCTTGTTTGTTTCTTGAAATAGTCTTTATCTTAAAGTGTATTTCTTCTGATATGAGAATTGTAACTCCAGGTTTCCTTTGATTTCCATGTGCATGACTGTCTCTTTCCATATCCTCAGTTTCAGTCTGTATCTATCCCTAGGTCTAAAATTTGTCTCTTCTAGGCAGCATATATAATGGGCTTGTTGTTGTATCCCTTCAGCCAGTTTATCTGTTGTGGTTGGAGCAATGAATCCATTTACATTTAAGGTAATTGTCAATATGGATGCTCCTCTTCCCGTTTTGTTAATTGTTTTTGGTTTGTTCTAGGAGGTCTTTTCTTTTCTTTGTGATTCCTGCCTAGAGAAGTTCCTTTATCCTTTGGTATAAAGCTGTTGCGTGGTGCTGAATTCTCTTTCCGTTTGTTTTTCTGTAAAGTTTTTAGTTTCTCTGTCCAATCTCAATGAGATTCTTGCTGAAAACAGTAACATTGGTTGTAGCTTTTTTCCTTTCATCTCTTTAAATACGTATACTGCCACTTCCTTCTCTCTTGCAGAATTTCTGCTGAAAGGTCGGCTGTTAACTTACGTGGATTCCCTTGAATGGTAAATGGTGCTTTTCCCATGCTGCTTTTTACATGTTTCCTATACATTTAGATTTTAATAGTTTGATGAATACGTGTCTTGGCGTGTTTCTCCTTGGAATTATCCTGTATGAGACTCTCTGTGCTTCCTGGACTTGATTAACTCTTTCCTTTCCCATTCTAGGGAAGTTTTCAATTATAATCTCTTCAAATATATTCTCACGCCTTTTCTCTTTCTCTTCTTCTTCTGAGAGCCATATAATTCGAATGTTGGTGCATTTAATGTTGTCCCAAGGGTCGCTGAGACTGTCCTCTGTTCCTTTCATTCTTTGTTCATTATTTTGATCTGCAGTATTTATTTGAACTATTTTATCTTCCAGGCCACTTAACCGTTCTTGTGCCTCAGTTATTGTGCTAGTGATCCATGCAAGAGAATAACTATTTTCATTTATTGTGTTCTTCATCACTGTTTGTTTGCTTTTCAGTTCTTGTCGACCCCTGTGAAACGTTTCCTGTATTTTCTCTCTCCTACTTCCACGATGTTGAATCGTTTTTCCTATCATTATTCTGAATTCTTTTTCGGGTAGACTGCCTATTTCCTCTTCATTTGTTAGGTCTGGTGCGTTTTGACCTTGCTGCTTCGTCAGCTGTGTGTTTTTTGGTCTCCTCATTTTGGTTAACTTACTGTGCTTGGGGTTCCTTTTCACAGGCGTCATGCCCGTAGTTATTGTTGTTTTTGGTGTCTGTCCCAAGCGGCTAAGGTTTGTTAAGTGGGTTGTGTAGGCTTCTTCGTGGAGGGGAGTTATGCTTGTGTTCTTTTGAATGAGGCTGGATCCTGTCTTTCTGGTGGGCATTTCCACAACTGCTGGTGTGTATTTTGGTGCCTCCGTCCTTATGATGATTTAAGGCATCCTCTCTGATAACGGATGGGACTGTTTCTGTCTTGCTCATTGTTTGGCATATGGTGTCCAGCACTGTTGCTTACTGGTCACTGTGTGAATGTGAGTCTAGGCGTTGAGAAAGAAATCTCTTAGAGATTTTCTCCATTTGATATTATGTGAAGCTGTCAGGTCTCCTGTGCCCCAGTGTCCTGAACTTGGTTTTCCCTCCTCAGATGCAGAGCTCTGACTCCTGGTTAGAGCACCCAGAGACATTCATCCTCACAGCTCAGAAAAAGTGGGAGAGAAAAGAGAAGGAAACAAAGAATGAGGATAAAATAAAACAAAATAAAGTAAAATCAAATAAAATGAAGTTATTAAAATGAAAACTATGTATTAAGAGAAAAGTTTAAAAATTAAAAAGAAAAGCAGTCACACAGAACTCTAGCACAAATGGTTAAAGCTTAGTTCTACAGACAAAATGACTCACAGCGGCATACACCTACATGTTCACAAAAAGTGAAAAAGTGGAAAAACTAATATATCTATGCTCACTAAGTCCACCTCCTCAATTTTGGACTGATTCATTGTTCTATTCAGGTGTTCCAGAGATGCGGGGTACTTCACGTTGAATGTGGAGATTTCATCCACTCTTCGTGCGGGTGCTGGGAGAGATTACTTTTTCGCTTCTTTGCTCGCACAGCTCTGCTTTTAGAGTTGCATTTGTTTCATTCCATAGATTTGGGTGTTCCTATTTACATTTTCAATTTTTCCCAGGTATTTGTGATCCCATCTTAGTTTTCTACAGTGTATTCTTGCTTATGTAACAGCGTTTTGTTTAGCTTCCATGTGTTTGTATTATTTACAGTTTTATTTCTTTTAATTCCTATCTAGTTTCATAGCACTGTAGGCGGAAATTATACCTGATGCTATTTTAATTTTCTTAGATTTCTAAGGCTTTATGTGTGACCCTACATATGATATAACTTGGAGAGTGTTTCATGAGTACCTGAGGAGAGAGTGTTTTCTGTTGTTTTGCAATAGAATGTTGTATATTTATGAATGAATTCCCTCTTGTCCAACGTGTCATTGAAAGCTTATGTTTCCTAATTTAGTTTCATTTTGGATGATCTATCCATTGGTGATTGTGGGGTGGTAATGTCCCCTACTCTTATGGTTTTACTGTCAAGTTCCGCTTTATGGCTGTTAGGATATACCTTATGTATTGAAGTGTTCCTCCGTTTGGTTCATAAGTATTTGCATTTCTTATATCCTCTCCTTGGTTTGATCCCTTGATCAGTGTGTAGTTTCCTTGTTTGTTTCTTGAAATAGTCTTTATCTTAAAGTCTATTTCTTCTGATATGAGAATTGTAACTCCAGGTTTCCTTTGATTTCCATGTGCATGACTGTCTCTTTCCATATCCTCAGTTTCAGTCTGTATCTATCCCTAGGTCTAAAATTTGTCTCTTCTAGGCAGCATATATAATGGGCTTGTTGTTGTATCCCTTCAGCCAGTTTATCTGTTGTGGTTGGAGCAATGAATCCATTTACATTTAAGGTAATTGTCAATATGGATGCTCCTCTTCCCGTTTTGTTAATTGTTTTTGGTTTGTTCTAGGAGGTCTTTTCTTTTCTTTGTGATTCCTGCCTAGAGAAGTTCCTTTATCCTTTGGTATAAAGCTGTTGCGTGGTGCTGAATTCTCTTTCCGTTTGTTTTTCTGTAAAGTTTTTAGTTTCTCTGTCCAATCTCAATGAGATTCTTGCTGAAAACAGTAACATTGGTTGTAGCTTTTTTCCTTTCATCTCTTTAAATACGTATACTGCCACTTCCTTCTCTCTTGCAGAATTTCTGCTGAAAGGTCGGCTGTTAACTTACGTGGATTCCCTTGAATGGTAAATGGTGCTTTTCCCATGCTGCTTTTTACATGTTTCCTATACATTTAGATTTTAATAGTTTGATGAATACGTGTCTTGGCGTGTTTCTCCTTGGAATTATCCTGTATGAGACTCTCTGTGCTTCCTGGACTTGATTAACTCTTTCCTTTCCCATTCTAGGGAAGTTTTCAATTATAATCTCTTCAAATATATTCTCACGCCTTTTCTCTTTCTCTTCTTCTTCTGAGAGCCATATAATTCGAATGTTGGTGCATTTAATGTTGTCCCAATGGTCGCTGAGACTGTCCTCCGTTCCTTTCATTCTTTGTTCATTATTTTGATCTGCAGTATTTATTTGAACTATTTTATCTTCCAGGCCACTTAACCGTTCTTGTGCCTCAGTTATTGTGCTAGTGATCCATGCTAGAGAATAACTATTTTCATTTATTGTGTTCTTCATCACTGTTTGTTTGCTTTTCAGTTCTTGTCGACCCCTGTGAAACGTTTCCTGTATTTTCTCTCTCCTACTTCCACGATGTTGAATCGTTTTTCCTATCATTATTCTGAATTCTTTTTCGGGTAGACTGCCTATTTCCTCTTCATTTGTTAGGTCTGGTGCGTTTTGACCTTGCTGCTTCGTCAGCTGTGTGTTTTTTGGTCTCCTAATTTTGGTTAACTTACTGTGCTTGGGGTTCCTTTTCACAGGCGTCATGCCCGTAGTTATTGTTGTTTTTGGTGTCTGTCCCAAGCGGCTAAGGTTTGTTAAGTGGGTTGTGTAGGCTTCTTCGTGGAGGGGAGTTATGCTTGTGTTCTTTTGAATGAGGCTGGATCCTGTCTTTCTGGTGGGCATTTCCACAACTGATGGTGTGTATTTTGGTGCCTCCGTCCTTATGATGATTTAAGGCATCCTCTCTGATAACGGATGGGACTGTTTCTGTCTTGCTCATTGTTTGGCATATGGTGTCCAGCACTGTTGCTTACTGGTCACTGTGTGAATGTGAGTCTAGGCGTTGAGAAAGAAATCTCTGGGAGATTTTCTCCATTTGATATTATGTGAAGCTGTCAGGTCTCCTGTGCCCCAGTGTCCTGAACTTGGTTTTCCCTCCTCAGATGCAGAGCTCTGACTCCTGGTTAGAGCACCCAGAGACATTCATCCTCACAGCTCAGAAAAAGTGGGAGAGAAAAGAGAAGGAAACAAAGAATGAGGATAAAATAAAACAAAATAAAGTAAAATCAAATAAAATGAAGTTATTAAAATGAAAAATATGTATTAAGAGAAAAGTTTAAAAACTAAAAAGAAAAGCAGTCACACAGAACTCTAGCACAAATGGTTAAAGCTTAGCTCTACAGACAAAATGACTCACAGCGGCATACACCTACACATTCACAAAAAGTGAAAAAGTGGAAAAACTTATATATCTATGCTCACAAAGTCCACCTCCTCAATTTTGGACTGATTCATTGTTCTATTCAGGTGTTCCAGAGATGCGGGATACTTCACGTTGAATGTGGAGATTTCATCCACTCTTCGTGCGGGTGCTGGAGGAGATTACTTTTTCGCTTCTTTGCTCGCACAGTTCTGATTTTAGAGTTGCATTTGTTTCATTCCATAGATTTCGGTGTTCCTATTTACATTTTCAATTTTTCCCAGGTATTTGTGATCCCATCTTAGTTTTCTACAGTGTATTCTTGGTTATGTAACAGCGTTTTGTTTAGCTTCCATGTGTTTGTATTATTTACAGTTTTTTTTCTTTTAATTCCTATCTAGTTTCATAGCACTGTAGGCGGAAATTATACCTGATGCTATTTCAATTTTCTTAGATTTCTAAGGCTTTATGTGTGACCCTACATATGATATATCTTGGAGAGTGTTTCATGAGTACCTGAGGAGAGAGTGTTTTCTGTTGTTTTGCAATAGAATGTTGTATATTTATGAATGAATTCCCTCTTGTTCAACGTGTCATTGAAAGCTTATGTTTCCTAATTTAGTTTCATTTTGGATGATCTATCCATTGGTGATTGTGGGGTGGTAATATCCCCTACTCTTATGGTTGTACTGTCAAGTTCCGCTTTATGGCTGTTAGGATATACCTTATGTATTGAAGTGCTCCTCGGTTGGGTTCATAAGTATTTGCATTTCTTATATCCTCTCCTTGGTTTGATCCCTTGATCAGTGTGTAGTGTCCTTGTTTGTTTCTTGAAATAGTCTTTATCTTAACGTCTATTTCTTCTGATATGAGAATTGTAACTCCAGGTTTCCTTTGATTTCCATGTGCATGGACTGTCTCTTGCCATATCCTCAGTTTCAGTCTGTATCTATCCCTAGGTCTAAAATGGGTCTCTTCTAGGCAGCATATATAATGGGCTTGTTGTTGTATCCCTTCAGCCAGTTTATCTGTTGTGGTTGGAGCAATAAATCCATTTACATGTACGGTAATTGTCAATATGGATGTTCCTCTTCCCGTTTTGTTAATTGTTTTTGGTTTGTTCTAGGAGGTCTTTTCTTTTCTTTGTGATTCCTGCCTAGAGAAGTTCCTTTATCCTTTGGTATAAAGCTGTTGCGTGGTGCTGAATTCTCTTTCCGTTTGTTTTTCTGTAAAGTTTTTAGTTTCTCTGTCCAATCTCAATGAGATTCTTGCTGAAAACAGTAACATTGGTTGTTGGTTTTTTCCTTTCATCTCTTTCAATACGTATACTGCCACTTCCTTCTCTCTTGCAGAATTTCTGCTGAAAGGTCGGCTGTTAACTTACGTGGATTCCCTTGAATGGTAAATGGTGCTTTTCCCATGCTGCTTTTTACATGTTTCCTATACATTTAGATTTTAATAGTTTGATGAATACGTGTCTTGGCGTGTTTCTCCTTGGATTTATCCTGTATAAGACTCTCTGTGCTTCCTGCACTTGATTAACTCTTTCCTTTCCCATTCTAGGGAAGTTTTCAACTATAATCTCTTCAAATATATTCTCACGCCTTTTCTCTTTCCCTTCTTCTTCTGAGAGCCATATAATTCGAATGTTGGTGCATTTAATGTTGTCCCAAGGGTCGCTGAGACTGTCCTCCGTTCCTTTCATTCTTTGTTCTTTATTTTGATCCGCAGTATTTATTTGAACTATTTTATCTTCCAGGCCACTTAACCGTTCTTGTGCCTCAGTTATTGTGCTAGTGATCCATGCTAGAGAATAATTATTTTCATTTATTGTGTTCTTCATCACTGTTTGTTTGCTCTTCAGTTCTTGTCGACCCCTGTGAAACGTTTCCTGTATTTTCTCTCTCCTATTTCCACGATGTTGAATCGTTTTTCCTATCATTATTCTGAATTCTTTTTCGGGTAGACTGCCTATTTCCTCTTCATTTGTTAGGTCTGGTGCCTTTTGACTTTGCTGCTTCGTCAGCTGTGTGTTTTTTGGTCTCCTAATTTTGGTTAACTTACTGTGCTTGGGGTTCCTTTTCACAGGCGTCATGCCCGTAGTTATTGTTGTTTTTGGTGTCTGTCCCAAGCGGCTAAGGTTTGTTAAGTGGGTTGTGTAGGCTTCTTCGTGGAGGGGAGTTATGCTTGTGTTCTTTTGAATGAGGCTGGATCCTGTCTTTCTGGTGGGCATTTCCACAACTGCTGGTGTGTATTTTGGTGCCTCCGTCCTTATGATGATTTAAGGCATCCTCTCTGATAACGGATGGGACTGTTTCTGTTTTGCTCATTGTTTGGCATACGGTGTCCAGCATTGTTGCTTACTGGTCACTGTGTGATTGTGAGTCTTGGCATTGAGAAAGAAATCTCTGGGAGATTTTCTCCATTTGATATTATGTGAAGCTGTCAGGTCTCCTGTGCCCCAGTGTCCTGAACTTGGTTTTCCCTCCTCAGATGCAGAGCTCTGACTCCTGGTTAGAGCACCCAGAGACATTCATCCTCACAGCTCAGAAAAAGTGGGGAGAAAAGAGAAGGAAACAAAGAATGAGGATAAAATAAAACAAAATAAACTAAAATCAAATAAAATGAAGTTATTAAAATGAAAAATATGTATTAAGAGAACAGTTTAAAAATTAAAAAGAAAAGCAGTCACACAGAACTCTAGCACAAATGGTTAAAGCTTAGCTCTACAGACAAAATGACTCACAGCGGCATACACCTACACATTCACAAAAAGTGAAAAAGTGGAAAAACTAATATATCTATGCTCACAAAGTCCACCTCCTCAATTTTGGACTGATTCATTGATCTATTCAAGTGTTCCAGAGATGCGGGATACTTCACGTTGAATGTGGAGATTTCATCCACTCTTCGTGCGGGTGCTGGAGGAGATTACTTTTTTGCTTCTTTGCTCGCACAGCTGTGCTTTTAGAGTTGCATTTGTTTCATTCCATAGATTTGGGTGTTCCTATTTACATTTTCAATTTTTCCCAGGTATTTGTGATCCCATCTTAGTTTTCTACAGTGTATTCTTGGTTATGTAACAGCGTTTTGTTTAGCTTCCATGTGTTTGTATTATTTACATTTTTTTTTCTTTTAATTCCTATCTAGTTTCATAGCACTGTAGGCGGAAATTATACCTGATGCTATTTCAATTTTCTTAGATTTCTAAGGCTTTATGTGTGACCCTACATATGATATATCTTGGAGAGTGTTTCATGAGTACCTGAGGAGAGAGTGTTTTCTGTTGTTTTGCAATAGAATGTTGTATATTTATGAATGAATTCCCTCTTGTTCAACGTGTCATTGAAAGCTTATGTTTCATAATTTAGTTTCATTTTGGATGATCTATCCATTGGTGATTGTGGGGTGGTAATATCCCCTACTCTTATGGTTGTACTGTCAAGTTCCGCTTTATGGCTGTTAGGATATACCTTATGTATTGAAGTGCTCCTCGGTTCGGTTCATAAGTATTTGCATTTCTTATATCCTCTCCTTGGTTTGATCCCTTGATCAGTGTGTTGTGTCCTTGTTTGTTTCTTGAAATAGTCTTTATCTTAAAGTCTATTTCTTCTGATATGAGAATTGTAACTCCAGGTTTCCTTTGATTTCCATGTGCATTGACTGTCTCTTGCCATATCCTCAGTTTCAGTCTGTATCTATCCCTAGGTCTAAAATGGGTCTCTTCTAGGCAGCATATATAATGGGCTTGTTGTTGTATCCCTTCAGCCAGTTTATCTGTTGTGGTTGGAGCAATGAATCCATTTACATGTAAGGTAATGATCAATATGGATGTTCCTCTTACCGTTTTGTTAATTGTTTTTGGTTTTTTCTGGGAGGTCTTTTTTTCCCTTGTGATTCCTGCCTAGAGAAGTTCCTTTATACTTTGTTATAAATTTGTTGTTGGTGCTGAACTCTTTTTCCGTTTGTTTTTCTGTAAAGTTTTTAGTTTCTCCTTCCAATCTCAATGAGATTCTTGCTGAAAAAGTAACATCGGTAGTAGGTTTTTTCCTTTCATCTCTTGAAATACGTATACTGGCACTCCCTTCTCTATTGCAGAATTTCTGCTGAAAGGTCAGCTGTTAACTTACGTGGATTCCCTTGTATGGTATATGCTGCTTTTCCCATGCTGCTTTTTACATGTTTCCTATGCATTTAGTTTTTAATAGTTTGATGAATACGTGTCTTGCCGTGTTTCTCCTTGGATTTATCCTGTATGGGACTCTCTGTGCTTCCTGGACTTGATTAACTCTTTCCTTTCCCTTACTAGGGAAGTTTTCAACTATAATCTCTTCAAATATATTCTCACGCCTTTTCTATTTCTCTTCTTCTTCTGAGACCCATATAATTCGAATGTTGGTGCGTTTAATGTTGTCCCAAGGGTCGCTGAGACTGTCCTCCGTTCCTTTCTTTCTTTTTTCTTATTTTTCCTGCAGTATTTATTTGAACTATTTTATCTTCCAGGCCACTTAACCATTCTTCTGCCCCAGTTATTGTGTTAGTGATCCTTGCTAGAGAATAATTATTTTCATTTATTTTGTTCTTCATCATTGTTTGTTTGCTCTTCAGTTCTTGTCGTCCCTTGTGAAACCTTTCTTGTATATACTCTCTTCTATCTCCTCGATGTTGAATCGCCTTTCCTATCATTATTCTGAATTCTTTTTCGGGTAGCCTGACTATTTCCTCTTCATTTGTTAGGTCTGGTGCATTTTGACCTTGCTATTTCGTCTCCTGTGTGTTTTTTGGCCACCTCATTTTGCTTACCTTACTGTGCTTGGGGTTCCTTTTCACAGGCGGCATGCCCATAGTTATTGCTGTTTGGTGTCTGTCCCCAGTGGCTAAGGTTTGTTCAGTGGGTTCTGAATGTTTCTTGGTTGAGGGGAGTTGTGCTTGTGTTCTGGAAAATGAGGCTGGATCTTTTCTTTCTGGTGGGCACTTCCACGTCTGGTGGTGTTTATTTTGGTGTCTCCGTCCTTATTATGATTTAAGGCATCCTCTCTGATAACGGATGGGGCTGTGTTTCTGTCTTGCTCATTGTTTGGCATACGGTGTCCAGCACTGTAGACTTCTGGTCACGGAGTGAATGTGCCTCTTGCCGTTAAGAAAGAAATCTCTGGGAATTTATCTCCCTTTGATATTATGTGGAGCTGTCAGGGCTTCTGTGCACCAGTGTCTTGAAGTTTTCTCTTCCACCTCAGATGCACAACACCGACTCCGGGCCGGAGCACCAAGAGACATGCATCCGCCCGGCTCAGAAAAAGTGGGAGAGGAAAGAGAAGGAAACAAAGAATGCAGATAGAATAAAAAAAAATAAAGTAAAATAAAATAAAATGAAGTTATTAAAATAAAAAATATGTATCAAGAGAAAATTTTAGAAACAAAAGAAACATAAGAGACGGACAGAACTCTAGCACAAATGGTTAAAGCTATGCTTTACAGACAAAATCACAAACAGCAGCATACACCTAAACAGTCACAAAAAGTGAAAAACGGGAAAGAATAATATATCTTTGCTCACAAAGTCCACTTCGTCAATTTTGGGCTGATTCATTGTGGATTCAGGTGTTCCACAGATGCGGGGTACTTCACGTTGAATGTGCAGATTTCATCCATTCTTCCTGCGGCTGCTGAGAGAGATTTCCCTTTGGCTTCTTTTTTCGCACAGCTCTCCTTTTACAGTTGCATTTGCTTCATTCCATAGTTTTGGGTGGTCGTATTTTCATTGTCACTTTTTCCCAGGTATTTTTGATCCCATCTTGGTTTTCTGCAGTGAATTCTTGGTTATGTAACAGCCTTTTCTTTACCTTCCCCGTGTTTGTATTATTTACAGGTTTTTTTCCTTTTAATTCCTATCTAGCTTCATAGCACTGTGGGCGGAAAGTATACCTGGTACTGTTTCAATTTTCTTAATTTTCTAAGGCTTTATTTGTGGTCCTACATATAATATATCTTGGAGAATGTTCCATGAGCACCTGAGGAAAAAGTGTTTTCTCTTGTTTTGCAAGAGAATGTGGTATACATATGAATGAAGTCCCTCTTTTTCAATGTTTCATTTAAAACTTATTTTTCCTGATTTTTATTCATTTTGGATGATCTGTCCATTGGTGGAAGAGGGGTGGTAAAGTCCCCTACTCTTTTGGTGGTACTGTCAAGTTCCCCTTTATGACTGTTAGGATACATGTTATGTATTGAAGTGCTCCTCAGTTGGGTTCATAAATATTCACATTTGTCATATCCTCTCCTTGGTTTGATCCCTTGATCAGTATGTAGTGTCCTTGTTTGTTTCTTGTAATAGTCTTTATCTTAAAGTCTATTTCGTCTGATATGAGAATTGTAACTCCAGGTTTCCTTTGATTTCCATTTGCATGGAATGTCTCTTGCCATCTCCTCACTTTCAGTCTGTATGTCTCCTTAGGTCTAAAGTGGGTCTCTTCTAGGCAGCACATATAATGGTCTTGATGTTGTATCCCTTCAGCGAGTCTATCTTTTGTAGTTGGAGCAATGAATCCATTTACATGTAAGGTTATTATTAATATGAATGTTCCTCTTACCGTTTTGTTAATTGTTTTTGGTTTGTTCTAGGAGGTCTTTTCTTTTCTTTGTGATTCCTGCCTAGAGAAGTTCCTTTATCCTTTGTTATAAAGCTGTTGTGTGGTGCTGAATTCTCTTGCCGTTTCTTTTTCTGTAAAGTTTTTAGTTTCTCCATCCACTCTCAGTGAGATTCTTGCTGATAACAGTAACATTGGTTGTAGGTTTTTTTTCCTTTCATCTCTTTAAATACGTATACTGCCACTCCCTTTTCTCTGGCATAATTTCTGCTGAAAGGTCAGCTGTTAACTTACGTGGGTTCCCTTATGTGGTATATGCTGCTTTTCCCATGCTTTCTAGGTATTTAGTTTCTAATAGTTTGATGAATACGTGTCTTGCCGTGTTTCTCCTTGGATTTATCCTGTATGGGACTCTCTGTGCTTCCTGGACTTGATTAACTCTTTCCTTTCCCAAAGTGGGAAGTTTTCAACTATAATCTCTTCAAATATATTCTCACGCCTTTCGGATTTCAATTCTTCTTCTGAGACCCATATATTTCGAATGTTGGTTCGTTTAATATTGTCCCAAGTGTCGCTGAGACTGTCCTCCGTTCCTTTCTTTGTTTTTTCTTATTTTGCCCCACAGTATTTATTTGAACTATTTAATTTCCAAGCCATTTAACCGTTCTTCTAACTCAGTTATTGTGCTAGTGATCCATGCTCGAGAATAATTATTTCCATTTATTGTGTTCTTCCTCATTGTTTCTTTGCTCTTCAGTTCTTGTCGACCCTTGTGAAACGTTTCTTGTATTTTTTCTCTCCTATTTGCAAGATGTTGAGTCGTCTTTTCTACCATTATTCTGAATTCTTTTTCAGGTAGACTGCCTATTTCCTCTTCATTTGTTAGCTCTGGTGCGTTTTGACCTTGCTGCTTCGTCTGTTGTGTGTGTTTTGGTCTCCTCATTTTGCTTAACTTACTGTGCTTGGGGTTCCTTTTCACAGGCGTCATGCCAGTAGTCATTGTTGTTTTTGGTGTCTGTCCCCAGCAGCTACGGTTTGTTCAGTGGGTTCTGAATGCTTCTTGGTTGAGGGGAGTTGTGCTTGTGTTCTGGAAGATGAGGCTGGATCTTTTCTTTCTGGTGGGCACTTCCACGTCTGGTGGTGTGTATTTTGGTGCCTCCGTCCTTATTATGATTTAAGGCATCCTCTCTGATAACGGATGGGGCTGTTTCTGTCTTGCTCATTGTTTGGCATACGGTGTCCAGCACTGTAGCTTGCTGGTCACTGAGTGAATGTAGGTCTTGGCCTTGAGAAGGAAATCTCTGGGAGATTTTCTCCATTTGATATTATGTGGAGCTGTCAGGTCTCCTGTGGACCAGTGTCCTGAAGTTGGTTTTCCCACCTCAGATGCAGAGCACTGACTCCTGGTTAGAGCACCTAGAGACGTTCATCCTCACAGCTCAGTATAAGTGGGAGAAGAAAGAGAAGGACACAAAGAAGGAGGATAAAATAAAACAAAATAAAGTAAAATCAAATAAAATGAAGTTATTAAAATAAACATATTTATTATGAGATAATTTTAAAAACTAAAAACAAAAACAGCCACACAAAACTCTAGCAAAAATGCTTAAAGCTTATGTATACAGACAAAATGACTCACAGCGGCATACACCTACACATTCACAAAAAGTGAAAAAGTGGAAAAACTAATATATCTATGCTCACAAGTCCACCTCCTCAATTTTAGACTGATTCATTGTTCTATTCAGGTGTTCCAGAGATGCGGGGTACTTGAAGTTGAATGTGGAGATTTCATCCACTCTTCGTGCGGGTGCTGGGAGAGATTACTTTTTCGATTCTTTGCTCGCACAGCTCTGCTTTTAGAGTTGCATTTGTTTCATTCCATAGATTTGGGTGTTCCTATTTACATTTTCAATTTTTCCCAGGTATTTGTGATCCCATCTTGGTTTTCTGCAGTGTATTCTTGGTTATATAACAGCGTTTTGTTCAGCTTCCATGTGTTTGTATTATTTACAGTTTTTTTTTTTAATTCCTATCTACTTTGATAGCACTGTAGGCGGAAATTATACCTGATGCTATTTCAATTTTCTTAGTTTTCTAAGGCTTTATGTGTGATCCTACATATGATATAATTTGGAGAATGTTTCATGAGCACCTGAGGAGAAAGTGTTTTCTGTTGTTTTGTAATAGAATGTTGTATACTTATGAATGAATTCCCTCTTTTTCAAAGTGTCATTGAAAGCTTATATTTCCTGGTTTAGTTTCATTTTGGATGATCTATCCATTGGTGATTGTGGGGTGGTAATGTGTCCTTCACTTATGGTTTTACTGTCTAGTGCCACTTTATGGCTGTTAGGATATACCTTATTTATTGAAGTGCTCCTCGGTTGGGTTCATAAGTATTTGCATTTCTTATATCCCCACCTTGGTTTGTTCCCTTGAGCAGTGTGTAATGTCCTTGTTTGTTTCTTGTAATAGTCTTTATCTTAAAGTCTATTTCTTCTGATATAAGAATTGTAATTCCAGATTTCATTTGATTTCCATTTGCATGGAATGTCTCTTGCCATCTCCTCTTTTTCCGTCTGTATGTCTCCCTAGGTCTAAAGTGGATCTCTTCTAGGCAGCATATATAATGGGCTTGTTGTTGTATCCCTTCAGCCAGTTTATCTGTTGTGGATGGAGCAATGAATCCATTTACATGTAAGGTAATTTTCAATATGGATGTTCCTCTTGCCGTTTTTTAATTGTTTTTGATTTGTTCTAAGAGGTCTTTTCTTTTCTTTGTGATTCCTGCCTAGAGATGTTCCTGTACCCTTTGTTATAAAGCTGTTGTTGGTGCCGAATTCTTTTTCCGTTTGTTTTTCTGTAAAGTTTTTAGTTTCTCCATCCAATCTTAATGAGATTGTTGCTGAAAAGAGTAACAGTGGTAATAGGTTTTTTCCTTTCATCTCTTTAAATACGTATAGTGCCACTCCCTTCTCTCTTGCAGAATTTCTGCTGAAAGGTCAGCTGTTAACTTACATGGATTCCCTTGAATGGTATATGGTGCTTTTCCCATGCTGCTTTTTACATGTTTCCTATACATTTAGATTGTAATAGTTTGATGAATACGTGTGTTGGCGTGTTTCTCCTTGGATTTATCCTGCAGGGGACTCTCTGTGCTTCCTGGACTTGATTAACTCTTTCCTTTCCCATATTGGGAAGTTTTCAACTATAATCTCTTCAAATATATTCTCACGCCTTTTCTATTTCTCTTCTTCTTCTGAGATCCATATAATTCGAATGTTTGTGCGTTTAATGTTGTCACAAGGGTCGCTGAGACTGTCCTCCGTTCCTTTCTTTGTTTTTTCTTTTTTTGCCCCGCAGTATTTATTTGAACTATTTTATCTCCCTGGCCACTTGACCGTTCTTCTGCCTCAGTTATTGTGCTAGTGATCCATGCTAGAGAATAATTTTTTTCATTTATTGTGTTCTTCATCACTGTTTGTTTGCTCTTCAGTTCTTGTCGACCCTTGTGAAACGTTTCTTGTATTTTCTCTCTCCTATTTCCACGATGTTGAATCGTGTTTCCTATCATTATTGTGAATTCTTTTTCGGGTAGAGTGCCTATTTCCTCTTCATTTTCTAGGTCTGGTGCGTTTTGACCTTGCTGCTTCGTCGACGTGTGTTTTTTGATCTCCTCATTTCGCTTAACTTACTGGGCTTGGGGTTCCTTTTCACAGGCGTCATGCCCGTAGTTATTGTTTTTTTTGGTGTCTGTCCCAAGCGGCTAAGGTTTGTTTAGTGGGTTGTGTAGGCTTCTTTGTGGAAGGGAGTAATGCTTGTGTTCTTTTGAATGAGGCTGGATCCTGTCTTTCTGGTGGACATTTCCACAACTGCTGGTGTGTATTTTGGTGCCTCCATCCTAATGAAGATTTAAGGCATCCTCTCTGATAAATTATGGGACTGTTTCTGTCTTCCTCATTGTTTGGCATACGGTGTCCAGCACTGTTGCTTACTGGTCACTGAGTGAATGTGGGTCTTGGCGTTGAGAAAGAAATCTCTGGGGGATTTTCTCCATTTGATATTATGTGGAGCTGTCAGGTCTCCTGTGCACCAGTGTCCTGAATTTGGTTTTCCCTCCTCAGATGCAGAGCTCTGACTCCTGGTAAGAGCACCTAGAGACATTCATCCTCACAGCTCAGAAAAAGTGGGAAAGAAAAGAGAAGGAAACAAAGAATGAGGATAAAATAAAACAAAATAAAGTAAAATCAAATAAAATGAAGTTATTTACATGAAAAATATGTATTAAGAGAATATTTTAAAAAGTAAAAAGAAAAACAGTTACACAGAACTCGAGCACAAATGTTTAAAGCTTAGGTATACTGACAAAATGACTCACAGCAGCATACACCTACACACTCACAAAAAGGGAAAAAGTGGAAAAACTAATATACCTATGCTCACAAAGTCCACCTCCTCAATTTTGGAATGATTCATTGTTCTATTCTGGTGTTCCAGCTATGCAGGGTACTTCACGTTGAATGTGGAGATTTCATCCACTCTTCATGCGGGTGCTGGGAGAGATTACCTTTTCGCTTCTTTGCTCGCACATCTCTGCTTTTAGAGTTGCATTTGTTTCATTCCATAGATTTGGGTGGTCCTATTTTCATTTTCAATTTTTCCCAGGTATTTGTGATCCCACCTTGGTTTTCTGCAGTGTATTCTTGGTTATGTAACAGCGTTTTGTTTAGCTTCCATGTGATTGTATTATTTACAGTTTTTTTTTTCTTTTACTTCCTATATAGTTTCATAGCACTGTAGCCGGAAATTATACCTGATGCTATTTCAATTTTCTTAATTTTCCAAGGCTTTATTTCTGACCCTAAATATGATATATCTTGGAGAGTGTTTCATGAGTACCTGAGGAGAAATTGTTTTCTGTAGTTTTGCAATAGAATGTTGTATACATATGAATGGATTCCCTCTTGTTCAACGCGTCATTGAAAGCTTATGTGTCCTGATTTAGTTTCATAATGGATGATCTATCCATTTGTGATTGTGGGGTGGTAATGTTTCCTTCACTTATGGTTTTACTGTCAAGTGCCGCTTTATGGCTGTTAGAATATACCTTATGTATTGAAGTGCTCCTCGGTTGGGTTCATAAGTATTTGCATTTCTTATATCCTTTCCTTGGTTTGTTCCCTTGATCAGTGTGTAGTGTCCTTGTTTGTTTCTTGTAATAATCTTTATCTTAAAGTCTATTTCTTCTGATATGAGAATTGTAACTCCAGGTTTCCTTTGATTTCCATTTTCATGGAATGTCTCTTGCCATATCCTCAGTTTCAGTCTGTATGTCTCCCTAGGTCTAAAATGGGTCTCTTCTAGGCGACATATATAATGGGCTTGATGTTGTATCCCTTCTGCCAGTTTATCTGTTGTGGTTGGAGCAATGAATCCATTTACATGTAAGGTAATTATCAATATGGATGTTCCTCTTCCCGTTTCGCTAATTGTTTTTGTTTTGTTCTAGGAGGTCTTTTCTTTTCTTTGTGATTCCTGCCTAGAGAAGTTCCTTTATCCTTTGGTATAAAGCTGTTGTGTGGTGGTGAATACTCTTTCCCTTTGTTTTTCTATAAAGTTTTTAGTTTCTCCGTCCAATCTCAATGAGATTCTTGCTGAAAACAGTAACATTGGTTGTAGGTTTTTTCCTTTCATCTCTTTAAATACGTATACTGCCACTCCCTTCTCTCTTGTAGAATTTCTGCTGAAAGGTCGGCTGTTAAGTTACATGGATTCCCTTGAATGGTATATGGTGCTTTTCCCATGCTGCTTTTTAAATGTTTCCTATGCATTTAATTTTTAATAGTTTGATGAATACGTGTCTTGGCGTGTTTCTCCTTAGATTTATCCTGTATGGGACTCTCTGTGGTTCCTGGACTTGATTAACACTTTCCTTTCCCTTGCTAAGGAAGTTTTCAACTATAATCTCTTCAAATATATTCTCCTGCATTTTCTATTTCTCTTCTTCTTCTGAGACCCATATAGTTCGAATGTTAGTGCGTTTAATGTTGTCCCAAGGGTCGCTGAGACTGTCCTCCGTTCCTTTCTTTGTTTTTTCTTATTTTGCCCCACAGTATTTATATGAACTATTTTATCTTCCAGGCCACTTAACTGTTCTTCTGCCTCAGTGATTGTGCTAGTGATCCATGCTAGAGAATAATTATTTTCATTTATTGTGTTCTTCATTACTGTTTGTTTGTTCTTCAGTTCTTGTCGACCCCTGTGAAACGTTTCCTGTATTTTCTGTCTCCTCTTTCCACGATGTTGAATCGTCTTTCCTATCATTATTCTGAATTCTTTTCCGGGTTGACTGCCTATTTCCTGTTCATTTGTTAGGTCTTGTGCGTTTTGACCTTGCTGCTTCGTCAGCTGTGTGTATTTTTTTCTCCTCATTTTGCTTAACTTACTGTGCTTGGGGTTCCTATTCACAGGCATCATGCCTGTAGTTATTGTTGTTTTTGGTGTCTGTCCCCAGCGGCTAAGGTTTGTTCAGTGGGTTCTGTATACTTCTTAGTTGAGGGGAGTTGTGCTTGTGTTCTTTTGAATGAAGCGGGATCCTGTCTTTCTGGTGGGCATTTCCACAACTGCTGGTGTGTATTTTGGTTCCTCCGTCCTTATTATGATTTAAGGCATCCTTTCTGAGAATGGATGGGGCCGTGTTTCTGTCTTGCTCATTGTTTGGCATACGTTGTCCAGCACTGTAGACTGCTGGTCACTGGGTTTATGTGGGTCTTGGTGTTGAGAAAGGACTCTCTGGGTGATTTTCTCCCTTTGATATTATGTGGAGCCGTCAGTTCTCCGGTGCACCAGTGTCTTGAAGTTGGCTCTCTCACCTCAGATACACAACACTGACTCCTGGCCAGAACACCAAGAGACATGCATACTCACGCCTCAGAAAAAGTGGGAGAGGAAAGAGAAGGAAACAAAGAATGCAGATAAAATAAAACAAAATAAAGTAAAATAAAATAAAATGAAGTTATTAAAATAAAAAATATGTATCAAGAGAAAATTTAAAAAACTAAAAAAACATAACAGACGGACAGAACTCTAGCACAAATGTTTAAAGTTAAGCTATACAGACAAAATCGGAAACAGCAGCATACACCACCACAGTCACAGAAAATGAAAAACTGGAAAGAATAATATATCTTTGCTCACAAAGTCCACCTCGTCAATTTTGGGCTGATTCATTGTGTATTCAAGAGATCCAATGATGCGGGGTACTTCATGTTCAATGTGCAGATTTCACCCACTCTTCCTGCGGCTGCTGGGAGAGATTTCCCTTTGGTTTCTTTTTTCGCACAGCTCTCCTTTTAGAGTTGCATTTGCTTCACCCATAGTTTTGGGTGGTCGTATTTTCATTGTAACTTTTTCCAGGTATCTGTGATGCCATCTTGGTTTTCTGCAGTGAATTCCTGCTTATTTAAAAGTGTTTCTTTAGATTCCCCGTGTTTCTAGTATATACATTTTTTTTCCTTTTAATTCGTATCTAGTTTCATAGCACTGTGGGCGGAAAGTATACCTGATAGTGTTTCAATTTTCTTAATTTTCTAAGGCTTTATTTGTGATCATACATATAAAATATCTTGAAGAATGTTCCATGAGCACCTGAGTAAAAAGTGTTTTCTGTTGTTTTGCTATAGAATGTGGTATACTTATGAATGAAGTCCCTCTTGTTCAATGAGTCATTTAAAACTTATGTTTCCTGATTTATTTTCATTTTGGAAGATCTGTCCATTGGTGGAAGTGCCGTGGTAATGTCCCCTACCCCTTTGGTAGTAGTGTCAAGTTCCCCATTGTGGCTGTTAGGCTACATGTTATGTATTGAAGTGCTCCTCTGTTCGGTTCATAAGTATTCGCATTTGTGATATCCTCTCCTTGGTTTGATCACTTGATCCGTATATAGTGTCCTTGTTTGTTTCTTTTAATAGTCTTTACCTTAAAATCGATTTCATCTGATATGAGAATTGTAACTCCAGTTTTCCTTTGATTTCCATTTGCAAGGAATGTCTCTTGCCATCTCCTCACTTTCACTCTGTACGACTCCCTAGGTCTAAAGTGGGTGTCTTCTAGGCATCACATATAATGGTTTTGATGCTTTATCCCTTCAGCGATTCGATCTATTGTAGTTGGAGCAATGAATCCATTTACATGTAAGGTTAATATTAATATGGATGTTCCTCTTACCATTTTGTTAATTGTTTTTCTTTTGTTCTAGGAGGTCTTTTCTTTTCTTTGTGATTCCTACCTAGAGAACTTCCTTTATCCTCTGTTATCAAGCTGTTTTGTGATGCTGAATTCTCTTTCCGTTTGTTTTTCTGTAGTTTTTAGTTTCTCCGTCCAATCTCAATGAGATTCTTGCTGAGAACAGTAACATTGGTTGTAGGTTTTTTTCCTTTCATCTCTTTAAATATGTATACTGCCACTCCCTTCTCTCTTGCAGAATTTCTGCTGAAAGGTCAGATGTTAACTTATTTGGATTTCCCTGTATGATATATGCTGCTTTTCCCATGCTGCTTTTTACATGCATTCTATGTATTTAGTTTTTAATAGTTTGATGAATACGTGTCTTGGCATGTTTCTCCTTGGATTCATCCTCTATGGGACTCCCTGTGCTTCCTGGACCTGATTAACTCTTTCCTTTCCCATACGAGGGAAGTTTTCAACTATAATCTCTTCAAATATATTCTCACGCCTATTCGATTTCTCGTCTTCTTCTGAGACCCATATAATTCGAATGTTGGTGCGTTTAATGTTGTCCCAAGGGTCGCTGAGACGGTCCTCCGTTCCTTTCTTTCTTTGTTCTTTATTTTGATCCGCAGTATTTATTTGAACTATTTTACCTTCCAGGCCACTTAACCGTTCTTCTGCCTCAGTTATTGTGCTACTGATCCATGCTAGAGAATAATTATTTTCATGTATTGTGTTCTTCATCATTGTTTGTTTGCTCTTCAGTTCTTGTTGACCCTTGTGAAACGTTTCTTGTATTTTCTCTCTCCTATTTCTACGATGTTGAATCGTCCTTCCTATCATTATTCTGAATTCTTTTTCGGGTCGACTGCCTATTTCCTCTTCATTTGTTAGGTCTGGTGCGTTTTGACCTTGCTGCTTCGTCTGCTGTGTGTTTTTTGGTCTCCTCATTTTGCTTAACTTACAGTGCTTGTGGTCTCCTTTTCACAGGGTGAATGCCCGTCGTTATTGTTGTTTTTGGTGTCTGTCCCCAGAGGCTAAGGTTTGTTTGGTGTGTTATGCAGGCTTCTTGGTTGAGGGGAGTTGTGCTTGTCTTCTGGAGGATGAGGCTGTATCTTGTCTTTCTGCTGGGCACTTCCACATGTGGTGGTTTGTATTTTGGTGTCTCTGTCCTTATTATTATTTAAGGCATCCTCTCTGATAACAGATGGCTCTGTGTTTCTCTCTTGCTCATTGTTTGGCATACGGTGTCCAACACTGTAGCTTGCTGGTCACTCAGTGAATGTGGGTCTTGGCCTTGAGAAGGAAATCTCTGGGAGATTTTCTCCCTTTGATATTATGTGGAGCTGTCAGGTCTCCTGTGGACCAGTGTCCTTAAGTTGGTTCTCCCACCTCAGATGCACAACACTGACTCCTGGCTTGAGCTCCAAGAGACTTTCATCCTCACGGCTCAGAATAAATGGGAGAGGACAGAGAAGGAAACAAAGAATGAGGATAAAATAAAACAAAATAAAGTAAAATCTAACAAAATGAAGTTATTAAAATAAAAAATATTTAGTAAGCAAAAATTTTCAAAAGTAAAAAAAACAAAACAGACGGACAGAACTCTAGCACAAATGGTTAAATCTAAGCTACACAGACAAAATCACAAAGTGCAGCATACACCTACACTCTCAGAAAAAGTGAAAAAGTGGAAAAAATAATATATCGTTGCTCACAAAGTCCACTTCCTCAATTTTGGGCTGTTTCATTGTGTATTCAGGTGCTCCACAAATGCAGGGTACTTCGCTTTGAAAGTGGAGATTTCATCCACTCTTCCCATGGCTGCTGGGAGAGATTTCCCTTTTGCTTCTTTGTTCGCACAGCTCTCCTTTTATAGTTGCATTTGCTTCATCCCATAGTCTTGGGTGGTCGTATTTTCATTGTCACTTTTTCACAGGTATTTGTGTTCACATCTTGGTTTTCTGCAGTGAATTCTTGGTTATGTAACAGCGTTTTGTTTAGCTTCCATGTGTTTGTATTATTTACAGTTTTTTTCGTTTTAATTCCTACCTAGTTTCATAGCACTGTAACTGGAAAGTATAGCTGATACTATTTCAATTTTCTTAATTTTCGGAGGCCTTATTTGTGACCCTGCATATAATATATCTTGGAGAATGTTCTATGAGCACGTGAGGAGAAAGTGTTTTGTGTTGTTTTGCAATAGAATGTGATATATATATGAATGAAGTCCCTCTTGTTCAACGTGTCATTTAAAGCTTATGTTTCCTGATTTATTTTCATTTTGCATTATCTGTCCATTGCTGAAAGTAGGGTGGTAATGTCCCCTACTCTTTTGGTGAAATTATCAAGTTCCCCTTTTCGGCTGTTATGATATATGTTATATATTGAAGTGCTCTTCGGTTGGGTTCATAACTCTTTGCATTTGTTATATTCTCTCCTTGGTTTGATCCTTTGATCAGTATGTAGTGTCCTTGTTTGTTTCTTGTAATAGTCTGTATCTTAAAGACTATTTCGTCTGATATGACAATTGTAACTCCAGGTTTCCTTTGATTTCCATTTGCATGGAATGAATCTTGCCAGCCCCTCACTTTCAGTCTGTATGTGTCCCTAGGTCTAAAGTGGGTCTCTTCTAGGCAGCCTATATAATGGTCTTGTTGTTGTATCCCTTCAGCCAGTCTATCTGTTGTGGTTGGAACATTGAATCCATTTACATGTAAGGTAATCATCTATAAGGATGTTTCTCTTACCGTTTTGTTAATTGTTTTTGGTTGGTTCTAGGAGGTCTTTTCGTTTCTTTGTGATTCCTGCTTAGAGAAGTTCCTTTGTCCTTTGTTATAAAGCTGTTGTGTGGTGTTGAATTTTCTTTCCGTTTATTTTTCTGTAATATTTTTAGTTTCTCCGTCCAATCTCAATGAGATTCTTGCTGAGAACAGTAACATTGGTTGTAGGTTTTTTTCCTTTCATCTCTTTAAATACGTATACTGCCACTCCCTTCTCTCTTGCAGAATTTCTCTGAAAGGTCAGCTGTTAACGTAAGTGGATTCCCTTTAATGGTATATGGTGCTTTTCCCATGCTGCTTTTTACATATTTCCTATGTATTTACTTTTTAATACTTTGATTAACACGTGTTTTGTCGTATTTCTCCTTGGATTTATCCTGTATAGGACTCTCTGTGCTTCCAGTACATGATTAACTCTTTCCTTTCCCATACTAAGGAAGTTTTCTACTACAATCTCTTCAAATATTTTCTCAGTTCTTTTCTCTTTCTCTTCTTATTCTGAGACCCATATAATTCGAATGTTGTTGTGTTTAATATTGGCCCAAGTGTCGCTGAGGCTGTCCTCCGTTCCTTTATTTCTTTTTTCATTCTTCTGTCCAACAGTATTTCTTTGAACTCTTTTATCTTTCAGGCCTATTAACCGTTCTTCTGCCTCAGTTACTGTGTTAGTGATCCATGCTAGAGAATAATTATTTTCATTTATTTTGTTCTTCATCATTGTTTGTTTCCTCTTCAGTTCTTGTCGTCCCTTGTGAAACGTTTCTTGTATTTTCTCTCTCCTATTTCCAAGATTTTGTATCTTCTGTCCTATCATTATTCTGAATTCTTTTTCAGGTAGACAGCCTATTTCCTCTTCATTTGTTAGGTCTGGTGCTTTTTGACCTTGCTTCTTCATCTGCTGTGTGTTTTTTGGTCTCCTCATTTTGCTTAACTTACTGTGCTTCGGGTCTCCTTTTCACAGGCTGCATGCCCATAGTTATTGTTGTTTTTGGTGTCTGTCCCCAGTGGCTAAAATTTGTTCAGTGGGTTGTGTAGGCTTCTTAGTGTAGGGGAGTTGTGCTTGTGTTCTGGAGAATGAGGCTGGATCTTGTCTTTCTGGTGGGCACTTCCATGTTTGCAGGTATGTATTTTGGTGTCTCCGTCTTTATTATGATTTAAGGCATCCTGTCTGATAACGGATGTGGCTGTGTTTCTTTCTTGCTCATTGTTTGGCATACGGTTTCCAGAACTGTAGCTCACTTGTCACTAAGTGAAAGTGGGTCTTGCCATTGAGAATGAAATCTCTTGGAGATTTTGTGCATTTGATATTATGTGGAGCTGTCATGTCTCCTGTGGACCAGTGTCCTGAACAAGGCTCTCTCACCTCAGATGCACAGCACTTACCCCCGGCTGGAGCATGAAAAGACTTTCATCCTCACAGCTAAGAATATGTGTGAGCAGAAAGGGAAAGAAACAAAGAATGAGGATAAAATAAAACAAAATAAAGTAAAATCAAATAAAATGAAGTTATCAAAATAAAAAAATATTTATTAAGAGAAAATTTTAAAAAGTAAAAAATACAATACAGAAGGACAGAACTCTAGCACAAATGGTTAAATCTAAGCTATACGGAAAAAATCTCAAACAGAAGCATACACCTACACTCTCACAAAAAGTGAAAACGTTTAAAACATAAAATATGTTGCTCACAAACTCCACCTCCTCAATTTTGGGCTGATTCATTGTGTATTCAGGTGTTCAACAAATGTGGGGTATTTCGCATTAAATGTGGAGATTTCATCCACTCTTCCCGCGGCTCCTGGGAGAGATTTCCCTTTTGCTTCTTTTTTCGCATAGCTCTCCTTTTAGAGTTGCATTTGCTTCATCCCATAGTTTTGGGTGGTCGTATTTTCATTGTCACTTTTTCCCAGGTATTTGTGATCCCATCTGGGTTTTCTGCAGTGAATTCTTGGTTATGTAACAGCATTTTGTTTAGCTTGCATGTGTTTGTATTATTTACAGTTTTTTTCTTTTTAATTCCTATGTAGTTTCATAGCACTTTAGGCGGAAATTATACTTGATACTATTTCAAATTTCTTAATTTACTAAGGCTTTATTTGTGACGCTACATAGGATATATCTTGGAGAATGTTCCATGAGCATCTGAGGAGAAAGCTTTTTCTGTTGTTTTGCAATAGATTGTGGTATACATATGAATGAAGTCCCTCTTGTTCAACGTGTCATTTAAAGCTTATGTTTCCTGATTTATTTTCATTTTGGATTATCTGTCCATTGGTGAAAGTGGAGTGGTAATTTCCCCTAGTCTTATGTAGTTAGTGTCAGGTTAGCCTTTATGGCTGTTAAGATATAACTTATGTATTGAAGCGCTCCTCGGTTGCGTTCGTAAGTATTCCCATTGTTATATCCTTTCCTTGGTATGATCCCTTGATCTGTATGTAGTGTCCATTTTTGTTTTGTGTAATAGTCTTTGTCTTAAAGTCTATTTCGTCTGATATGACAATTGTAATTCCAGGTTTCCTTTGATATCTATTTGCATGGAATGTCTCTTGCCCGCCCCTCACTTTCAGTCTGTATGTGTCCCTAGGTCTACAGTGGGTCTCTTCTAGGCAGTATATATAATGGTCTTGTTGTTGTATCCCTTCAGCCAGTCTGTCTGTTGTGGTTGGAGCATTGATACCATTTCCATGTAAGGTAATTATCAATATGGATGTTCCTCTTACCATTTTGTTAATTGTTTTTGGTTTGTTCTAGGAGGTCTTTTCCTTTCTTTGTGATTCCTGCCTCGAGAAGTTCCTTTATCATTTGTTATAAAGCTGGTGTGTAGTGCTGAATTCTCTTTCTGTATGTTTTCCTGTAAAGGTTTTAGTTTGTCCGTCCAATCTGAAGTAGATTCCTGCTGAGAACACTAACATTGGTTGTAGGTTTTTTTCCTTTCATCTCTTTAAATACGTATACTGCCACTCCCTTCTCTCTTGCAGAATATCTGCTGCAAGATCAGGTGTTCACTTAAGTGGATTCCCTTGTATGGTATATGGTGTTTTTCCCATGGGGATTTTTACATGTTTCCTATGTATTTAGTTTTTATTAAGTTAATTAATACGTGTCTTGGCGTGTTTCTCCTTGGATTTATCCTGTATGGGACTCTCTGTGCTTCCTGGACTTGATTAACTCTTTCCTTTGAAATACCAGGGAAGTTTTCAACTACAATCTCTTCAAATATTTTCTCAGGCCTTTTCTATTTTCCTTCTTTTTCTGAGAGCCATATAATTCGAATGTTGGTGTGTTTAATGTTGTCCCAAGCGTCGTTGAGACTGTCCTCTGTTCCTTTCTTTGTTTTTTTCTTATTTTGCCCCACAGTATTTATTTGAACTATAATCTCTTGAAGTATATTCTCACGCCTTTTCTATTTCTCTTCTTCTTCTGAGACCCATAAAATTCGAATGTTGGTGCGTTTAATGTTGTCCCAAGGGTCGTTGAGACTGTCCTCTGTTCCTTTCTTTCTTTTTTCTTTCTTCTGCCCCGCAGGATTTTTTGAACCATTTTATCTTCCAGGCCACTTAACAGTCCTTCTGCCCCAGTTGCTGTGCTAGTGATCCATTCTAGAGAATATTTATTTTCATTTATTTTTTTCTTCATTATGGTTTGTTTGTTCTTCAGTTCTTGTCTTCTCTTGTGAAAGGTTTCTTGTATATTGTCTCTCTTATTTCCAGGATTTTGAATCGTCATTCCTATCATTATTTTGAATTCTTTTTCGGGTAGACTGCCTATTTCCTCTTCATTTGTTAGGTCTGGTGCGTTTTGACCTTGCTGCTTCGTCTGCTGTGTGTTTTTTGGTCTCCTCATTTTGCTTAACTTACTGTGCTTGGGGTTCCTTTTCACAGGCTGCATGCCCGTAGTTATTTCTGTTTTTGGTGTCTGTCCCTAGTGGCTAAGGTTTGTTCATTGGGTTGTGTAGGCTTCTTGGTTGAGGGGAGTTGTGCTTGTGTTCTGGTCCCTGAGTCTGGATCTTGTCTTTCTGGTGGGCACTTCCACATTTGGTGGTGTGCATTTTGGTCTCTTATGAGACCTTATTATGATTTAAGGCATCCTCTCTGATAATGGATGGGGCGTTGTGTCTGCCTTGCTCATTGTTAGGCATACGGTGTCCAGCACTGTAGGTTGCTGGTCACTGAGTGAATGTGGGTTTTGGCATTGAGAAAGTAATCTCTGGGAGATTTTCTTCATTTGATATTAAGTGGACTTGTCAGGCCTCCTGTGGTCCAGTGTCCTGAATTTTCCTCTCCCACCTCAGATGCACAATACTGACTCCTGGCTGGAGCACCAAGAGACTTTCATCATCACGGGTCAGAATAAGTGGGAGAGGAAAGGGAAGGAAACAAAGAATGAGGATAAAATAAAACAAAATAAAGTAAAATTAAATAAAATGAAGTTATTAATATGAAACATATTTATTAAGAGAAAATTTTAAAAGGTAAAAAAAACAAAACAGATGGACAGAACTCTAGCATAAATGGTTATAACAAAGCTATACGGAGAAAATCACAAATATCAGCATACATCTACACACTCACAAAAAGTGAAAAAGTGGAAAAAATAATATATCTTTGCTCACAAAGTTCACGTCCTCATTATTGGGCTCATTCATTGTGTATTCTGGTGTTCCACAGATGTGGGGTACTTCACATTGAAAGTAGAGTTTTCATACCCTCTTCCTCCGGCTGCTGGGAGAGACTTCCTTTTCGCTTCTTTATTCGCACAGCTCTCCTTTTAGGGTTGCATTTGCTTCATCGCATAGTTTTGGGTGGTTGTATTTTCATTGACATTTTTTCCCAGGTATTTGTGATCCCACCTTGGTTTTCTGCAGTGAATTCTTGGTTATGTAAGAGCGTTTTGTTTAGCGTACATGTTTTTGTATTATTTACCGTTTTTTTTTTCTTTTTAATTCCTGTCTGGTTTCATAGCACTGTTGGTGGAACGTATACCTGATACTATTTTAATTTTCTTAATTTTCTAAGGCTTAATTTGTGACCCTACATATGACATATTTTGGAGAATGTTCCATGAGCACCTGAGGAGAAAGTGTTTTCTGTAGTTTTGCAATAGAATGTGCTATACATATGAATGAAGTCCCTCTTGTTCAAAGTGTCATTTAAAGCTTATTTTTCCTATATCTTTTCATTTTGGATGATCTGTGCATTGGAGAAAGTGGGGTGGTAATATCACCTACTCTTATGTTGTTACTGTCAAGTTAGCTTTTATGGCGGTTAGGATATAACTTATGTATTGATAAGCTCTTCGGTTGGGTTCATAAGTATTCACATCTGTTATAGCCTCTCCTTTCTTTGATCCCTTGATCATTATGTAGTGTCCTTTTTGTTTCTTATAATAGTCTTTATCTTAAAGTGTGTTTCGTCTGATATGACAATTGTAACTCCAGGTTTCCTTTGATTTCCATTTGCATGGAATGTCTCTTGCCATCCCCTCACTTTCAGTCTGTATGTGTCCCTAGGTCTAAAGTGGGTCACTTCTAGGCAGCATATATAATGGTCTTGTTGTTATATCCATTCAGCCAGTCTATCTGTTGTGGTTGGAGCATTGAATCCATTTACATGTAAGGTAATTATCAATATGGATGTTCCTCTTACCGTTTTGTTAATGGTTTTTGGTTTGTTCTAGGATGACTTTTCCTTTCTTTGTGATTCCTGCCTCGAGAAGTTCCTTTATGATTTGTTATATAGCTGGTGTGTGGTTCTGAATTCTCTTTCCGTTTGTTTTTCTGTAAAGTTTTTAGTTTCTCCGTCCAATCTCAATGAGATTTCTGCTGAGAACAGTAACATTGGTTGTTGGTATTTTTCCTTTCATCTCTTTAAATACGTATACTGCCACTCACTTCTCTCTTGCAGAATTTCTGCTGCAAGGTCAGCTGTTAACTTAATGGATTCCCTTGTATGGTATATGGTGCCATTCCCATGCTGCTTTTTACATGTTTTCAATGTATTTAGTGTTTAATAGTTTGATTCATACGTGTCTTGGCTTTTTTCTCCTTGGTTTATCCTGTATGGGATTCTCTGTGCTTCCTGGATTTTATTAACTCTTTCTTTTCCAATACTAGGGTAATTTTCAACTATAATCACTTTAAATATTTTCTCAGGCCTTTTCTTTTTCTCTTCTTCTTCTGAGACCATTATAATTCGAATGTTGGTGCATTTAATGTTGTCCAAAGAGTCGCTGAGACTGTCCTCTGTTGCTTTCTTTCTTTTTTCTTTATTCTGCACCGCAGTATTTCTTTAAACTATTTTATCTTCCAGGCCTCTTAACTGTTCTTCTGCCTCAGTTATTGTGCTAGTGATTCATGCTAGGGAATATTTATTTTCATTTATTTGGTTCTTCATCATTGTTTGTTTGCTCTTCAGTTCTTGTCGTACCTTTTGAAAGATTTGTTTTATATTCTCTCTCCTATTTCAAAGATTTTGAATCGTCTTTCCTATCATTATTCTGAAATCATTTTCGGGTATACTGCCTATTTCCTCTTCATTTCTTAGGTCTGTGGCGTTTTGACCTTGCTACTTCGTCTACTGTGTGTTTTTTGGTCTCCTCGTTTTGCTTAACTTACTGTGTTTGGGGCTCCATTTCAAAGTCTGCATGCCCGTAGTCATTGTTGTTTTTGGTGTCTGTGCCCAGCAGCTAAGGTTTGTTCAGTGGGTTGTGTAGGGTCCTTGGTGGAGGGGATTTGTGCTAGTGTTCTGGTGGATGAGGCTGTATCTTTTCTTTCTGGTGGGCACTTCCACGTCTGCTGGTGTGTATTTTCGTGTCCCCGTCCTTATTGTGATTTAAGGCAACCTCTCTGATAATGGATGGGGATGTGTTTCTCTCTTGCTCATTGTTTTGCCTAGGGTGTCCAGCACTGTAGGTTGCTGGTCACTGAGTGAATGTGGCTCTTGGCTTTGAGAAGGAAATCTCTGGGAAATTTTCTCCATTTTATATTATGTGGAGTTGTCAGGTATTCTTTGGACCAGTGTCCAGAAGTTGTCTCTCCCACCTCAGATGCAAAACACTCACTCCTGGCTGGAGCACCAAGAGACTTTCATCCTAACGGTCGGAATAAGTGGCAGTTGAAAGAGAAGGAAACAAAGAATCATGATAAAATAAAATAAAATGCAGTAAAATTAAATAAAATGAAGTTATTAAAATAAAAAGTATTTATTAAGAGAAAATTTTAACAAGTAAAAAAAATAAAACAGAAATACAGAACTCTAGCACAAATGGTTAAAGCTAAGCTATAGGGACAAAATCACAAACAGCAGCATACACCTCCACACTCACAAAAAGTGAAAAAGTGGAAAAAATAATATATCTTTGCTCACAAAGTCCACCTCCTCAATATTGGGCTGATTCATTGTGTATTCAGGTGTTCCACAGGTGCGGGGCACTTCATGTTGAATGTGGAGATTTCATCCACTCTTCCTCCGGCTGCTGGGAGAGATTTCCGTTTCGCTTCTTTGTTCGCACAGCTCTCCTTTTAGACTTGCATTTGCTTCATCCCATAGTTTTGGGTAGTCGTATTTTCATTGTCACTATTTTCCAGGTATTTGTGATCCCAACTTGGTTTTCTACAACGAATTCTTGTTTATGTAACAGCGTTTTGTTTAGCTTCCATGAGTTTGTATTATTTACAATTTATTTTTCCTTTTACTTGATGTGTCGTTTCACAGCACTATAGGCAGAAAGTATACCTGATATGATTTCAATTTCCTTAATTTTCTGAGGCTTTATTTGTGATCCTACATATGATATATCTTGGAGAATGTTCCATGAACACCTGAGGAGAAAGTGTTTTCTGTTGTTTTGCAGTAGAATGTTATATACATATGCATGACGTCACTCTTGTTCAATGTGTCATTGAAAGCTTTTGTTTTCTGATTCCTTTTCATTTTAGATGATCTGTCCATTGGTGAAAGTGGGGTGGTATTGTGCCCTACTCTTATGGTGTTACTGTGAAGTTCCCATTTATGGCTGTTAGGATATAACTTATGTATTGAAGTGCTTCTTGGTTGGGTTTATCAGTACTCGCATTTGTTATATCCTGTGCTTGGTCTGATCCCTTGATCAGTATGTAGTGTCCTTTTTTGTTTCTTGTAATACTCTTTATCTAAGAGTCTATTTCGTCTGATATGACAATTGTAACTCCAGGTTTCCTTTGATTTCCATTTGCATGGAATGTCTCTTGCCATCCCATCACTTTCAGTCTTTATGTGTCCTTAGGTCTAAAATGGGTCTCTTCTAGGCAGCATATAATGGTCTTAATGTTGTATCCCTTCAGCCAGTCTATATGTTGTGGTTCGAGCAATGAATCCATTTACATGTAAGGTAATTTTCCACATGGATGTTTCTCTTACCGTTTTGTTAATTGTTTTTGGTTTCTCCTAGGAGGTCATTTCCTTTCTTTGTGATTCCTGCCTCGAGAAGTTCCTTAATCATTGGTTATAAAGCTGGTGTGTGGTGCTGAATTCTCTTTCCGTTTGTTTTCTGGTAAAGTTTTTAGTTTCTCCATCCAATCTCAATGATATTCTTGATGAGAACACTAACATTGGTTGTAGGTATTTTTCCTTTCATCTCTTTAAATACGTATACTGCCACTCGTTCTCTCTTTCAGAATTTCTGGAGCATGGATTAATAAAGTGGATTGCCTTGTATGGTATATGGTGCTTTTCTCATGCTGTTTTTACATGTTTTCTATGTATTTACTTTTTAATAGTATGATTCATACGTGTCTTGAAATGAAAATAAACAAGGAAACATGGGCTTTAAATGAAAAAATGAACAAAAGGGACTTAATTGATATGTATAAGACTTTCCTTTGCAAAACACCAGAAAACAGTTTCTTCTCAAGTGCTCATGGAACATTCTCCAAGATATATCATATCTTGGGTCACACATAAAGCCATAGTAAATTTAACAAAACTGAAATAGTATGAGGTATAATTTCCCACCACAGTGCCATGAAACTAGATATCACTGAAAGGAAAAAAGAACTGTAAAGAATAAAATCACATGGAAGCAAAACAAAACACTGATAAGTAATCAAGCAATTACTGAAGAAAACAAAGATGAAATCAAGGAATACCTGGAACAAAATGACAATGAAAATATGACCACCTCAACCTATGGGATGCAGCAAAAGCAGTTCTAACAGGGAAGTTTATAGCAATAAAATCCTCCATCAAGAAAGAAGAAATCCCCCAAATAAACAACCTAGCCTTACACTTAAAGCCATTAGAGAAAAAAGGACAAACATCAAACAAAAAAAAGAAGATTAGCAGGAGGAAAGAAATAAGAACGTTCAGATCAGACATAAATGAAAAAAATGCAGAAAACAAGAGCAAAGATCAGTAAATTTAAAGCTAGATATATAATAGGATGAATATAATTTATTAAACAATTAGCCAGATTTATTAAGAAAAGAAATGGAGAAGATCCAAACCAACAAAATTAGAAACGAAAAAGGAGAAGTAACAAATGATACTGCAGAAATACAAAAGATCATGAGAGATTACAACAAAAATCCTTTGCCAATTAAATGGACAACCTGGAAGAAATGGACAAATTCTTCGAAAAGCACAACCTTCCGAGACTGAACCAAGATAAAACAGAAGCTATAAACAGACTAATCGTAAGCACTGAAATTGAAATTGTGATTAAAATTTTCCAACAAGCAAAATCCCAAGACCAGATGGCTTCACAGACGATTTCTATCAAACCTTTTGACAAGGGCTAACACCTATCCTTCTCAGACTCTTCCAAAATATAACAGAGTGAGGGCAACTCCCAAAATCATTAAACGAGATCACAATCACTCTGATACCAATAGCAGTTAAAGTGTAAAAAAAAAAGTGTCACTACAGGCCTATGTCACTGATGATCTTAAATATCAGAATCTCAAAGAAAATAATAGAAAGTATAATCCAACAGCACATTAGAGGGATACTACACCACGATCAAGTGGGCTTTATCCCAGAAAGGCGGGATTTTTTTCGATATATGCAAATCAATCCAGATGATAAACCATACTAACATTTTGAAGGAGAAAAATCATATGATTATCTCAATAAATTCATAAAAATCTTTTGGGAACATCCAAAAATAGTTTATGATAACGCTCTCCAGAAAGTACACATAGAGTGAATGTACCTCAACTTAATAAAGGCCATATATGAGAGCCCCACTGCCAACTTTGTTCTCAAAGATGAAATACTAAAACCATTTCCTTTAAAATCAGGAAAAAGACAAGTTTGTGAACTGTTACAAATATTATTTAAGCAGATTTTGGAAATTTTACCCACAGCAATCAGAGAAAAAAAAAAAAGAAATTAAAAGCATCCAAGTTGGAAGAGAAGAAGTAAATCTGTCACTCTTTACAGATGACATGATTATATACATAGAGAATTCTGAAGACGCTACCAGAAAACTACAAGAACTAATCAATGAATTTGGTACAGTGACAAGATACAAAGTTAATGCACAAAAATCTCTTGCATTACTATGCACTAATGATGAAAAATCCGAAAGAGAAATTAAGGAAACCCTCTCATTTACCATTGCTACAAAAAGAAAAACATACTTGAGAGTAAACTTACCAAAGAGACAAAATACATGTGTGAAGAAAACCGTAACTCACTGATGAAAGATATTAAAGGTGACAAAAATAGTTGGAGACATATACCATGTTTTTGGACTGGTAGAAACAACATTGCAAAAATGACTATGCTACACAAAGCAATCTACAGTTCATTGCAATCCCTACTGAACTACCAATGGCATTTGTCACAGAATTAGAACAAAATATTTCACCATTTGTGTGGAAACACAAAAGAGCCTGAAGAGCCAAAGGTATCTTGAGAAAGAAAAACAGAGCTAGAGGAATCAGGTTCCCTGACTTCAGACTATAAAAAAAATCTATACTAATAAAGATGGTATGCTACTTGCACACAAATAGAAGTGTAGATCAATGAAACAGCACAGTAAGCCACGGATTAACCCACCCTCCTTTCTATTTGATAAAGGAGTCAAGAGTATACAATGGAGAAAAGATAGCCTCTTTAATTATGGTTCTGGGGAAACTGCACAGCAACATGTAAAAGAATGAAATTACAACACCTCTTAACTCCATACATAAAAATAAACTGCAAATCGATTAAAGACCTAAATGTAAGGCCAGACACGTTAAAACTCTTAGAAGAAAACAAAGGCAGAAAACTCTGTGACATAAATCACACAAAGACGTTTGGGGATTCCCCTCATAGAGAACTGGAAATAAAAACAGAAAGAAACAAATGGGACCTAGTGAAACTGAAAAGCTTTTGCACAGCAAAGGAAATGAAAATCAGGATGAAAAGACAACCCTCAGAATGGGAGAAAATATTTGTAAACGAAGCAACTGACAAAGGATTAATCTCCATTGAGCTCATGCAACTCAACATCAGAAAAACAAACAACCCAATCCAAAATAGGACAAAAGACCGAAAAAGATATTTCTCCAAAGCATATATACTATTTGCCAACAAACACATGAAACAATGCTCAACATCACTAATCATTAGAGAAATGCAGATGAAAACAACAACGGGGGAGGAACTTGAAGATGACTGAAGAGTAAGATGCGGAGATCACTTTCCTCCCCACAGATTCATCAGAAATAAATCTGCAGGAAGAACCGCTCCTATAGAACAGCCACTGAATGCTGGCCGAAGACCTCACACCTCCCAAAGGACAAGAAACTCCCCACGTATCTGGGTAGGGGAAAAGAGGCAAAAAATAACAGAGACAAGAGACTAGGGACGGGACTTGCAACAGTGGGAAGCAGCTGTGAAGGAGGAAATGTTTCCACACATTAGAAAGCCCCTTCGCAGGCGGACAGTGTGTGTAACGGAGTGGGGAAGCTTCGTAGCAACGGACCAGAGCCCGGCAACTGGGGTGCGGAAAGCAAAGTGGACAGATTCCCGCACAGAGGAGCGATGCTGACCAGAACTCACCAGCCTGAGAGGCTTGTCTGTTAACCTGACGGGGAAGGCGGGGGTTGGAGGCTGAGGCTGCGGTTTCAGCCAGAATCCACGGTGAGGACTGGGGCTGGCGGCATGAACACAGCCTGAAGGGTGCTAGTGCACCACGTCTAGCTTAGAGGGAGTCCTGGAAAAGTACTGCAAGTGTGTAAGAGACAAGAGAATTTTTCTTCCCAATTTCTTTCCTGGTGCGTGAGGAGAGGGTATTAAGAGCGCCGCGTAATGGAGCTCCAGAGATGGGTGTGAGGTGCGGATATCAGCGCGGACTCCAGAGACTAGCATGAGATGTAAGACTGCTGCTGCCGCCACCAAGAAGCTTGTGAGCAAAGACAGGCCACTATCCACAGTGCCCCTCCCGGGGGCTTCTGCAGCCCGCTACTGATAGTGTCTCGTGATGCAGGGACAACTTCCCTGCGAGGATGCACGGTGCGCCTCAGGCTGCTGCAAAGTCACGATGCGCTATAACGCTACAGGCTGACTCCTGTTCCGTACTCCACACTCCCCCGTCCTGAGTGAGACACAGCCCCCAATGAGCTTCTCCTTTAACCCTGTCTTGTCTGAGGAAAGAACAGAGGGCCTCAAGCGACTTACACAAAGAGGCGGATCCAAATCCAAAGCTAGAACCCGTGAGCTGCGCGAACAAAGAAGAGAAAGGGAAATCTGTCCCAGCAGCCTCACGAAGAGTGGGTGAAATCCCCACTTTGAACCTGAAGTAACCTGCATGTGTGGATTACCTGAGTACAGAACGAATCATCCGAAAATTGAGGTGGTGGCCTTTGGTAGCAAAGCTATATTTTATTCCCACTTTTTCTCTTTTTTTGAGTGTCTATGTGTATGCTTCTGTTTGTGATTTTGTCTGGAAAGCTTAGCTTTAACCATTTGTGCTAGGGTTCTGTCCGTCTGTTTTCTTATTTTTACATTTAAAATATTTTCTTAAAAATTATTTTTTATTTTAATAACTTTATTTTATTTTATTTGACATAATTGTGTCTTCGTTTATCCTCTGTCTTTGTTTCTTTCTCTTTTTTGTCCCTTTTATTCTGAGCCATGTGGATGAAAGTCTCTTGGTGCTCCAACCAGGAGTCAGTGCTGCGCTTCTCAGGTGGCAGAGCCAACCTCAGGACACTGGTCCACAGGAGACCTTACAGCTCCATGTAATATCAAACGGAGAAAATCTCCCAGAGATTTCCATCTCAACGCCAAGATCCACCTTCACTCAATGAGCAGCAAGCTACAGTGCTGGAAACCGTATGCCAAACAACGAGTAAGACAGGAACACAGCCCCATCCATTATCAAAGAGGATGCCTAAAATTGCAGCAAGGCCACAGATACGCAACCACACACCACCAGAAGTGGAACTGCCCAGCAGAAAGACAAGATCCAGCTTCATCCACCAGAACACAGGCACAAATCCCCTCCACCAAGAAGCCTACACAACCCACTGAACAAACTTATCCACCTGGGACATACACCAAAAACAAAGATAACTATGAAGCTGCAGCCTGTGAAAAGGAGCCCCCAACCAGTGAATTAAGCAAAAAGAGGAGAATGAAAAACACACAGCAGATGAAGGAGCAACTTAAACCCCACCAGACCTAACAAATGAAGAGGAAATAGGCAGTCTATCTGAACAATTATTCAGAATAATGAGAGTAAAGATGATCCAAAATCTTGGAAATGGGATAGAGAAAATACAAGAAACTTTTCACAAGGACCTAGAAGAACTGAAGGGCAAACGAACAATAATGAAGAAAAAATAAATGAAATTAAAATTTCTCTAGAAGTGATCAATAGCAGAAGCACTCTGGCAGAAGAACGGATAAGTGACCTGGAAGATAACATAGTTTAACTCACTACTGCAGAGCAGTATGAAGGAATAAAAATGAAAAGATTGAGGACAGTCTCAGAGACCTCTGGAACAACATTAAATGCACCAACATTCGAATCAGACGGGTCCCAGAAGAAGAAGAGAAAAAGAAAGGGACTGAGAAAATATTCAGAAAGATTATAGTTGAAAACTTCTCTAATATGGGAAAGGAAAGAGTTAATCAAGTCCAGGAAGCTCAGAGAGTCCCAAACAGGAGAAATCCAAGGAGAAACACTCCAAGACACATATTCATCAAACTCTCAAGAATGAAATACAAAGAAAAGGTATTAAAAGCAGCAAGGGAAAAGCAAGAAATTCCATATTTGGGAATCCCCATCAAGTTAACAGCTGATCTTTCAGCAGAAATTCTGCAAGACAGTAGGGAGTGGCAGGACATATTTCAAGTGATTAAAGGAAAAAACCTACCACCAATGTGACAGTACTCAGCAAGAATCTCATTCAGATTGGACGGAGGAAGTAAAAACTTCACCGACAAATCAAAGGTAGGAGAATTCAGCACCACCAAACCGTCTATATCACCAATGATAAAGGAACTTCTCTAAGCAGGAAACACAAAGGAAATAAAAGACCTCCAATAACAAACCAAAAACAATTAAGTAAATGCTAACAGGAACATACACACGGATAATTACCTTAAATGTAAATGGATTCAATGCTCCAACCAACACATATAGAGTGGATGAAGGGATACAAAAACAAGACCGTTAAATATGATGTCTAGGAGCGACACACTTCAGACCTAGGGACACATACAAACTGAAAGTGAGGGGATGGAAAAAGACATTCCAAGCATATGGAAATCAAAGGAAACCTGGAGGGCCAATTCTCATATGAGACGAAATAGACTTTAAGATAAAGACTATTGCAGGAAACCAAGAAGAACACTACATACTGATGAAGGAATCAAGCAAAGAAGATGACACAGCAAATGCAAATCCTTATGAAGCCAACGTAGTAGCACTTCAATACATAAGATATATCCTAACAGCCCTAAAAGGGGAAACTGAGAATAACACAAAAATACTAGGGGACATTAACACCCCTCTTTCACCAATGGACTGATCACCCAAAATGAAAATAAACAAGAGAACATGGGCTTTAAGTGACACATTGAACAAGAGGGACTTAACTGATATGCATATGACTTTCCTTTGCAAAACAGCAGAAAAGTGTTTCTTCTCAAGTGCTCATGGAACATTCTCCAGGATATATCATATCTTGGATCACACATAAAGCCTTAGTCAATTTAAGAAAACTGAAATAGTATGAGGTATAATTTCCCACCACAGTGCCATGAAACTAGATATCAATGAAAGGAAAACAAGAACTGTAAACAATAGAAACACATGGAAGCTAAACAAAACGCTGTTAAGTAATCAAGCAATCACTGAAGAAAACAAAGATGAAATCACAAAATACCTGGAAAAAAATGACAGTGAAAATACGACCACCCCAACCTATGGGATGCAGCATAATCAGTGATATCAGGGAAGTTGATAGCAATTAAATGCTCCATCAAGAAACAAGAAATCACCCATATAAACAACCTAGCCTTACACCTAAAGCCATTAGAGAAAAAAGGACAAACACCAAACAAACAAAAAAGGATTAGCAGAAGGAAAGAAATAAGAAAGGTCAGATCAGAAATAAATGACAAAGAATGGAGAAAACAAGAGCAAAGATCGGTAAAACTAAAAGCTAGATATTTAAGAGCATGCATATAATGTATCCACCATTAGCCAGATTTATTAAGAAAAGAAATGGAGAAGATCCAAACCAACAGAAGTAGAAATGAAAAAGGAGAAGTAACAAATGACCCTGCGGAAATACAAAGGATCATGAGAGATTACTATAAACAACTTTTGCCAATTAAATGGAAAACCTGGAAGAAATTGACAAATTCTTCGCAAAGCACAACCTTCTGAGACTGAACCAATTAAACAGAAGATATAAACAGACTAATCGTAAGCACTGAAATTGAAATTGTGATTAAAATTTCCCAACAAGCAAAAGCCCAGATCAGATGGCTTCACAGGCGATTTCTATCAAAACTTTTGACAAGAGCTAACACCTATCCCTCTCAGACTCTTCCAAAATATAACAGAGTGAGGGACACTCCCAAAATCATTAAACGAGGCCACAATCACTCTGATACCAAAACCAGAAAAATTGTCACCTAAAATTGAACACTACAGGCAAATAACACTGAGGACCTTAAATGTCAGAATCTCAAAGAAAATACTAGAAAGTAGAATCCAACAGCATATTAAAGGGATAATACACCATGATCAAGTGGGCTTTATCTAAGGAAGGCAGGATTTTTCGATATATGCAAATCAATCCAGATGATAAACCATACTAACAAATTGAAGGAGAAAAATCCTATGATTATCTCAATAAATGGAGAAAAATCTTCTGGAAACATTCAAAAAGAGTTTAGGATAACACTCTCCTGAAAATACACATAGAGTGAATGTACCTCAACATAATAAAAGCCATATATGACAGACCCACAGCCAACTTTGTTCTCAAAGGTGAAATATTGAAACCATTTCCTTTAAGATCAGGAAGAAGACAAGTTTGTGAACTGTTACTAATATTACTTTACCAAGTTTTGGAAGTTTTACCCACAGCATTCAGAGAAGAAAAAGAAATTAAAAGCATCCTACTTGGAAGAGAAGAAGTCAATCTGTCATTGTTTTCAGATGACTAGATAGTATACATAGAGAATTCTAAAGACGCTACCAGGAAACTACCAGAACGAATCAATGAATTTGGTACAGTGACAGGATACAAAGTTAACGCACAAAAATATCTTGCATTACTATGCACTACTGATGAAAAATCCGAAAGAGAAATTAAGGAAACACTCTCATTTACCATTGCTACAAATAGAATAACATACTTGAGTGTAAACTTACCAAAGAGAGGAAATACATGTGTGAAGAAAACCATGACACCCTGAGGAAAGAAATTAAAGGTGACACAAAGAGATGGAGACATATACCATGTTTTTGGACTGGTAGAAACAACATTGCAAAAATGACTATGCTACACAAAGCAATCTACAGTTCATTGCAATCCCTATCGAACTACCAATGGCATTTGTCACAGAACTAGAACAAAATATTTCACCATTTGTGTGGAAACACAAAAGAGCCTGAAGAGCCAAAGGTATCTTGAGAAAGAAAAACAGAGTTGGAGGAATCAGGTTCCCTGACTTCAGACTATAAAAAAAAATCTATAATAATAAAGATGGTATGCTACTGGCACACAAACAGAAGTGTACATCAATGAAACAGGACAGTAAGCCACGGATAAACCCACACTCCTTTCTATTTGATAAAGGAGGCAAGAGTATACAATGGAGAAAAGATAGCCTCTTCAATAATGGTTCTGGGGAAACTGCACAGCTACATGTAAAAGAATGAAATTACAACAATTCTTAACTACATACACAAAAATAAACTGCAAATCGATTACAGACCTAAATGTAAGGCCAGACACGTTAAAACTCTTAGAAGAAAACAAAGGCAGAACACTCTGTGACATAAAACACACAAAGACGTTTGGGAACCCCCCGCATAGAGAACTGGAAATAAAAACAGAAAGAAACAAATGGGACCTAGTGAAACTGAAAAGCTTTTGCACAGCAAAGGAAATGAAAATCAGGATGAAAAGACAACCCTCAGAATGGGAGAAAATATTTGTAAACGAAGCAATTGACAAAGGATTAATCTCCATTGAGCTCATGCATCTCAACATCAGAAAAACAAACAACCCAATCCAAATTAGGCCAGAAGACCGAAAAAGATATTTCTCCAAAGCATATATACTATTTGCCAACAAACACATGAAACAATGTTCAACATCACTAATCATTAGAGAAATGCAGGTCAAAACAACAATGGGGTAGGAACTTGAAGATGACGAAAGAGTAAGATGCGGAGATCACTTTCCTCCCCACAGATTCATCAGAAATAAATCTGCAAGAAGAACCTCTCCTATAGAACAGACACTGAACGCTGGCCGAAGACCTCACACCTCCCAAAGGGCAAGAAACTCCCGACGTACCTTGGTAGGCAAAAAGAGGAACGAAATAACGGAGACAAGAGACTAAGGATGGGACTTGCAACAGTGGGAAGCAGCCGTGAAGGAGGAAAGGTTTCCATACACTAGAAAGCCCCTTCGCAGGTGGACAGTGTGTGCAAGGGAGTGGGGAAGCTTCGGAGCCACGGAGGAGAGCCCAGCAACTGAGGTGCGGAAGGCAAAGTGGACAGATTCCCCCACAGAGGAGCGATGCCGACCAGAACTCACCAACCTGAGAGGCTGGTCTGTTCACCTGCCGCGGAAGGCAGTGGTTGGAGGCTGAGGCTGCGGTTTCAGCCGGATCCCACGGTGAGGACTGGGGCTGGCGGCAGGAACATAGCCTGAAGTGTTCTAGTGCAACATGTCTAGCTCAGAGGGAGTCCTGGAAAAGTGCTGCAACTGCGTAAGAGACAAGATAATTTTTCTTCCCAATTTCCTTCCTGGTACGTGAGGAGAGGGTATTAAGAGCGCCGCGTAATGGAGCAGCAGAAATCGGCGTGAGGTGCGGCTATCAGCGTGGACCCCAGAAACTGACATGAGACGTAAGGCGGCTGCTGCCGCCACCAAGAAGCCTGTTAGCAAAGACAGGCCACTATCCACAGTGCCCCTCCAGGGGGCTTCTGCAGCCTGCCACTGATAGTGTCCCGTGATGCAGGGACAAATTCCCTGGGAGGATGCATGGTGCGCCTCAGGCTGCTGCAAAGTCACGATGCGCTATACCGCTACAGGCTGACTCCTATTCCGTACTCCTCACTCCTCCGGCCTGAGTGAGACACAGCCCCCAATGAGCTTCTCCTTTAACCCTGTCCTGTCTGAGGAAAGAACAGAGGCCCTCAAGTGACCTACACAAAGAGGCGGATCCAAACCCAAAGCTGAAGCCCGGGAGCTGTGTGAACAAAGAAGAAAAAGGGAAATGTGTCTCAGCAGCCGCAGGAAGAGCGGGTGAAATCCCTACTTTCAACCTGAAGTAACCTGCATCTGTGGATTACCTGAGTACACAATGAATCACCCTAAAATTGAGGTGGTGGCTTTTGGGAGCAAAGCTATATTTTATTCCCACTTTGTCTCTTTTTTTGAGTGTCTATGTGTATGCTTCTGTTTGTGATTTTGTCTGGTAAGCTTAGCTTTAACCATTTTTGCTAGGGTTCTGTTCGTCTGTTTTCTTATTTTTACGTTTAAAATATTTTCTTAAAAATTATTTTTTATTTTAATAACTTTATTTTATTTTATTTGACATAATTGTGTCTTCGTTTATCCTCTGTCTTTGTTTCTTTCTCTTTTTTGTCCCTTTTATTCTGAGCCATGTGGATGAAAGTCTCTTGGTGCTCCAACCAGGAGTCAGTGCTGCGCTTCTCAGGTGGCAGAGCCAACCTCAGGACACTGGTCCACAGGAGACCTTACAGCTCCATGTAATATCAAACGGAGAAAATCTCCCAGAGATTTCCATCTCAACGCCAAGATCCACCTTCACTCAATGAGCAGCAAGCTACAGTGCTGGAAACCGTATACCAAACAACGAGTACGACAGGAACACAGCCCCATCCATTATCAAAGAGGATGCCTAAAATCGCAGTAAGGCCACAGATACGCAACCACACACCACCAGAAGTGGAACTGCCCAGCAGAAAGACAAGATCCAGCTTCATCCACCAGAACACAGGCACAACTCCCCTCCACCAAGAAGCCTACACAACCCACTGAACAAACTTATCCACCTGGGACACACACCAAAAACAAAGATAACTATGAAGCTGCAGCCTGTGAAAAGGAGCCCCCAACCAGTGAATTAAGCAAAAAGAGGTGACTGAAAAACATACAGCAGATGAAGGAGCAACTTAAAACCCACCAGACATAACAAATGAAGAGGAAATAGGCATTCTACCTGAACAATTATTCAGAATAATGAGAGTAAAGATGATCCAAAATCTTGGAAATGGGATAGAGAAAATACAAGAAACTTTTCACAAGGACCTAGAAGAACTGAAGGGCAAACGAACAATACTGAAGAAAACAATAAATGAAATTAAAAATTCTCTAGAAGTGATCAATAGCAGAAACACTCTGGCAGAAGAACGGATAAGTGACCTGGAAGATAACACAGTTTAACTCACTACTGCAGAGCAGTATGAAGAAATAAGAATGAAAAGATTGAGGACAGTCTCAGAGACCTCTGGAACAACATTAAATGCACAAACATTCGAATCAGAAGGGTCCCAGAAGAAGAAGAGAAAAAGAAAGGGACTGAGAAAATATTCAGAAAGATTATAGTTGAAAACTTCTCTAATATGGGAAAGGAAAGAGTTAATCAAGTCCAGGAAGCTCAGAGAGTCCCAAACAGGAGAAATCCAAGGAGAAAGACTACAAGACACATATTCATCAAACTCTCAAGAATGAAATACAAAGAAAAGGTATTAAAAGCAGCAAGGGAAAAGCAAGAAATTCCATATTTGGGAATCCCCATCAAGTTAACAGCTGATCTTTCAGCAGAAATTCTGCAAGACTGTAGGGACTGGAAGGACATATTTCAAGTGATTAAAGGAAAAAAACCTACCACCAATGGGACTGTACTCAGCAAGAATCTCATTCAGATTGGACGGAGGAATTAAAAACTTCACAGACAAATCAAAGGTAGGAGAATTCAGCACCACCAAACCGTCTATATCACCAATGATAAAGGAATTTCTCTAAGCAGGAAACACAAAGGAAATAAAAGACCTCCAATACCAAACCAAAAACAATTAAGTAAATGCTAACAGGAACATACACAGGGATAATTACCTTAAATGTAAATGGATTCAAAGCTACAACCAACACACATAGAGTGGATGAAGGGATACAAAAACAAGACCATTAAATATGATGTCTAGGAGCGACCCACTTTAGACCTAGGGACACATAAAAACTGAAAGTGAGGGGATGGAAAAAGACATTCCAAGCACATGGAAATCAAAGGAAACCTGGAGTGCGAATTCTCATATCAGACGAAATAGACTTTAAGATTAAGACTATTGCAGGAAACCAAGAAGAACACTACATACTGATGAAGGAATCAAACAAAGAAGATGACACAGCAAATGCAAATCCTTATGAAGCCAACGTAGTAGCTCTTCAATACATGAGATATATCCTAACAGCCCTAAAAGGGGAAACTGAGAGTAACACAAAAATAGTAGGGAACATTAACATCCCTCTTTCACCAATGCACTGATCACCCAAAATGAAAATAAACAAGAACACATGGGCTTTAAATGACACATTGAACAAGAGGGACTTAACTGATATGTATATGACTTTCCTTTGCAAAACACCAGAAAACAGTTTCTTCTCAAGTGCTCATGGAACATTCTCCAGGATATGTCATATCTTGGGTCACACATAGAGCCTTAGTCAATTTAAGAAAACTGAAATAGTATGAGGTATAATTTCCCACCACAATGCCATGAAACTAGATATCAATGGAAGGAAAAAAAGAACTGTAAACAATAGAAACACATGGAAGCTAAACAAAACGCTGATAAATAATCAAGCAATCACTGAAGAAAACAAAGATGAAATCACAAAATACCTGGAAAAAAATGACAATGAAAATACGGCCACCCCATCATATGGGATGCAGCAAAAGCTGTTCTAACAGGGAAGTTGATAGCAATAAAATCCTCCATCAAGAAACAAGAAATCCCGCATATAAACAACCTAGCCTTACACCTAAAGCCATTACAGAAAAAAGGACAAACACCAAACAAACAAAAAAGGATTAGCAGAAGGAAAGAAATAAGAAAGTTCAGATCAGAAATAAATGAAAAAGAATAGAGAAAACAAGAGCAAAGATCGGTAAACCTAAAAGCTAGATATGTAAGACCATGTGTATAATGTATCCACCATTAGCCAGATTTATTAAGAAAAGAAATGGAGAAGATCCAAACCAACAGAATTAAAAATGAAAAAGGAGAAGTAACAACTGACCCTGCGGAAATACAAAGGATCATGAGAGATTACTACAAACATCTTTTGCCAATTAAATGGAAAACCTGGAAGAAATGGACAAATTCTTCGAAAAGCACAACCTTCTGAGACTGAACCAAGATAAACAGAAGGTATAAACAGACTAATCGTAAACACTGAAATTGAAATTGTGATTAAAGTTTTCCAACAAGCAAAAGCCTAAGATCAGATGGCTTCACAGGCGATTTCTATCCAAACTTTTTACAAGAGCTAACACCTAACCTTCTCAGACTCTTCCAAAATACAACAGAGTGAGGGACACTCCCAAAATCATTAAACGAGGCCACAATCACTCTGATACCAAAATCAGACAGGTTGTCACCTAAAATTGAACACTACAGGCCAATATCACTGATGACCTTAAATGTCAGAATCTCAAAGAAAATACTAGAAAGTAGAATCCAACAGCACATTAAAGGGATAATACAACATGATCAAGTGGGATTTATCCAAGGAAGGTAGGATTTTTCGATATATGCAAATCAATCCAGATGATAAACCATACTAACAAATTGAAGGAGAAAAATCCTATGATTATCTCAATAAATGGAGAAAAATCTTCTGGAAACATTCAAAAAGAGTTTAGGATAACACTCTCTAGAAAGTACACATAGAGTTAATGTACCTCAACATAATAAAGGCCATATATGACAGACTCACAGACAACTTTGTTTTCAAAGGTGAAATACTGAAACCATTTCTTTTAAGATCAGGAAAAAGACAAGTTTGTGAACTGTTACTAATATTACTTAAGCAGGTTTTGGAAGTTTTACCCACAGCATTCAGAGAAGAAGAAGAAATTAAAAGCATCAAAGTTGGAAGAGAAGAAGTCAATCTGTCACTGTTTTCAGATGACTAGATAGTATACATAGAGAATTCTAAAGACGCTACCAGAAAACTTCCAGAACGAATCAATGAATTTGGTATAGTGACAGGATACAAAGTTAATGCACAAAAATCTCTTGCATTACTATGCACTAATGATGAAAAATCCGAAAGAGAAATTAAGGAAACACTCTCAATTACCATTGCTACAAAAAGAGTAACATACTTGAGTGTAAACTTACCAAAGAGACAAAATACATGTGTGAGGAAAACCATGACACACTGAGGAAAGAAATTAAAGGTGACACAAAGAGATGGAGACATATACCATGTTTTTGGACTGGTAGAAACAACATTGCAAAAATGACTATGCTACACAAAGCAATCTACAGTTCATTGCAATCCCTATCGAACTACCAATGGCATTTGCCACAGAACTAGAACAAAATATTTCACCATTTGTGTGGAAACACAAAAGAGCCTGAAGAGCCAAAGGTATCTTGAGAAAGAAAAACAGAGCTGGAGGAATCAGTTTCCCTGACTTCAGACTATAAAAAAAATCTATAATAATAATGATGGTATGCTACTGGCACACAAACAGAAGTGTACATCAATGAAACAGGACAGTAAGCCACGGATAAACCCACACTCCTTTCTATTTGATAAAGGAGGCAAGAGTATACAATGGAGAAAAGATAGCCTCTTCAATAATGGTTTTGGGGAAACTGCACAGCTACATGTAAAAGAATGAATTTACAACACTTCTTAACTCCATACACAAAAATAAACTGCAAATCGATAACAGACCTAAATGTAAGGACAGACACGTTAAAACTCTTAGAAGAAAACAAAGGCAGAACACTCTGTGACATAAAACACACAAAGACGTTTTGGGACCCCCCTCATAGAGAACTGGAAATAAAAACAGAAAGAAACAAATGGGACCTAGTGAAACTGAAAAGCTTTTGCACAGCAAAGGAAATGAAAATCAGGATGAAAAGACAACCCTCAGAATGGGAGAAAATATTTGTAAACGAAGCAACTGACAAAGGATTAATCTCCATTGAGCTCATGCAACTCAACATCAGAAAAACAAACAACCCAATCCAAAATAGGCCAGAAGACCGAAAAAGGTATTTCTCCAAAGCATATATAGTATTTGCCAACAAACACATGAAACAATGCTCAACATCACTAATCATTAGAGAAATGCAGATCAAAACAACAACGGGAAAGGAACTTGAAGATGACGGAAGAGTAAGATGCTGAGATCACTTTCCTCCCCACAGATTCATCAGAAATAAATCTGCAGGAAGAACCGCTCCTATCGAACAGCCACTGAACGCTGGCCGAATCCTCACACCTCCCAAAGGGCAAGAAACTCCCCACGTACCTGGGTAGGGGAAAAGAGAAACGAAATAACGGAGACAAGAGACTAGGGATGGGACTTGCAACAGTGGGAAGCAGCTGTGAAAGAGGAATGGTTTCCACACACTAGAAAGCCCCTTCGCAGGTGGACAGTGTGTGCAAGGGAGTGGGGAAGCTTCGGAGCCACGGAGGAGAGCCCAGCAACTGAGGTGCGGAAGGCAAAGTGGACAGATTCACGCACAGAGGAGCGATGCCGACCAGAACTCACCAGCCTGAGAGGCTTGACTGTTCACCTGCCGCGGAAGGCATGGGTTGGAGGCTGAGGCTGCGGTTTCAGCCGGATCCCACGGTGAGGACTGGGGCTGGCGGCATGAACATGGCCTGAAGTGTGCTAGTGCAACCTGTCTAGCTCAGAGGGAGTCCTGGAAAAGTCCTGCAACTGCGTAAGAGACAAGAGAATTTTTCTTCCCAATTTCTTTCCTGGTGCGTGAGGAGAGGGTATTAAGAGCGCCACGTAATGGAGCTGCAGAAATCGGCGTGAGGTGTGGCTATCAGCGTGGACCCCAGAGACTGGCATGAGACGTAAGGCGGCTGCTGCCGCCACCAAGAAGCCTGTTAGCAAAGACAGGCCACTATCCACAGTGCGACTCCAGGGGGCTTATGCAGCCCGCCACGGATAGTGTCCCGTGATGCAGGGACAACTTCCTTGGGAGGATGCACGGTGCGCCTCAGGCTGCTGCAAAGTCACGATGCGCTATACCGCTACAGGCTGACTCCTATTCCGTACTCCTCACTCCCCCGGTCTGAGTGAGACACAGCCCCCAATGAGCTTCTCCTTTAACCCTGTCCTGTCTGAGGAAAGAAGAGAGGCCCTCAAGCGACCTACACAAAGAGGCGGATCCAAATCCAAAGCTGAAGCCCGGGAGCTGTGTGAACAAAGAAGAAAAAGGGAAATGTGTCTCAGCAGCCTCAGGAAGAGCAGGTGAAATCCCTACTTTCAACCTGAAGTAACCTGCATCTGTGGATTACCTGAGTACACAATGAATCACCCGAAAATTGAGGTGGTGTCTTTTGGGAGCAAAGCTATATTTTATTCCCACTTTGTCTCTTTTTTTGAGTGTCTATGTGTATGCTTCTGTTTGTGATTTTGTCTGGAAAGCTTAGCTTTAACCATTTGTGCTAGTGTTCTGTCCGTCTGTTTTCTTATTTTTACGTTTAAACTATTTTCTTAAAAATTACTTTTTATTTTAATAACTTTATTTTATTTTATTTGACATAATTGTGTCTTTGTTTATCCTCTGTCTTTGTTTCTTTCTCTTTTTTGTCCCTTTTATTCTGAGCAATGTGGATGAAAGTCTCTTGGTGTTCCAACCAGGAGTCAGTGCTGCGATTCTCAGGTGGCAGAGCCAACCTCAGGATATTGGACCACAGGAGACCTTACAGCTCCATGTAATATCAAACGGAGAAAATCTCACAGAGATTTCCATCTCAACGCCAAGATCCACCTTCACTCAAAGAGCAGCAAGCTACAGTGCTGGAAACCGTATGCCAAACAACGAGTAAGACAGGAACACAGCCCCATCCATTATCACAGAGGATGCCTAAAATCGCAGTAAGGCCACAGACACCCAACCACACACCACCAGACGTGGAACTGCCCAGCAGAAAGACAAGATCCAGCTTCATCCACCAGAACACAGGCACAACTCCCCTCCACCAAGAAGCCTACACAACCCACTGAACAATCTTAGCCACCTGGGACAGACACCTAAAACAGAGATAACTATGAAGCTGCAGCCTGTGAAAACGAGCCCCTAAGCAGTGAATTAAGCAAAAAGAGGAGACTGAAAAACACACAGCAGATGAAGGAGCAACTTAAACCCCACCAGACCTAACAAATGAAGAGGAAATAGGCAGTCTATCTGAACAATTATTCAGAATAATGAGAGTTAACATGATCCAAAATCTTGGAAATAGGATAGAGAAAATACAAGAAACTTTTCACAAGGACCTAGAAGAACTGAAGGGCAAACGAACAATAATGAAGAAAACTATAAATGAAATTAAAAATTCTCTAGAAGTGATCAATAGCAGAAACACTCTGGCAGAAGAACGGATAAATGATCTGGAAGATAACATAGTTTAACTCACTACTGCAGAGCAGTATGAAGAAATAAGAATGAAAAGATTGAGGACAGTCTCAGAGACCTCTGGAACAACATTAAATGCACCAACATTCGAATCAGACGGGTCCCAGAAGAAGAAGAGAAAAAGAAAGGGACTGAGAAAATATTCAGAAAGATTATAGTTGAAAACTTCTCTAATATGGGAAAGGAAAGAGTTAATCAAGTCCAGGAAGCTCAGAGAGTCCCAAACAGGAGAAATCCAAGGAGAAACACTCCAAGACACATATTCATCAAACTCTCAAGAATGAAATACAAAGAAAAGGTATTAAAAGCAGCAAGGGAAAAGCAAGAAATTCCATATTTGGGAATCCCCATCAAGTTAACAGCTGATCTTTCAGCAGAAATTCTGCAAGACTGTAGGGACTGGAAGGACATATTTCAAGTGATTAAAGGAAAAATACCTACCACCAATGGGACTGTACTCAGCAAGAATCTCATTCAGATTGGATGGAGGAAGTAAAAACTTCACAGACAAACCAAAGGTAGGAGAATTCAGCACCACCAAACCGTCTATATCACCAATGATAAAGGAACTTCTCTAAGCAGGAAACACAAAGGAAATAAAAGACCTCCAATACCAAACCAAAAACAATTAAGTAAATGCTAACAGGAACATACACACGGATAATTACCTTAAATGTAAATGGATTCAAAGCTACAACCAACACACATAGAGTGGATGAAGGGATACAAAAACAAGACCATTAAATATGATGTCTAGGAGCGACCCACTTTAGACCTAGGGACACATAAAAACTGAAAGTGAGGGGATGGAAAAAGACATTCCAAGCACTTGGAAATCAAAGGAAACCTGGAGTGCGAATTCTCATATCAGACCAAATAGACTTTAAGATTAAGACTATTGCAGGAAACCAAGAAGAACACTACATACTGATGAAGGAATCAAACAAAGAAGATGACACAGCAAATGCAAATCCTTATGAAGCCAACGTAGTAGCACTTCAATACATGAGATATATCCTAACAGCCCTAAAAGGGGAAACTGAGAGTAACACAAAAATTGTAGGGAACATTAACATCCCTCTTTCACCAATCCACTGATCACCCAAAATGAAAATAAACAAGAACACATCGGCTTTAAATGACACATTGAACAAGAGGGACTTAACTGATATGTATATGACTTTCCTTTGCAAAACACCAGAAAACAGTTTCTTCTCAAGTGCTCATGGAACATTCTCCAGGATATGTCATATCTTGGGTCACACATAGAGCCTTAGTCAATTTAAGAAAACTGAAATAGTATGAGGTATAATTTCCCACCACAATGCCATGTAACTAGATATCAATGGAAGGAAAAAAAGAACTGTAAACAATAGAAACACATGGAAGCTAAACAAAACGCTGATAAATAATCAAGCAATCACTGAAGAAAACAAAGATGAAATCACAAAATACCTGGAAAAAAATGACAATGAAAATACGGCCACCCCAACATATGGGATGCAGCAAAAGCTGTTCTAACAGGGAAGTTGATAGCAATAAAATCCTCCATCAAGAAACAAGAAATCCCGCATATAAACAACCTAGCCTTACACCTAAAGCCATTACAGAACAAAGGACAAACACCAAACAAACAAAAAAGGATTAGCAGAAGGAAAGAAATAAGAAAGTTCAGATCAGAAATAAATGAAAAAGAATAGAGAAAACAAGAGCAAAGATCGGTAAACCTAAAAGCTAGATATGTAAGAGCATGCGTATAATGTATCCACCATTAGCCAGATTTATTAAGAAAAGAAATGGAGAAGATCCAAACCAACAGAATTAGAAATGAAAAAGGAGAAGTAACAACTGACCCTGCGGAAATACAAAGGATCATGAGAGATTACTACAAACATCTTTTGCCAATTAAATGGAAAACCTGGAAGAAATGGACAAATTCTTCGAAAAGCACAACCTTCTGAGACTGAACCAAGATAAACAGAAAGAATAAACAGACTAATCGTAAACACTGAAATTGAAATTGTGATTAAAATTTTCCAACAAGCAAAAGCCTAAGATCAGATGGCTTCACAGGCGATTTCTATCCAAACTTTTTACAAGAGCTAACACCTAACCTTCTCAGACTCTTCCAAAATACAACAGAGTGAGGGACACTCCCAAAATCATTAAACGAGGCCACAATCACTCTGATACCAAAATCAGACAGGTTGTCACCTAAAATTGAACACTACAGGCCAATATCACTGATGACCTTAAATGTCAGAATCTCAAAGAAAATACTAGAAAGTAGAATCCAACAGCACATTAAAGGGATAATACAACATGATCAAGTGGGATTTATCCAAGGAAGGTAGGATTTTTCGATATATGCAAATCAATCCAGATGATAAACCATACTAACAAATTGAAAGAGAAAAATCCTATGATTATCTCAATAAATGGAGAAAAATCTTCTGGAAACATTCAAAAAGAGTTTAGGATAACACTCTCTAGAAAGTACACATAGAGTTAATGTACCTCAACATAATAAAGGCCATATATGACAGACTCACAGACAACTTTGTTTTCAAAGGTGAAATACTGAAACCATTTCTTTTAAGATCAGGAAAAAGACAAGTTTGTGAACTGTTACTAATATTACTTAAGCAGGTTTTGGAAGTTTTACCCACAGCATTCAGAGAAGAAGAAGAAATTAAAAGCATCAAAGTTGGAAGAGAAGAAGTCAATCTGTCACTGTTTTCAGATGACTAGATAGTATACATAGAGAATTCTAAAGACGCTACCAGAAAACTTCCAGAACGAATCAATGAATTTGGTATAGTGACAGGATACAAAGTTAATGCACAAAAATCTCTTGCATTACTATGCACTAATGATGAAAAATCCGAAAGAGAAATTAAGGAAACACTCTCAATTACCATTGCTACAAAAAGAGTAACATACTTGAGTGTAAACTTACCAAAGAGACAAAATACATGTGTGAGGAAAACCATGACACACTGAGGAAAGAAATTAAAGGTGACACAAAGAGATGGAGACATATACCATGTTTTTGGACTGGTAGAAACAACATTGCAAAAATGACTATGCTACACAAAGCAATCTACAGTTCATTGCAATCCCTATCGAACTACCAATGGCATTTGCCACAGAACTAGAACAAAATATTTCACCATTTGTGTGGAAACACAAAAGAGCCTGAAGAGCCAAAGATATCTTGAGAAAGAAAAACAGAGCTGGAGGAATCAGTTTCCCTGACTTCAGACTATAAAAAAAATCTATAATAATAAAGATGGTATGCTACAGGCACACAAACAGAAGTGTACATCAATGAAACAGGACAGTAAGCCACGGATAAACCCACACTCCTTTCTATTTGATAAAGGAGGCAAGAGTATACAATGGAGAAAAGATAGCCTCTACAGTAATGGTTTTGGGGAAACTGCACAGCTACATGTAAAAGAATGAAATTACAACACTTCTTAACTCCATACACAAAAATAAACTGCAAATCGATAACAGACCTAAATGTAAGGACAGACACGTTAAAACTCTTAGAAGAAAACAAAGGCAGAACACTCTGTGACATAAAACACACAAAGACGTTTTGGGACCCCCCTCATAGAGAACTGGAAATAAAAACAGAAAGAAACAAATGGGACCTAGTGAAACTGAAAAGCTTTTGCACAGCAAAGGAAATGAAAATCAGGATGAAAAGACAACCCTCAGAATGGGAGAAAATATTTGTAAACGAAGCAACTGACAAAGGATTAATCTCCATTGAGCTCATGCAACTCAACATCAGAAAAACAAACAACCCAATCCAAAATAGGCCAGAAGACCGAAAAAGGTATTTCTCCAAAGCATATATAGTATTTGCCAACAAACACATGAAACAATGCTCAACATCACTAATCATTAGAGAAATGCAGATCAAAACAACAACGGGAAAGGAACTTGAAGATGACGGAAGAGTAAGATGCTGAGATCACTTTCCTCCCCACAGATTCATCAGAAATAAATCTGCAGGAAGAACCGCTCCTATCGAACAGCCACTGAACGCTGGCCGAATCCTCACACCTCCCAAAGGGCAAGAAACTCCCCACGTACCTGGGTAGGGGAAAAGAGAAACGAAATAACGGAGACAAGAGACTAGGGATGGGACTTGCAACAGTGGGAAGCAGCTGTGAAAGAGGAATGGTTTCCACACACTAGAAAGCCCCTTCGCAGGTGGACAGTGTGTGCAAGGGAGTGGGGAAGCTTCGGAGCCATGGAGGAGAGCCCAGCAACTGAGGTGCGGAAGGCAAAGTGGACAGATTCACGCACAGAGGAGCGATGCCGACCAGAACTCACCAGCCTCAGAGGCTTGACTGTTCACCTGCCGCGGAAGGCATGGGTTGGAGGCTGAGGCTGCGGTTTCAGCCGGATCCCACGGTGAGGACTGGGGCTGGCGGCATGAACATGGCCTGAAGTGTGCTAGTGCAACATGTCTAGCTCAGAGGGAGTCCTGGAAAAGTCCTGCAACAGCGTAAGAGACAAGGGAATTTTTCTTCCCAATTTCTTTCCTGGTGCGTGAGGAGAGGGTATTAAGAGCGCCACGTAATGGAGCTGCAGAAATCGGCGTGAGGTGTGGCTATCAGCGTGGACCCCAGAGACTGGCATGAGACGTAAGGCGGCTGCTGCCGCCACCAAGAAGCCTGTTAGCAAAGACAGGCCACTATCCACAGTGCTACTCCAGGGGGCTTATGCAGCCCGCCACGGATAGTGTCCCGTGATGCAGGGACAACTTCCTTGGGAGGATGCACGGTGCGCCTCAGGCTGCTGCAAAGTCACGATGCGCTATACCGCTACAGGCTGACTCCTATTCCGTACTCCTCACTCCCCCGGTCTGAGTGAGACACAGCCCCCAATGAGCTTCTCCTTTAACCCTGTCCTGTCTGAGGAAAGAAGAGAGGCCCTCAAGCGACCTACACAAAGAGGCGGATCCAAATCCAAAGCTGAAGCCCGGGAGCTGTGTGAACAAAGAAGAAAAAGGGAAATGTGTCTCAGCAGCCTCAGGAAGAGCAGGTGAAATCCCTACTTTCAACCTGAAGTAACCTGCATCTGTGGATTACCTGAGTACACAATGAATCACCCGAAAATTGAGGTGGTGTCTTTTGGGAGCAAAGCTATATTTTATTCCCACTTTGTCTCTTTTTTTGAGTGTCTATGTGTATGCTTCTGTTTGTGATTTTGTCTGGAAAGCTTAGCTTTAACCATTTGTGCTAGTGTTCTGTCCGTCTGTTTTCTTATTTTTACGTTTAAACTATTTTCTTAAAAATTACTTTTTATTTTAATAACTTTATTTTATTTTATTTGACATAATTGTGTCTTTGTTTATCCTCTGTCTTTGTTTCTTTCTCTTTTTTGTCCCTTTTATTCTGAGCAATGTGGATGAAAGTCTCTTGGTGTTCCAACCAGGAGTCAGTGCTGCGATTCTCAGGTGGCAGAGCCAACCTCAGGATATTGGACCACAGGAGACCTTACAGCTCCATGTAATATCAAACGGAGAAAATCTCACAGAGATTTCCATCTCAACGCCAAGATCCACCTTCACTCAAAGAGCAGCAAGCTACAGTGCTGGAAACCGTATGCCAAACAACGAGTAAGACAGGAACACAGCCCCATCCATTATCACAGAGGATGCCTAAAATCGCAGTAAGGCCACAGACACCCAACCACACACCACCAGACGTGGAACTGCCCAGCAGAAAGACAAGATCCAGCTTCATCCACCAGAACACAGGCACAACTCCCCTCCACCAAGAAGCCTACACAACCCACTGAACAATCTTAGCCACCTGGGACAGACACCTAAAACAGAGATAACTATGAAGCTGCAGCCTGTGAAAAGGAGCCCCTAAGCAGTGAATTAAGCAAAAAGAGGAGACTGAAAAACACACAGCAGATGAAGGAGCAACTTAAACCCCACCAGACCTAACAAATGAAGAGGAAATAGGCAGTCTATCTGAACAATTATTCAGAATAATGAGAGTTAACATGATCCAAAATCTTGGAAATAGGATAGAGAAAATACAAGAAACTTTTCACAAGGACCTAGAAGAACTGAAGGGCAAACGAACAATAATGAAGAAAACTATAAATGAAATTAAAAATTCTCTAGAAGTGATCAATAGCAGAAACACTCTGGCAGAAGAACGGATAAATGACCTGGAAGATAACATAGTTTAACTCACTACTGCAGAGCAGTATGAAGAAATAAGAATGAAAAGATTGAGGACAGTCTCAGAGACCTCTGGAACAACATTAAATGCACCAACATTCGAATCAGACGGGTCCCAGAAGAAGAAGAGAAAAAGAAAGGGACTGAGAAAATATTCAGAAAGATTATAGTTGAAAACTTCTCTAATATGGGAAAGGAAAGAGTTAATCAAGTCCAGGAAGCTCAGAGAGTCCCAAACAGGAGAAATCCAAGGAGAAAGACTCCAAGACACATATTCATCAAACTCTCAAGAATGAAATACAAAGAAAAGGTATTAAAAGCAGCAAGGGAAAAGCAAGAAATTCCATATTTGGGAATCCCCATCAAGTTAACAGCTGATCTTTCAGCAGAAATTCTGCAAGACTGTAGGGACTGGAAGGACATATTTCAAGTGATTAAAGGAAAAATACCTACCACCAATGGGACTGTACTCAGCAAGAATCTCATTCAGATTGGATGGAGGAAGTAAAAACTTCACAGACAAACCAAAGGTAGGAGAATTCAGCACCACCAAACCGTCTATATCACCAATGATAAAGGAACTTCTCTAAGCAGGAAACACAAAGGAAATAAAAGACCTCCAATACCAAACCAAAAACAATTAAGTAAATGCTAACAGGAACATACACACGGATAATTACCTTAAATGTAAATGGATTCAAAGCTACAACCAACACACATAGAGTGGATGAAGGGATACAAAAACAAGACCATTAAATATGATGTCTAGGAGCGACCCACTTTAGACCTAGGGACACATAAAAACTGAAAGTGAGGGGATGGAAAAAGACATTCCAAGCACATGGAAATCAAAGGAAACCTGGAGTGCGAATTCTCATATCAGACGAAATAGACTTTAAGATTAAGACTATTGCAGGAAACCAAGAAGAACACTACATACTGATGAAGGAATCAAACAAAGAAGATGACACAGCAAATGCAAATCCTTATGAAGCCAACGTAGTAGCACTTCAATACATGAGATATATCCTAACAGCCCTAAAAGGGGAAACTGAGAGTAACACAAAAATTGTAGGGAACATTAACATCCCTCTTTCACCAATGCACTGATCACACAAAATGAAAATAAACAAGAACACATGGGCTTTAAATGACACATTGAACAAGAGGGACTTAACTGATATGTATATGACTTTCCTTTGCAAAACACCAGAAAACAGTTTCTTCTCAAGTGCTCATGGAACATTCTCCAGGATATGTCATATCTTCGGTCACACATAGAGCCTTAGTCAATTTAAGAAAACTGAAATAGTATGAGGTATAATTTCCCACCACAATGCCATGAAACTAGATATCAATGGAAGGAAAAAAAGAACTGTAAACAATAGAAACACATGGAAGCTAAACAAAACGCTGATAAATAATCAAGCAATCACTGAAGAAAACAAAGATGAAATCACAAAATACCTGGAAAAAAATGACAATGAAAATACGGCCACCCCAACATATGGGATGCAGCAAAAGCTGTTCTAACAGGGAAGTTGATAGCAATAAAATCCTCCATCAAGAAACAAGAAATCCCGCATATAAACAACCTAGCCTTACACCTAAAGCCATTACAGAACAAAGGACAAACACCAAACAAACAAAAAAGGATTAGCAGAAGGAAAGAAATAAGAAAGTTCAGATCAGAAATAAATGAAAAAGAATAGAGAAAACAAGAGCAAAGATCGGTAAACCTAAAAGCTAGATATGTAAGAGCATGCGTATAATGTATCCACCATTAGCCAGATTTATTAAGAAAAGAAATGGAGAAGATCCAAACCAACAGAATTAGAAATGAAAAAGGAGAAGTAACAACTGACCCTGCGGAAATACAAAGGATCATGAGAGATTACTACAAACATCTTTTGCCAATTAAATGGAAAACCTGGAAGAAATGGACAAATTCTTCGAAAAGCACAACCTTCTGAGACTGAACCAAGATAAACAGAAAGTATAAACAGACTAATCGTAAACACTGAAATTGAAATTGTGATTAAAATTTTCCAACAAGCAAAAGCCCAAGATCAGATGGCTTCACAGGCTATTTCTATCAAAACTTTTGACAAGAGCTAACACCTATCCTTCTCAGACTCTTCCAAAATATAACAGAGTGAGGGACACTCCCAAAATCATTAAACGAAGCCACAATCACTCTGATACCAAAAGCAGACAAAGTGTCAGATAAAAATGAACACTACAGGCCAATATCACTGATGACCTTAAATGTCAGAATCTCAAAGAAAATACTAGAAAGTAGAATCCAACAGCACATTAAAGGGATAATACACCATGATCAAGTGGGCTTTATCCAAGGAAGGCAGGATTTTTCGATATATGCAAATCAATCCAGATGATAAACCATACTAACAAATTGAAGGAGAAAAATCCTATGATTATCTCAATAAATGGAGAAAAATCTACTGGAAACATTCAAAAATAGTTTAGGATAACACTCTCCAGAAAGTACACATAGAGTGAATGTACCCCAACCTAATAAAGGCCATATATGACTGACCCAGAGCCAACTTTGTTCTGAAAGGTGAAATACTGAAACCATTTCCTTTAAGATCAGGAAGAAGACAAGTTTGAGAACTGTTACTAATATGACTTAAGCAGGTTTTGTAAGTTTTACCCACAGCATTCAGAGAAGAAAAAGAAATTAAAAGCATCCAAGTTGGAAGAGAAGAAGTAAATCTGTCACTGTTTTCAGATGACTAGATAGTATACATAGAGAAATCTAAAGACGCTCCCAGAAAACTACCAGAACTAATCAATGAATTTGGTACAGTGACAGGATACAAAGTTAATGCACAAAAATCTCTTGCATTACTCTGCACTAATGATGAAAAATCCGAAAGAGAAATTAAGGAAACACTCTCATTTACCATTGCTACAAAAAGAGTAACATACTTGAGGGTAAACTTACCAAAGAGACAAAATACATGTGTGAGGAAAACCATGACACACGGAGGAAAGAAATTAAGGGTGACACAAAGAGATGGAGACATAGACCATGTTTTTGGACTGGTAGAAACAATATTGCAAAAATGACTATGCTACACAAAGCAATCTACAGTTCATTGCAATCCCTATCGAACTACCAATGGCATTTGTCACAGAACTCGAACAAAATATTTCACCATTTGTGTGGAAACACAAAAGAGCCTGAAGAGCCAAAGGTATCTTGAGAAAGAAAAACAGAGCTGGAGGAATCAGGTTCCCTGACTTCAGACTATAAAAAACATCTATAATAATAAAGATGGTAGGCTACTGGCACACAAACAGAAGTGTACATCAATGAAACAGGACAGTAAGCCACGGATAAACCCACACTCCTTTCTATTTGATAAAGGAGGCAAGAGTATACAATGGAGAAAAGATAGCCTCTTCAATAATGGTTCTGGGGAAACTGCACAGCTACATGTAAAAGAATGAAATTACAACACTTCTTAACTCCATACACGAAAATAAACTGCAAATCGATTACAGACCTAAATGTAAGGACAGACACGTTAAAACTCTTAGAAGAAAACAAAGGCAGAACACTCTGTGACATAAATCACACAAAGACGTTTAGGGACCCCCCTCATAGAGAACTGGAAATAAAAACAGAAAGAAACATATGGGACCTAGTGAATCTGAAAAGCTTTTGCACAGCAAAAGAAATGAAAATCAGGATGAAAAGACAACCCTCAGAATGGGAGAAAATATTTGTAAACGAAGCAACTGACAAAGGATTAATCTCCATTGAGCTCATGCAACTCAACATCAGGAAAACAAACAACCCAATCCAAAATAGGACAGAAGACCGAAAAAGATATTTCTACAAAGCATCTATACTATTTGCCAACAAACACATGAAACCATGCTCAACATCACTAATCATTAGAGAAATGCAGATCAAAACAACAATGGGGGAGGAACTTGAAGATGACGGAAGAGTAAGATGCAGAGATCACTTTCCTCCCCACACATTCAGCAGAAATAAATCTGCAGGAAGAACCGCTCCTATAGAACAGCCACTGAACGCTGGCCGAAGACCTCACACCTCCAAAAGGGCAAGAAACTCCCCACGTACCTGGGTAGGGGAAAAGAAGAAAGAAATAACAGACACAAGAGACGAGGGATGGGACTTGCAACAGTGGAAAGCAGCTGTGAAGGAGGAAAGTTTTACGCACACTAGAAAACCCCTTCCCAGGTGGACAGTGTGTGTAACGGAGTGGGGAAGCTTCGGAGCCACGGAGGACACCCCAGCAACTGAGGTGTGGAACGCAAAGTGGACAGATTCCCGCACAGAGGAGAGATGCCGACCAGAACTCACCAGCCTGAGAGGCTTGGCTGTTCACCTGCCAGGGAAGGCAGGGGTTGGAGGCTGAGGCTGCGGTTTCAGCCAGAATCCACGGTGAGGACTGGGGCTGGCGGCATGAACACAGCCTGAAGGGTGCTAGTGCTCCATGTGAAAATCAGAGGGAGTCCTGGAAAAGTACTGCAACTGCGTAAGAGACAAGAGAATTTTTCTTCCAAATTTCTTTCCTGGTGCGTGAGGAGAGGGTATTAAGAGTGCCGCGTAATGGAGATCCAGAGTTGGGCATGAGGTGCAGCTATCAGCGCGGACCCCAGAGACTGGCATGAGACTTAAGGCTGCTGCTGCCGCCACCAAGAAGCCTGTGAGCAAAGACAGGCCACTATCCACAGTGCCCCTCCCCGTCGCTTTTGCAGACCGCCACTGATAGTGTCCCGTGATGCAGGGACAACTTCCCTGGGAGGATGCACGGTGTGCCTCAGGCTGCTGCAAAGTCACGATGCGCTATACCGCTATAGGCTGACTCCTATTCTGTACTCCTAACTCACCCGGCCTGAGTAACACACAGCCCCCAATGAGCTTCTCCTTTAACCATGTCCTGTCTGAAGAAAGAACAGAGGCCCTCAAGCGACCTACACAAAGAGGCGAATCCAAATCCAAAGCTGACGCCCGGGACCTGTGCGAACAAAGAAGAGAAAGGGAAATATGTCTCAGCAGCCTCAGGAAGAGCGGGTGAAACCCCCACTTTCAACCTGAAGTAACCTGCATCTGTGGATTACCTGAGTACACAATGCATCATCCGAAAATTGAGGTGGTGGCCTTTGGGAGCAAAGCTATATTTTATTCCCACTTTTTCTCTTTTTTTGAGTGTCTATGTGTATGGTTCTGTTTGTGATTTTGTCTGGAAAGCTTAGCTTTAACCATTTGTGCTAGGATTCTGTCCGTCTGTTTTCTTATTTTTACGTTTAAACTATTTTCTTAAAAATTATTTTTTATTTTAATAACTTTATTTTATTTTATTTGACATAATTGTGTCTTTTATTATCCTCTGTCTTTGTTTCTTTCTCTTTTTGGTCCCTTTCATTCTGAAAAATGTGGATGAAAGTCTCTTGGTGCTCCAACCAGGAGTCAGTGCTGCGCTACTCAGGTGGCAGAGCCAACCTCAGGACATTCGTCCACAGGAGAACTTACAGCTCCATGTAATATCAAACGGAGAAAATCTCCCAGAGATTTCCATTTCAACGCCAAGATCCACCATCACTCAATGACCAGCAAGCTACAGTGCTGGAAACCGTATGCCAAACAACGAGTAAGACAGGAACACAGCCCCATCCATTATCACAGAGGATGCCTAAAATCGCAGTAAGGCCACAGACACCCAACCACACACCACCAGACGTGGAACTGCCCAGCAGAAAGACAAGATCCAGCTTCATCCACCAGAACACAGGCACAACTCCCCTCCACCAAGACGCCTACACAACCCACTGAACAAACTTAGCCACCTGGGACAGACAGCAAAAACAAAGATAACTATGAAGCTGCAGCGTGTGAAAAGCAGACCCCAAGCAGTGAATTAAGCAAAAAGAGGAGACTGAAAAACACACAGCAGATGAAGGAGCAACTTAAACCCCACCCGACCTAACAAATAAAGAGGAAATAGGCAGTCTACCTGAACAATTATTCAAAATAATGAGAGTAAAGATGATCCAAAATCTTGGAAATAGGATAGAGAAAATACAAGAAACTTTTCACAAGGACATAGAAGCACTGAAGGGCAAACGAACAATAATGAAGGAAACAATAAATGAAATTAAAAATTCTCTAGAAGTGATCAATAGCAGAAACACTCTGGCAGAAGAACGGATAAATGACATGGAAGATAACATAGTTTAACTCACTACTGAAGAGCAGTATGAAGAAATAAGAATGAAAAGATTGAGGACAGTCTCAGAGACCTCTGGAACAACATTAAATGCAGCAACATTCGAATCAGACGGCTCCCAGAAGAAGAAGAGAAAAAGAAAGGGACTGAGAAAATATTCAGGAAGATTATAGTTGAAAACTTCTCTAATATGGGAAAGGAAAGAGTTAATCAAGTCCAGGAAGCTCAGAGAGTCCCAAACAGGAGAAATCCAAGGAGAAACACTCCAAGACACATATTCATCAAACTCTCAAGAATGAAATACAAAGAAAAGGTATTAAAAGCAGCAAGGGAAAAGCAAGAAATTCCATATTTGGGAATCCCCATCAAGTTAACAGCTGATCTTTCAGCAGAAATTCTGCAAGAGAGTAGGGAGTGGCAGGACATATTTCAAGTGATTAAAGGAAAAAAACCTACCACCAATGTGACTGTACTCAGCAAGAATCTCATTCATATTGGACGGAGGAAGTAAAAACTTCACAGACAAACCAAAGATAGGAGAATTCAGCACCACCAAACCGTCTATATCACCAATGATAAAGGAACTTCTCTAAGCAGGAAACACAAAGGAAATAAAAGACCTCCAATAACAAACCAAAAACAATTAAGTAAATGCTAACAGGAACATACACACGGTTAATTACCTTAAATGTAAATTTATTCAATGCTCCAACCAACACACATAGAGTGGATGAATGGATACAAAAACAAGACCGTTAAATATGATGTCTATGAGTGACCCACTTTATACCTAGGGACACATACAAACTGAAAGTGAGCGGATGGAAAAAGACATTCCAAGCACATGGAAATCAAAGGAAACCTGGAGTGCCAATTCTCATATCAGACGAAATAGACTTTAAGATACAGTCTATTGCTGGAAACCAAGAAGAACACTCCATACTGATGAAGGAATCAAACAAAGAAGATGACACAGCAAATGCAAATCCTTATGAAGCCAACGTAGTAGCATTTCAATACATAAGATATATCCTAACAGCCCTAAAAGGGGAAACTGAGAGTAACACAAAAATAGTAGGGGACATTAACACCCCTCTTTCACCAATGGACTGATCACCCAAAATGAAAATAAACAAGGAAACATGGGCTTTAAATGACACATTGAACAACAGGGACTTAACTGATATGTATGTGACTTTCCTTTGCAAAACACCAGAAAACAGTTTCTTCTCAAGTGCTCATGGAACATTCTCCAGGATATATCATATCTTGGGTCACACGTAGAGCCTTAGTCAATTTAAGAAAACTGAAATAGTATGAGGTATAATTTCCCACCACAGTGCCATGAAACTAGATATCAATGAAAGGAAAAAAAGAACTGTAAACAAAAGAAACACATGGAAGCTAAACAAAACGCTGTTAAATAATCAAGCAATCACTGAAGAAAACAAAGATGAAAACACAAAATACCTGGAAAAACATGACAATGAAAATACGACCACCCCAACCTATGGGATGCAGCAAAAGCAGTTCTAACAGGGAAGTTGATAGCAATAAAATCCTCCATCAAGAATCAAGAAATCCCCCATATAAACAACCTAGCCTTACACCTAAAGCCATTAGAGAAATAAGGACAAACACCAAACAAACAAAAAACGATTAGCAGAAGGAAAGAAATAAGAAAGTTCAGATCAGAAATAAATGAAAAAGAATGGAGAAAACAACAGCAAAGATCGGTAAACCTAAAAGCTAGATATTTAAGAGCATGCATATAATGTATCCACCATTAGCCAGATTTATTAAGAAAAGAAATGGAGACGATCCAAACCAACAGAAGTAGAAATGAAAAAGGAGAAGTAACAACTGACCCTGCAGGAATACAAAGGATCATGAGAGATTACTACAAACATCTTTTGCCAATTAAATGTACAACCTGGAAGAAATGGACAAATTCTTCGAAAAGCACAATCTTCTGAGACTGAACCAAGATAAACAGAAGCTATAAACAGACTAATCGTAAGCACTGAAATTGAAATTGTGATTAAAATTTTCCAAAGAGCAAAAGCCCAAGATCAGATGGCTTCACAGGCGACTTCTATCAAAACTTTTGACAAGAGCTAACACCTATCCTTCTCAGATTCTTCCAAAATATAACAGAGTGAGGGACACTCCCATAATCATTAAACGAGGCCACAATCCCTCTGATACCAAAAGCAGCCAAAGTGTCAGATAAAAATGAACACTATAGGCCAATATCACTGATGACCTTAAATGTCAGAATCTCAAAGAAAATACTAGAAAGTAGAATCCAACAGCACATTAAAGGGATAATACACCATGATCAAGTGGGCTTTATCGAAGGAAGGCAGGATTTTCCGATATATGCAAATCAATCCAGATGATAAACCATACTAACAAATTGAAGGAGAAAAATCCTATGATTATCTCAATAAATGGAGAAAAATCTTCTGGAAACATTCAAAAAGAGTTTAGTATAACACTCTCCAGAAAGTACACATAGAGTGAATGTACCTAAACATAATAAAGGCCATATATGACAGATCCACAGCCAACTTTGTTATCAAAGGTGAAATACTGAAACCATTTCCTTTAAGATCAGGAAAAAGACAAGATTGAGAACTGTTACTAATATGACTTAAGCAGGTTTTGGAAGTTTTACCCACAGCATTCAGAGAAGAAAAAGAAATTAAAAGCATCCAAGTTGGAAGAGAAGAAGTAAATCTGTCACTGTTTTCAGATGACTAGATACTATACATAGACAATTCTAAAGATGCTACCAGCAAACTACCAGAACTAATCCATGAATTTGGTACAGTGACAGGATACAAAGTTAATGCACAAAAATCTCTTCAATTACTATGCACTAATGATGAAAAATCCAAAAGAGAAATTAAGGAAACACTCTCATTTACCATTGCTACAAAAAGAGTAACATACTTGAGGGTAAACTTACCAAAGAGACAAAATACATGTGTGAAGAAAACCATGACACACGGAGGAAAGAAAATAAAGGTGACACAAAGAGATGGAGACATAGACCATGTTTTTGGATTGGTACAAACAACATTGCAAAAATGACTATGCTACACAAAGCAATCTACAGTTCATTGCAATCCATATCGAACTACCAATGGCATTTGTCACAGAACTCGAACAAAATATTTCACCATTTGTGTGGAAACACAAAAGAGCCTGAAGAGCCAAAGGTATCTTGAGAAAGAAAAACAGAGCTGGAGGAATCAGGTTCCCTGACTTCAGACTATAAAAAAAATCTATAATAATAAAGATGGTATGCTACAGGCACACAAATAGAAGTGTACATCAATGAAACAGGACAATAAGCCATGGATAAACCCACACTCCTTTCTTTTTGATAAAGGACGCAAGAGTATACAATGGAGAAAAGATAGCCTCTTCAATAATGGTTCTGGGGAAACTGCACAGCTACATGTAAAAGAATGAAATTACAACACTTCTTAACTCCATACGCAAAAATAAACTGCAAATCGATTACAGACATAAATGTAAGGCCAGACACGTTAAAACTCTTAGAAGAAAACAAAGGCAAAACACTCTGTGACATAAATCACACAAAGACGTTTGGGGACCCCCCTCATAGAGAACTGGAAATAAAAACAGAAAGAAACAAATGGAACCTAGTGAAACTGAAAAGCTTTTGCACAGCAAAGGAAATGAAAATCAGGATGAAAAGACAACCCTCAGAATGGGAGAAAATATTTGTAAACGAAGCAACTGACAAAGGATTAATCTCCATTGAGCTCATGGAACTCAACATCAGAAAAACAAACAACCCAATCCAAAATAGGACAGAAGACCGAAAAAGATATTTCTACAAAGCATCTATACTATTTGCCAACAAACACATGAACCCATGCTCAACGTCACTAATCATTAGAGAAATGCAAATCAAAACAACAATGGGGGAGGAACTTGAAGATGACGGAAGACTAAGATGCGGAGATCACTTTCCTCCCCACAGATTCAACAGAAATAAATCTGCAGGAAGAACCACTCCTATAGAACAGCCACTGAACGCCGGCCGAAGACCTCACACCTCCCAAAGGGCAAGAAACTCCCCACGTACCTGGGTAGGGGAAAAGAAGAAAGAAATAACAGACACAAGAGACTAGGGATGGGACTTGCAACAGTGGGAAGCAGCTGTGAAGGAGGAAAGTTTTCCACACACTGGAAAGTCCCTTCGCAGGTGGACAGTGTGTGTAACGTAGTGGGGAATCTTCGGAGCCACGGAGGAGAGCCCAGCAACGGAGGTGCGGAAGGCAAAGTGGACAGATTCTCACACAGAGGAGCGATGCCGACCAGAAGTCACCAGCCAGAGAGGCTGGTCTGTTCACCTGCTAGGGAAGGCGGGGGTTGGAGGCTGAGGCTGCACTTTCAGCCGGATCCCACTGTGAGGACTGGGGCTGGCGGCATGAACACAGCCTGAAGGGTGCTAGTGCGCCATGTCTAGCTCAGAGGGAGTCCTGGAAAAGTCCTGCAACTGCGTAAGAGACAAGAGAATTTTTCTTCCCAATTTCTTTCCTGGTGCGTGAGGAGAGGGTATTAAGAGCGCCACGTAATGGAGCTCCAGAGATGGGCGTGAGGTGCGGCTATCAGGGCAGACCACAGAGACTGCCATGAGACGTGAGGCTGCTGCTGCCGCCACCAAGAAGCCTGTGACCAAAGACAGGCCACTATCCACAGTGCCCTTCCCAGGGGCTTCTGCAGCCCGCAAATGATAGTGTACCGTGATCCAGGGACAAATTCCCTGGGAAGATGCACGGTGCGCCTCAGGCTGTTACAAAGCCACGTTGCGCTATACCGCTACAGGCTGTCTCCTATTCCGTACTCCTCACATCCCCGGCCTGAGTGACACACAGCCCCCAATGAGCTTCTCCTTTAACCCTGTCCTGTCTGAGGAAAGAAGAGAGGCCCTCAAGCGACCTACACAAAGAGGCGGATCCAAATCGAAAGCTGAAGCCCGGGAGCTGTGCGAACAAAGAAGAGAAAGGGAAATGTGTCTCAGCAGCCTCAGGAAGAGTGGGTGAAATCCCGACTTTCATCCTGAAGTAACCTGCATCTGTGGATTACCTGAGTACACAATGCATCATCCGAAAATTGAGGTAGTGGCCTTTGGGAGCAAAGCTATATTTTATTCCCACTTTTTCTCTTTTTTTGAGTGTCTATGTGTATGCTTCTGTTTGTGATTTTGTCTGGAAAGCTTAGCTTTAACCATTTGTGCTAGGGTTCTGTCCGTCTGTTTTCTTATTTTTACGTTTAAAATATTTTCTTAAAAATTACTTTTTATTTTAATAACTTTATTTTATTTTATTTGACATAATTGTGTCTTTTATTATCCTCTGTCTTTGTTTCTTTCTCTTTTTGGTCCCTTTCATTCTGAGCCATGTGGATTTAAGTCTCTTGGTCCTCCAACCAGGAGTCAGTGCTGCGCCTCTGAGGTGGGAGAGCCAACCTCAGGACACTGGTCCACAGGAGACCTTACAGCTCCATGTAATATCAAACGGAGAAAATCTCCCAGAGATTTCCATCTCAACGCCAAGATCCACCTTCACTCAATGACCAGCAAGCTACAGTGCTGGAAACCGTATGCCAAACAACGAGTAAGACAGGAACACAGCCCCATCCATTATCACAGAGGATGCCTAAAATCGCAGTAAGGCCACAGACACCCAACCACACACGACCAGACGAGGAACTGCCCAGCAAAAAGAAAAGATCCAGCTTCATCCACCAGAACACAGGCACAACTCCCCTCCACCAAGAAGCCTACACAACCCACTGAGCAAACTTAGCCACCTGGGATAGACACCAAAAACAAAGATAACTATGAAGCTGCAGCGTGTGAAAAGCAGACCCCAAGCAGTGAATTAAGCAAAAAGAGGAGACTGAAAAACACACAGCAGATGAAGGAGCAACTTAAACCCCACCCGACCTAACAAATGAAGAGGAAATAGGCAGTCTACCTGAACAATTATTCAAAATAATGAGAGTAAAGATGATCCAAAATCTTGGAAATAGGATAGAGAAAATACAAGAAACTTTTCACAAGGACCTAGAAGAACTGAAGGGTAAACGAACAATAATGAAGGAAACAATAAATGAAATTAAAAATTCTCTAGAAGTGATCAATAGCAGAAACACTCTGGCAGAAGAACGGATAAATGACCTGGAAGATAACATAGTTCAACTCACTACTGCAGAGCAGTATGAAGAAATAAGAATGAAAAGATTGAGGACAGTCTCAGAGACCTCTGTAACAACATTAAATGCAGCAACATTCGAATCAGACGGGTCCCAGAAGAAGAAGAGAAAAAGAAAGGGACTGAGAAAATATTCAGGAAGATTATAGTTGAAAACTTCTCTAATATGGGAAAGGAAAGAGTTAATCAAGTCCAGGAAGCTCAGAGAGTCCCAAACAGGAGAAATCCAAGGAGAAACACTCCAACACACATATTCATCAAACTCTCAAGAATGAAATACAAAGAAAAGGTATTAAAAGCAGCAAGGGAAAAGCAAGAAATTCCATATTTGGGAATCCCCATCAAGTTAACAGCTGATCTTTCAGCAGAAATTCTGCAAGACACTAGGGAGTGGCAGGACATATTTCAAGTGATTAAAGGAAAAAAACCTACCACCAATGTGACTGTACTCAGCAAGAATCTCATTCAGATTGGACAGAGGAAGTAAAAACTTCACAGACAAACCAAAGATAGGAGAATTCAGCACCACCAAACCGTCTATATCACCAATGATAAAGGAACTTCTCTAAGCAGGAAACACAAAGGAAATAAAAGACCTCCAATAACAAACCAAAAACAATTAAGTAAATGCTAACAGGAACATACACACGGATAATTACCTTAAATGTAAATTTATTCAATGCTCCAACCAACACACATAGAGTGGATGAAGGGATACAAAAACAAGACCGTTAAATATGATGTCTAGGAGTGACCCACTTTATACCTAGGGACACATACAAACTGAAAGTGAGCGGATGGAAAAAGACATTCCAAGCACATGTAAATCAAAGGAAACCTGGAGTGCCAATTCTCATATCAGACGAAATAGACTTTAAGATACAGTCTATTGCAGGAAACCAAGAAGAACACTCCATACTGATGAAGGAATCAAACAAAGAAGATGACACAGCAAATGCAAATCCTTATGAAGCCAACGTAGTAGCACTTCAATACATAAGATATATCCTAACAGCCCTAAAAGGGGAAACTGAGAGTAACACAAAAATAGTAGGGGACATTAACACCCCTCTTTCACCAATGGACTGATCACCCAAAATGAAAATAAACAAGGAAACATGGGCTTTAAATGACACATTGAACAAGAGGGACTTAACTGATATGTATGTGACTTTCCTTTGCAAAACACCAGAAAACAGTTTCTTCTCAAGTGCTCATGGAACATTCTCCAGGATATATCATATCTTGGGTCACACGTAGAGCCTTAGTCAATTTAAGAAAACTGATATAGTATGAGGTATAATTTCCCACCACAGTGCCATGAAACTAGATATCAATGAAAGGAAAAAAAGAACTGTAAACAAAAGAAACACATGGAAGCTAAACAAAAAGCTGTTAAATAATCAAGCAATCACTGAAGAAAACAAAGATGAAAACACAAAATACCTGGAAAAACATGACAATGAAAATACGACCACCCCAACCTATGGGATGCAGCAAAAGCAGTTCTAACAGGGAAGTTGATAGCAATAAAATCCTCCATCAAGAATCAAGAAATCCCCCATATAAACAACCTAGCCTTACACCTAAAGCCATTAGAGAAATAAGGACAAACACCAAACAAACAAAAAACGATTAGCAGAAGGAAAGAAATAAGAAAGTTCAGATCAGAAATAAATGAAAAAGAATGGAGAAAACAAGAGCAAAGATCGGTAAACCTAAAAGCTAGATATTTAAGAGCATGCATATAATGTATCCACCATTAGCCAGATTTATTAAGAAAAGAAATGGAGACGATCCAAACCAACAGAAGTAGAAATGAAAAAGGAGAAGTAACAACTGACCCTGCAGAAATACAAAGGATCATGAGAGATTACTACAAACATCTTTTGCCAATTAAATGGACAACCTGGAAGAAATGGACAAATTCTTCGAAAAGCACAATCTTCTGAGACTGAACCAAGATAAACAGAAGCTATAAACAGACTAATCGTAAGCACTGAAATTGAAATTGTGATTAAAATTTTCCAAAGAGCAAAAGCCCAAGATCAGATGGCTTCACAGGCGACTTCTATCAAAACTTTTGACAAGAGCTAACACCTATCCTTCTCAGATTCTTCCAAAATATAACAGAGTGAGGGACACTCCCATAATCATTAAACGAGGCCACAATCCCTCTGATACCAAAAGCAGCCAAAGTGTCAGATAAAAATGAACACTACAGGCCAATATCACTGATGACCTTAAATGTCAGAATCTCAAAGAAAATACTAGAAAGTAGAATCCAACAGCACATTAAAGGGATAATACACCATGATCAAGTGGGCTTTATCCAAGGAAGGCAGGAATTTTCGATATATGCAAATCAATCCAGATGATAAACCATACTAACAAATTGAAGGAGAAAAATCCTATGATTATCTCAATAAATGGAGAAAAATCTTCTGGAAACATTCAAAAAGAGTTTAGGATAACACTCTCCAGAAAGTACACATAGAGTGAATGTACCTAAACATAATAAAGGCCATATATGACAGATCCACAGCCAACTTTGTTATCAAAGGTGAAATACTGAAACCATTTCCTTTAAGATCAGGAAAAAGACAAGATTGAGAACTGTTACTAATATGACTTAAGCAGGTTTTGGAAGTTTTACCCACAGCATTCAGAGAAGAAAAAGAAATTAAAAGCATCCAAGTTGGAAGAGAAGAAGTAAATCTGTCACTGTTTTCAGATGACTAGATACTATACATAGACAATTCTAAAGATGCTACCAGCAAACTACCAGAACTAATCCATGAATTTGGTACAGTGACAGGATACAAAGTTAATGCACAAAAATCTCTTCAATTACTATGCACTAATGATGAAAAATCCAACAGAGAAATTAAGGAAACACTCTCATTTACCACTGCTACAAAAAGAGTAACATACTTGAGGGTAAACTTACCAAAGAGACAAAATACATGTGTGAAGAAAACCATGACGCACGGAGGAGAGAAAATAAAGGTGACACAAAGAGATGGAGACATAGACCATGTTTTTGGACTGGTAGAAACAACATTGCAAAAATGACTATGCTACACAAAGCAATCTACAGTTCATTGCAATCCATATCGAACTACCAATGGCATTTGTCACAGAACTCGAACAAAATATTTCACCATTTGTGTGGAAACACAAAAGAGCCTGAAGAGCCAAAGGTATCTTGAGAAAGAAAAACAGAGCTGGAGGAATCAGGTTCCCTGACTTCAGACTATAAAAAAAAACTATAATAATAAAGATGGTATGCTACAGGCACACAAACAGAAGTGTACATCAATGAAACAGGACAATAAGCCATGGATAAACCCACACTCCTTTCCTTTTGATAAAGGAGGCAAGAGTATACAATGGAGAAATGATAGCCTCTTCAATAATGGTTCTGGGGAAACTGCACAGCTACATGTAAAAGAATGAAATTACAACACTTCTTAACTCCATACACAAAAATAAACTGCAAATCGATTACAGACATAAATGTAAGGCCAGACACGTTAAAACTCTTAGAAGAAAACAAAGGCAGAACACTCTGTGACATAAATCACTCAAAGACGTTTGGGGACCCCCCTCATAGAGAACTGGAAATAAAAACAGAAAGAAACAAATGGAACCTAATGAAACTGAAAAGCTTTTGCACAGCAAAGGAAATGAAAATCAGGATGAAAAGACAACCCTCAGAATGGGAGAAAATATTTGTAAACGAAGCAACTGACAAAGGATTAATCTCCATTGAGCTCATGCAACTCCACATCAGAAAAACAAACAACCCAATCCAAAATAGGACAGAAGACCGAAAAAGATATTTCTACAAAGCATCTATACTATTTGCCAACAAACACATGAAACCATGCTCAACGTCACTAATCATTAGAGAAATGCAGATCAAAACAACAATGGGGGAGGAACTTGAAGATGACGGAAGACTAAGATGCGGAGATCACTTTCCTCCCCACAGATTCAACAGAAATAAATCTGCAGGAAGAACCACTCCTATAGAACAGCCACTGAACGCCGGCCGAAGACCTCACACCTCCCAAAGGGCAAGAAACTCCCCACGTACCTGGGTAGGGGAAAAGAAGAAAGAAATAACAGACACAAGAGACTAGGGATGGGACTTGCAACAGTGGGAAGCAGCTGTGAAGGAGGAAAGTTTTCCACACACTGGAAAGTCCCTTCGCAGGTGGACAGTGTGTGTAACGTAGTGGGGAATCTTCGGAGCCACGGAGGAGAGCCCAGCAACGGAGGTGCGGAAGGCAAAGTGGACAGATTCTCACACAGAGGAGCGATGCCGACCAGAAGTCACCAGCCAGAGAGGCTGGTCTGTTCACCTGCTAGGGAAGGCGGGGGTTGGAGGCTGAGGCTGCACTTTCAGCCGGATCCCACTGTGAGGACTGGGGCTGGCGGCATGAACACAGCCTGAAGGGTGCTAGTGCGCCATGTCTAGCTCAGAGGGAGTCCTGGAAAAGTCCTGCAACTGCGTAAGAGACAAGAGAATTTTTCTTCCCAATTTCTTTCCTGGTGCGTGAGGAGAGGGTATTAAGAGCGCCGCGTAATGGAGCTCCAGAGATGGGCGTGAGGTGCGGCTATCAGGGCAGACCACAGAGACTGCCATGAGACGTGAGGCTGCTGCTGCCGCCACCAAGAAGCCTGTGACCAAAGACAGGCCACTATCCACAGTGCCCTTCCCAGGGGCTTCTGCAGCCCGCAAATGATAGTGTACCGTGATCCAGGGACAAATTCCCTGGGAAGATGCACGGTGCGCCTCAGGCTGTTACAAAGCCACGTTGCGCTATACCGCTACAGGCTGTCTCCTATTCCGTACTCCTCACATCCCCGGCCTGAGTGACACACAGCCCCCAATGAGCTTCTCCTTTAACCCTGTCCTGTCTGAGGAAAGAAGAGAGGCCCTCAAGCGACCTACACAAAGAGGCGGATCCAAATCGAAAGCTGAAGCCCGGGAGCTGTGCGAACAAAGAAGAGAAAGGGAAATGTGTCTCAGCAGCCTCAGGAAGAGTGGGTGAAATCCCGACTTTCATCCTGAAGTAACCTGCATCTGTGGATTACCTGAGTACACAATGCATCATCCGAAAATTGAGGTAGTGGCCTTTGGGAGCAAAGCTATATTTTATTCCCACTTTTTCTCTTTTTTTGAGTGTCTATGTGTATGCTTCTGTTTGTGATTTTGTCTGGAAAGCTTAGCTTTAACCATTTGTGCTAGGGTTCTGTCCGTCTGTTTTCTTATTTTTACGTTTAAAATATTTTCTTAAAAATTACTTTTTATTTTAATAACTTTATTTTATTTTATTTGACATAATTGTGTCTTTTATTATCCTCTGTCTTTGTTTCTTTCTCTTTTTGGTCCCTTTCATTCTGAGCCATGTGGATTTAAGTCTCTTGGTCCTCCAACCAGGAGTCAGTGCTGCGCCTCTGAGGTGGGAGAGCCAACCTCAGGACACTGGTCCACAGGAGACCTTACAGCTCCATGTAATATCAAACGGAGAAAATCTCCCAGAGATTTCCATCTCAACGCCAAGATCCACCTTCACTCAATGACCAGCAAGCTACAGTGCTGGAAACCGTATGCCAAACAACGAGTAAGACAGGAACACAGCCCCATCCATTATCACAGAGGATGCCTAAAATCGCAGTAAGGCCACAGACACCCAACCACACACGACCAGACGAGGAACTGCCCAGCAAAAAGAAAAGATCCAGCTTCATCCACCAGAACACAGGCACAACTCCCCTCCACCAAGAAGCCTACACAACCCACTGAGCAAACTTAGCCACCTGGGATAGACACCAAAAACAAAGATAACTATGAAGCTGCAGCGTGTGAAAAGCAGACCCCAAGCAGTGAATTAAGCAAAAAGAGGAGACTGAAAAACACACAGCAGATGAAGGAGCAACTTAAACCCCACCCGACCTAACAAATGAAGAGGAAATAGGCAGTCTACCTGAACAATTATTCAAAATAATGAGAGTAAAGATGATCCAAAATCTTGGAAATAGGATAGAGAAAATACAAGAAACTTTTCACAAGGACCTAGAAGAACTGAAGGGTAAACGAACAATAATGAAGGAAACAATAAATGAAATTAAAAATTCTCTAGAAGTGATCAATAGCAGAAACACTCTGGCAGAAGAACGGATAAATGACCTGGAAGATAACATAGTTCAACTCACTACTGCAGAGCAGTATGAAGAAATAAGAATGAAAAGATTGAGGACAGTCTCAGAGACCTCTGTAACAACATTAAATGCAGCAACATTCGAATCAGACGGGTCCCAGAAGAAGAAGAGAAAAAGAAAGGGACTGAGAAAATATTCAGGAAGATTATAGTTGAAAACTTCTCTAATATGGGAAAGGAAAGAGTTAATCAAGTCCAGGAAGCTCAGAGAGTCCCACACAGGAGAAATCCAAGGAGAAACACTCCAAGACACATATTCATCAAACTCTCAAGAATGAAATACAAAGAAAAGGTATTAAAAGCAGCAAGGGAAAAGCAAGAAATTCCATATTTGGGAATCCCCATCAAGTTAACAGCTGATCTTTCAGCAGAAATTCTGCAAGACACTAGGGAGTGGCAGGACATATTTCAAGTGATTAAAGGAAAAAAACCTACCACCAATGTGACTGTACTCAGCAAGAATCTCATTCAGATTGGACAGAGGAAGTAAAAACTTCACAGACAAACCAAAGATAGGAGAATTCAGCACCACCAAACCGTCTATATCACCAATGATAAAGGAACTTCTCTAAGCAGGAAACACAAAGGAAATAAAAGACCTCCAATAACAAACCAAAAACAATTAAGTAAATGCTAACAGGAACATACACACGGATAATTACCTTAAATGTAAATTTATTCAATGCTCCAACCAACACACATAGAGTGGATGAAGGGATACAAAAACAAGACCGTTAAATATGATGTCTAGGAGTGACCCACTTTATACCTAGGGACACATACAAACTGAAAGTGAGCGGATGGAAAAAGACATTCCAAGCACGTGGAAATCAAAGGAAACCTGGAGTGCCAATTCTCATATCAGACGAAATAGACTTTAAGATACAGTCTATTGCAGGAAACCAAGAAGAACACTCCATACTGATGAAGGAATCAAACAAAGAAGATGACACAGCAAATGCAAATCCTTATGAAGCCAACGTAGTAGCACTTCAATACATAAGATATATCCTAACAGCCCTAAAAGGGGAAACTGAGAGTAACACAAAAATAGTAGGGGACATTAACACCCCTCTTTCACCAATGGACTGATCACCCAAAATGAAAATAAACAAGGAAACATGGGCTTTAAATGACACATTGAACAAGAGGGACTTAACTGATATGTATGTGACTTTCCTTTGCAAAACACCAGAAAACAGTTTCTTCTCAAGTGCTCATGGAACATTCTCCAGGATATATCATATCTTGGGTCACACATAGAGCCTTAGTCAATTTAAGAAAACTGAAATAGTATGAGGTATAATTTCCCACCACAGTGCCATGAAACTAGATATCAATGAAAGGAAAAAAAGAACTGTAAACAAAAGAAACACATGGAAGCTAAACAAAACGCTGTTAAATAATCAAGCAATCACTGAAGAAAACAAAGATGAAAACACAAAATACCTGGAAAAACATGACAATGAAAATACGACCACCCCAACCTATGGGATGCAGCAAAAGCAGTTCTAACAGGGAAGTTGATAGCAATAAAATCCAACATCAAGAATCAAGAAATCCCCCATATAAACAACTTAGCCTTACACCTAAAGCCATTAGAGAAATAAGGACAAACACCAAACAAACAAAAAACGATTAGCAGAAGGAAAGAAATAAGAAAGTTCAGATCAGAAATAAATGAAAAAGAATGGAGAAAACAAGAGCAAAGATCGGTAAACCTAAAAGCTAGATATTTAAGAGCATGCATATAATGTATCCACCATTAGCCAGATTTATTAAGAAAAGAAATGGAGACGATCCAAACCAACAGAAGTAGAAATGAAAAAGGAGAAGTAACAACTGACCCTGCAGAAATACAAAGGATCATGAGAGATTACTACAAACATCTTTTGCCAATTAAATGGACAACCTGGAAGAAATGGACAAATTCTTCGAAAAGCACAATCTTCTGAGACTGAACCAAGATAAACAGAAGCTATAAACAGACTAATCGTAAGCACTGAAATTGAAATTGTGATTAAAATTTTCCAAAGAGCAAAAGCCCAAGATCAGATGGCTTCACAGGCGATTTCTATCAAAACTTTTGACAAGAGCTAACACCTATCCTTCTCAGATTCTTCCAAAATATAACAGAGTGAGGGACACTCCCATAATCATTAAACGAGGCCACAATCCCTCTGATACCAAAAGCAGCCAAAGTGTCAGATAAAAATGAACACTACAGGCCAATATCACTGATGACCTTAAATGTCAGAATCTCAAAGAAAATACTAGAAAGTAGAATCCAACAGCACATTAAAGGGATAATACACCATGATCAAGTGGGCTTTATCCAAGGAAGGCAGGAATTTTCGATATATGCAAATCAATCCAGATGATAAACCATACTAACAAATTGAAGGAGAAAAATCCTATGATTATCTCAATAAATGGAGAAAAATCTTCTGGAAACATTCAAAAAGAGTTTAGGATAACACTCTCCAGAAAGTACACATAGAGTGAATGTACCTAAACATAATAAAGGCCATATATGACAGATCCACAGCCAACTTTGTTATCAAAGGTGAAATACTGAAACCATTTCCTTTAAGATCAGGAAAAAGACAAGATTGAGAACTGTTACTAATATGACTTAAGCAGGTTTTGGAAGTTTTACCCACAGCATTCAGAGAAGAAAAAGAAATTAAAAGCATCCAAGTTGGAAGAGAAGAAGTAAATCTGTCACTGTTTTCAGATGACTAGATACTATACATAGACAATTCTAAAGATGCTACCAGCAAACTACCAGAACTAATCCATGAATTTGGTACAGTGACAGGATACAAAGTTAATGCACAAAAATCTCTTCAATTACTATGCACTAATGATGAAAAATCCAACAGAGAAATTAAGGAAACACTCTCATTTACCACTGCTACAAAAAGAGTAACATACTTGAGGGTAAACTTACCAAAGAGACAAAATACATGTGTGAAGAAAACCATGACGCACGGAGGAGAGAAAATAAAGGTGACACAAAGAGATGGAGACATAGACCATGTTTTTGGACTGGTAGAAACAACATTGCAAAAATGACTATGCTACACAAAGCAATCTACAGTTCATTGCAATCCATATCGAACTACCAATGGCATTTGTCACAGAACTCGAACAAAATATTTCACCATTTGTGTGGAAACACAAAAGAGCCTGAAGAGCCAAAGGTATCTTGAGAAAGAAAAACAGAGCTGGAGGAATCAGGTTCCCTGACTTCAGACTATAAAAAAAAACTATAATAATAAAGATGGTATGCTACAGGCACACAAACAGAAGTGTACATCAATGAAACAGGACAATAAGCCATGGATAAACCCACACTCCTTTCCTTTTGATAAAGGAGGCAAGAGTATACAATGGAGAAATGATAGCCTCTTCAATAATGGTTCTGGGGAAACTGCACAGCTACATGTAAAAGAATGAAATTACAACACTTCTTAACTCCATACACAAAAATAAACTGCAAATCGATTACAGACATAAATGTAAGGCCAGACACGTTAAAACTCTTAGAAGAAAACAAAGGCAGAACACTCTGTGACATAAATCACTCAAAGACGTTTGGGGACCCCCCTCATAGAGAACTGGAAATAAAAACAGAAAGAAACAAATGGAACCTAATGAAACTGAAAAGCTTTTGCACAGCAAAGGAAATGAAAATCAGGATGAAAAGACAACCCTCAGAATGGGAGAAAATATTTGTAAACGAAGCAACTGACAAAGGATTAATCTCCATTGAGCTCATGCAACTCCACATCAGAAAAACAAACAACCCAATCCAAAATAGGACAGAAGACCGAAAAAGATATTTCTACAAAGCATCTATACTATTTGCCAACAAACACATGAAACCATGCTCAACGTCACTAATCATTAGAGAAATGCAGATCAAAACAACAATGGGGGAGGAACTTGAAGATGACGGAAGACTAAGATGCGGAGATCACTTTCCTCCCCACAGATTCAACAGAAATAAATCTGCAGGAAGAACCACTCCTATAGAACAGCCACTGAACGCCGGCCGAAGACCTCACACCTCCCAAAGGGCAAGAAACTCCCCACGTACCTGGGTAGGGGAAAAGAAGAAAGAAATAACAGACACAAGAGACTAGGGATGGGACTTGCAACAGTGGGAAGCAGCTGTGAAGGAGGAAAGTTTTCCACACACTGGAAAGTCCCTTCGCAGGTGGACAGTGTGTGTAACGGAGTGGGGAATCTTCGGAGCCACGGAGGAGAGCCCAGCAACGGAGGTGCGGAAGGCAAAGTGGACAGATTCTCACACAGAGGAGCGATGCCGACCAGAAGTCACCAGCCAGAGAGGCTGGTCTGTTCACCTGCTAGGGAAGGCGGGGGTTGGAGGCTGAGGCTGCACTTTCAGCCGGATCCCACTGTGAGGACTGGGGCTGGCGGCATGAACACAGCCTGAAGGGTGCTAGTGCGCCATGTCTAGCTCAGAGGGAGTCCTGGAAAAGTCCTGCAACTGCGTAAGAGACAAGAGAATTTTTCTTCCCAATTTCTTTCCTGGTGCGTGAGGAGAGGGTATTAAGAGCGCCGCGTAATGGAGCTCCAGAGATGGGCGTGAGGTGCGGCTATCAGGGCAGACCACAGAGACTGCCATGAGACGTGAGGCTGCTGCTGCCGCCACCAAGAAGCCTGTGACCAAAGACAGGCCACTATCCACAGTGCCCTTCCCAGGGGCTTCTGCAGCCCGCAAATGATAGTGTACCGTGATCCAGGGACAAATTCCCTGGGAAGATGCACGGTGCGCCTCAGGCTGTTACAAAGCCACGTTGCGCTATACCGCTACAGGCTGTCTCCTATTCCGTACTCCTCACATCCCCGGCCTGAGTGACACACAGCCCCCAATGAGCTTCTCCTTTAACCCTGTCCTGTCTGAGGAAAGAAGAGAGGCCCTCAAGCGACCTACACAAAGAGGCGGATCCAAATCGAAAGCTGAAGCCCGGGAGCTGTGCGAACAAAGAAGAGAAAGGGAAATGTGTCTCAGCAGCCTCAGGAAGAGTGGGTGAAATCCCGACTTTCATCCTGAAGTAACCTGCATCTGTGGATTACCTGAGTACACAATGCATCATCCGAAAATTGAGGTAGTGGCCTTTGGGAGCAAAGCTATATTTTATTCCCACGTTTTCTCTTTTTTTGAGTGTCTATGTGTATGCTTCTGTTTGTGATTTTGTCTGGAAAGCTTAGCTTTAACCATTTGTGCTAGCGTTCTGTCCGTCTGTTTTCTTATTTTTACGTTTAAAATATTTTCTTAAAAATTACTTTTTATTTTAATAACTTTATTTTATTTTATTTGACATAATTGTGTCTTTTATTATCCTCTGTCTTTGTTTCTTTCTCTTTTTGGTCCCTTTCATTCTGAGCCATGTGGATTTAAGTCTCTTGGTCCTCCAACCAGGAGTCAGTGCTGCGCCTCTGAGGTGGGAGAGCCAACCTCAGGACACTGGTCCACAGGAGACCTTACAGCTCCATGTAATATCAAACGGAGAAAATCTCCCAGAGATTTCCATCTCAACGCCAAGATCCACCTTCACTCAATGACCAGCAAGCTACAGTGCTGGAAACCGTATGCCAAACAACGAGTAAGACAGGAACACAGCCCCATCCATTATCACAGAGGATGCCTAAAATCGCAGTAAGGCCACAGACACCCAACCACACACGACCAGACGAGGAACTGCCCAGCAAAAAGAAAAGATCCAGCTTCATCCACCAGAACACAGGCACAACTCCCCTCCACCAAGAAGCCTACACAACCCACTGAGCAAACTTAGCCACCTGGGATAGACACCAAAAACAAAGATAACTATGAAGCTGCAGCGTGTGAAAAGCAGACCCCAAGCAGTGAATTAAGCAAAAAGAGGAGACTGAAAAACACACAGCAGATGAAGGAGCAACTTAAACCCCACCCGACCTAACAAATGAAGAGGAAATAGGCAGTCTACCTGAACAATTATTCAAAATAATGAGAGTAAAGATGATCCAAAATCTTGGAAATAGGATAGAGAAAATACAAGAAACTTTTCACAAGGACCTAGAAGAACTGAAGGGTAAACGAACAATAATGAAGGAAACAATAAATGAAATTAAAAATTCTCTAGAAGTGATCAATAGCAGAAACACTCTGGCAGAAGAACGGATAAATGACCTGGAAGATAACATAGTTCAACTCACTACTGCAGAGCAGTATGAAGAAATAAGAATGAAAAGATTGAGGACAGTCTCAGAGACCTCTGTAACAACATTAAATGCAGCAACATTCGAATCAGACGGGTCCCAGAAGAAGAAGAGAAAAAGAAAGGGACTGAGAAAATATTCAGGAAGATTATAGTTGAAAACTTCTCTAATATGGGAAAGGAAAGAGTTAATCAAGTCCAGGAAGCTCAGAGAGTCCCACACAGGAGAAATCCAAGGAGAAACACTCCAAGACACATATTCATCAAACTCTCAAGAATGAAATACAAAGAAAAGGTATTAAAAGCAGCAAGGGAAAAGCAAGAAATTCCATATTTGGGAATCCCCATCAAGTTAACAGCTGATCTTTCAGCAGAAATTCTGCAAGACACTAGGGAGTGGCAGGACATATTTCAAGTGATTAAAGGAAAAAAACCTACCACCAATGTGACTGTACTCAGCAAGAATCTCATTCAGATTGGACAGAGGAAGTAAAAACTTCACAGACAAACCAAAGATAGGAGAATTCAGCACCACCAAACCGTCTATATCACCAATGATAAAGGAACTTCTCTAAGCAGGAAACACAAAGGAAATAAAAGACCTCCAATAACAAACCAAAAACAATTAAGTAAATGCTAACAGGAACATACACACGGATAATTACCTTAAATGTAAATTTATTCAATGCTCCAACCAACACACATAGAGTGGATGAAGGGATACAAAAACAAGACCGTTAAATATGATGTCTAGGAGTGACCCACTTTATACCTAGGGACACATACAAACTGAAAGTGAGCGGATGGAAAAAGACATTCCAAGCACGTGGAAATCAAAGGAAACCTGGAGTGCCAATTCTCATATCAGACGAAATAGACTTTAAGATACAGTCTATTGCAGGAAACCAAGAAGAACACTCCATACTGATGAAGGAATCAAACAAAGAAGATGACACAGCAAATGCAAATCCTTATGAAGCCAACGTAGTAGCACTTCAATACATAAGATATATCCTAACAGCCCTAAAAGGGGAAACTGAGAGTAACACAAAAATAGTAGGGGACATTAACACCCCTCTTTCACCAATGGACTGATCACCCAAAATGAAAATAAACAAGGAAACATGGGCTTTAAATGACACATTGAACAAGAGGGACTTAACTGATATGTATGTGACTTTCCTTTGCAAAACACCAGAAAACAGTTTCTTCTCAAGTGCTCATGGAACATTCTCCAGGATATATCATATCTTGGGTCACACGTAGAGCCTTAGTCAATTTAAGAAAACTGATATAGTATGAGGTATAATTTCCCACCACAGTGCCATGAAACTAGATATCAATGAAAGGAAAAAAAGAACTGTAAACAAAAGAAACACATGGAAGCTAAACAAAACGCTGTTAAATAATCAAGCAATCACTGAAGAAAACAAAGATGAAAACACAAAATACCTGGAAAAACATGACAATGAAAATACGACCACCCCAACCTATGGGATGCAGCAAAAGCAGTTCTAACAGGGAAGTTGATAGCAATAAAATCCTCCATCAAGAATCAAGAAATCGCCCATATAAACAACCTAGCCTTACACCTAAAGCCATTAGAGAAATAAGGACAAACACCAAACAAACAAAAAACGATTAGCAGAAGGAAAGAAATAAGAAAGTTCAGATCAGAAATAAATGAAAAAGAATGGAGAAAACAAGAGCAAAGATCGGTAAACCTAAAAGCTAGATATTTAAGAGCATGCATATAATGTATCCACCATTAGCCAGATTTATTAAGAAAAGAAATGGAGACGATCCAAACCAACAGAAGTAGAAATGAAAAAGGAGAAGTAACAACTGACCCTGCAGAAATACAAAGGATCATGAGAGATTACTACAAACATCTTTTGCCAATTAAATGGACAACCTGGAAGAAATGGACAAATTCTTCGAAAAGCACAATCTTCTGAGACTGAACCAAGATAAACAGAAGCTATAAACAGACTAATCGTAAGCACTGAAATTGAAATTGTGATTAAAATTTTCCAAAGAGCAAAAGCCCAAGATCAGATGGCTTCACAGGCGACTTCTATCAAAACTTTTGACAAGAGCTAACACCTATCCTTCTCAGATTCTTCCAAAATATAACAGAGTGAGGGACACTCCCATAATCATTAAACGAGGCCACAATCCCTCTGATACCAAAAGCAGCCAAAGTGTCAGATAAAAATGAACACTACAGGCCAATATCACTGATGACCTTAAATGTCAGAATCTCAAAGAAAATACTAGAAAGTAGAATCCAACAGCACATTAAAGGGATAATACACCATGATCAAGTGGGCTTTATCCAAGGAAGGCAGGAATTTTCGATATATGCAAATCAATCCAGATGATAAACCATACTAACAAATTGAAGGAGAAAAATCCTATGATTATCTCAATAAATGGAGAAAAATCTTCTGGAAACATTCAAAAAGAGTTTAGGATAACACTCTCCAGAAAGTACACATAGAGTGAATGTACCTAAACATAATAAAGGCCATATATGACAGATCCACAGCCAACTTTGTTATCAAAGGTGAAATACTGAAACCATTTCCTTTAAGATCAGGAAAAAGACAAGATTGAGAACTGTTACTAATATGACTTAAGCAGGTTTTGGAAGTTTTACCCACAGCATTCAGAGAAGAAAAAGAAATTAAAAGCATCCAAGTTGGAAGAGAAGAAGTAAATCTGTCACTGTTTTCAGATGACTAGATACTATACATAGACAATTCTAAAGATGCTACCAGCAAACTACCAGAACTAATCCATGAATTTGGTACAGTGACAGGATACAAAGTTAATGCACAAAAATCTCTTCAATTACTATGCACTAATGATGAAAAATCCAACAGAGAAATTAAGGAAACACTCTCATTTACCACTGCTACAAAAAGAGTAACATACTTGAGGGTAAACTTACCAAAGAGACAAAATACATGTGTGAAGAAAACCATGACGCACGGAGGAGAGAAAATAAAGGTGACACAAAGAGATGGAGACATAGACCATGTTTTTGGACTGGTAGAAACAACATTGCAAAAATGACTATGCTACACAAAGCAATCTACAGTTCATTGCAATCCATATCGAACTACCAATGGCATTTGTCACAGAACTCGAACAAAATATTTCACCATTTGTGTGGAAACACAAAAGAGCCTGAAGAGCCAAAGGTATCTTGAGAAAGAAAAACAGAGCTGGAGGAATCAGGTTCCCTGACTTCAGACTATAAAAAAAAACTATAATAATAAAGATGGTATGCTACAGGCACACAAACAGAAGTGTACATCAATGAAACAGGACAATAAGCCATGGATAAACCCACACTCCTTTCCTTTTGATAAAGGAGGCAAGAGTATACAATGGAGAAATGATAGCCTCTTCAATAATGGTTCTGGGGAAACTGCACAGCTACATGTAAAAGAATGAAATTACAACACTTCTTAACTCCATACACAAAAATAAACTGCAAATCGATTACAGACATAAATGTAAGGCCAGACACGTTAAAACTCTTAGAAGAAAACAAAGGCAGAACACTCTGTGACATAAATCACTCAAAGACGTTTGGGGACCCCCCTCATAGAGAACTGGAAATAAAAACAGAAAGAAACAAATGGAACCTAATGAAACTGAAAAGCTTTTGCACAGCAAAGGAAATGAAAATCAGGATGAAAAGACAACCCTCAGAATGGGAGAAAATATTTGTAAACGAAGCAACTGACAAAGGATTAATCTCCATTGAGCTCATGCAACTCCACATCAGAAAAACAAACAACCCAATCCAAAATAGGACAGAAGACCGAAAAAGATATTTCTACAAAGCATCTATACTATTTGCCAACAAACACATGAAACCATGCTCAACGTCACTAATCATTAGAGAAATGCAGATCAAAACAACAATGGGGGAGGAACTTGAAGATGACGGAAGACTAAGATGCGGAGATCACTTTCCTCCCCACAGATTCAACAGAAATAAATCTGCAGGAAGAACCACTCCTATAGAACAGCCACTGAACGCCGGCCGAAGACCTCACACCTCCCAAAGGGCAAGAAACTCCCCACGTACCTGGGTAGGGGAAAAGAAGAAAGAAATAACAGACACAAGAGACTAGGGATGGGACTTGCAACAGTGGGAAGCAGCTGTGAAGGAGGAAAGTTTTCCACACACTGGAAAGTCCCTTCGCAGGTGGACAGTGTGTGTAACGTAGTGGGGAATCTTCGGAGCCACGGAGGAGAGCCCAGCAACGGAGGTGCGGAAGGCAAAGTGGACAGATTCTCACACAGAGGAGCGATGCCGACCAGAAGTCACCAGCCAGAGAGGCTGGTCTGTTCACCTGCTAGGGAAGGCGGGGGTTGGAGGCTGAGGCTGCACTTTCAGCCGGATCCCACTGTGAGGACTGGGGCTGGCGGCATGAACACAGCCTGAAGGGTGCTAGTGCGCCATGTCTAGCTCAGAGGGAGTCCTGGAAAAGTCCTGCAACTGCGTAAGAGACAAGAGAATTTTTCTTCCCAATTTCTTTCCTGGTGCGTGAGGAGAGGGTATTAAGAGCGCCACGTAATGGAGCTCCAGAGATGGGCGTGAGGTGCGGCTATCAGGGCAGACCACAGAGACTGCCATGAGACGTGAGGCTGCTGCTGCCGCCACCAAGAAGCCTGTGACCAAAGACAGGCCACTATCCACAGTGCCCTTCCCAGGGGCTTCTGCAGCCCGCAAATGATAGTGTACCGTGATCCAGGGACAAATTCCCTGGGAAGATGCACGGTGCGCCTCAGGCTGTTACAAAGCCACGTTGCGCTATACCGCTACAGGCTGTCTCCTATTCCGTACTCCTCACATCCCCGGCCTGAGTGACACACAGCCCCCAATGAGCTTCTCCTTTAACCCTGTCCTGTCTGAGGAAAGAAGAGAGGCCCTCAAGCGACCTACACAAAGAGGCGGATCCAAATCGAAAGCTGAAGCCCGGGAGCTGTGCGAACAAAGAAGAGAAAGGGAAATGTGTCTCAGCAGCCTCAGGAAGAGTGGGTGAAATCCCGACTTTCATCCTGAAGTAACCTGCATCTGTGGATTACCTGAGTACACAATGCATCATCCGAAAATTGAGGTAGTGGCCTTTGGGAGCAAAGCTATATTTTATTCCCACTTTTTCTCTTTTTTTGAGTGTCTATGTGTATGCTTCTGTTTGTGATTTTGTCTGGAAAGCTTAGCTTTAACCATTTGTGCTAGGGTTCTGTCCGTCTGTTTTCTTATTTTTACGTTTAAAATATTTTCTTAAAAATTACTTTTTATTTTAATAACTTTATTTTATTTTATTTGACATAATTGTGTCTTTTATTATCCTCTGTCTTTGTTTCTTTCTCTTTTTGGTCCCTTTCATTCTGAGCCATGTGGATTTAAGTCTCTTGGTCCTCCAACCAGGAGTCAGTGCTGCGCCTCTGAGGTGGGAGAGCCAACCTCAGGACACTGGTCCACAGGAGACCTTACAGCTCCATGTAATATCAAACGGAGAAAATCTCCCAGAGATTTCCATCTCAACGCCAAGATCCACCTTCACTCAATGACCAGCAAGCTACAGTGCTGGAAACCGTATGCCAAACAATGAGTAAGACAGGAACACAGCCCCATCCATTATCACAGAGGATGCCTAAAATCGCAGTAAGGCCACAGACACCCAACCACACACGACCAGACGAGGAACTGCCCAGCAAAAAGAAAAGATCCAGCTTCATCCACCAGAACACAGGCACAACTCCCCTCCACCAAGAAGCCTACACAACCCACTGAGCAAACTTAGCCACCTGGGATAGACACCAAAAACAAAGATAACTATGAAGCTGCAGCGTGTGAAAAGCAGACCCCAAGCAGTGAATTAAGCAAAAAGAGGAGACTGAAAAACACACAGCAGATGAAGGAGCAACTTAAACCCCACCCGACCTAACAAATGAAGAGGAAATAGGCAGTCTACCTGAACAATTATTCAAAATAATGAGAGTAAAGATGATCCAAAATCTTGGAAATAGGATAGAGAAAATACAAGAAACTTTTCACAAGGACCTAGAAGAACTGAAGGGTAAACGAACAATAATGAAGGAAACAATAAATGAAATTAAAAATTCTCTAGAAGTGATCAATAGCAGAAACACTCTGGCAGAAGAACGGATAAATGACCTGGAAGATAACATAGTTCAACTCACTACTGCAGAGCAGTATGAAGAAATAAGAATGAAAAGATTGAGGACAGTCTCAGAGACCTCTGTAACAACATTAAATGCAGCAACATTCGAATCAGACGGGTCCCAGAAGAAGAAGAGAAAAAGAAAGGGACTGAGAAAATATTCAGGAAGATTATAGTTGAAAACTTCTCTAATATGGGAAAGGAAAGAGTTAATCAAGTCCAGGAAGCTCAGAGAGTCCCAAACAGGAGAAATCCAAGGAGAAACACTCCAAGACACATATTCATCAAACTCTCAAGAATGAAATACAAAGAAAAGGTATTAAAAGCAGCAAGGGAAAAGCAAGAAATTCCATATTTGGGAATCCCCATCAAGTTAACAGCTGATCTTTCAGCAGAAATTCTGCAAGACACTAGGGAGTGGCAGGACATATTTCAAGTGATTAAAGGAAAAAAACCTACCACCAATGTGACTGTACTCAGCAAGAATCTCATTCAGATTGGACAGAGGAAGTAAAAACTTCACAGACAAACCAAAGATAGGAGAATTCAGCACCACCAAACCGTCTATATCACCAATGATAAAGGAACTTCTCTAAGCAGGAAACACAAAGGAAATAAAAGACCTCCAATAACAAACCAAAAACAATTAAGTAAATGCTAACAGGAACATACACACGGATAATTACCTTAAATGTAAATTTATTCAATGCTCCAACCAACACACATAGAGTGGATGAAGGGATACAAAAACAAGACCGTTAAATATGATGTCTAGGAGTGACCCACTTTATACCTAGGGACACATACAAACTGAAAGTGAGCGGATGGAAAAAGACATTCCAAGCACATGTAAATCAAAGGAAACCTGGAGTGCCAATTCTCATATCAGACGAAATAGACTTTAAGATACAGTCTATTGCAGGAAACCAAGAAGAACACTCCATACTGATGAAGGAATCAAACAAAGAAGATGACACAGGAAATGCAAATCCTTATGAAGCCAACGTAGTAGCACTTCAATACATAAGATATATCCTAACAGCCCTAAAAGGGGAAACTGAGAGTAACACAAAAATAGTAGGGGACATTAACACCCCTCTTTCACCAATGGACTGATCACCCAAAATGAAAATAAACAAGGAAACATGGGCTTTAAATGACACATTGAACAAGAGGGACTTAACTGATATGTATGTGACTTTCCTTTGCAAAACACCAGAAAACAGTTTCTTCTCAAGTGCTCATGGAACATTCTCCAGGATATATCATATCTTGGGTCACACATAGAGCCTTAGTCAATTTAAGAAAACTGATATAGTATGAGGTATAATTTCCCACCACAGTGCCATGAAACTAGATATCAATGAAAGGAAAAAAAGAACTGTAAACAAAAGAAACACATGGAAGCTAAACAAAAAGCTGTTAAATAATCAAGCAATCACTGAAGAAAACAAAGATGAAAACACAAAATACCTGGAAAAACATGACAATGAAAATACGACCACCCCAACCTATGGGATGCAGCAAAAGCAGTTCTAACAGGGAAGTTGATAGCAATAAAATCCTCCATCAAGAATCAAGAAATCCCCCATATAAACAACCTAGCCTTACACCTAAAGCCATTAGAGAAATAAGGACAAACACCAAACAAACAAAAAACGATTAGCAGAAGGAAAGAAATAAGAAAGTTCAGATCAGAAATAAATGAAAAAGAATGGAGAAAACAAGAGCAAAGATCGGTAAACCTAAAAGCTAGATATTTAAGAGCATGCATATAATGTATCCACCATTAGCCAGATTTATTAAGAAAAGAAATGGAGACGATCCAAACCAACAGAAGTAGAAATGAAAAAGGAGAAGTAACAACTGACCCTGCAGAAATACAAAGGATCATGAGAGATTACTACAAACATCTTTTGCCAATTAAATGGACAACCTGGAAGAAATGGACAAATTCTTCGAAAAGCACAATCTTCTGAGACTGAACCAAGATAAACAGAAGCTATAAACAGACTAATCGTAAGCACTGAAATTGAAATTGTGATTAAAATTTTCCAAAGAGCAAAAGCCCAAGATCAGATGGCTTCACAGGCGACTTCTATCAAAACTTTTGACAAGAGCTAACACCTATCCTTCTCAGATTCTTCCAAAATATAACAGAGTGAGGGACACTCCCATAATCATTAAACGAGGCCACAATCCCTCTGATACCAAAAGCAGCCAAAGTGTCAGATAAAAATGAACACTACAGGCCAATATCACTGATGACCTTAAATGTCAGAATCTCAAAGAAAATACTAGAAAGTAGAATCCAACAGCACATTAAAGGGATAATACACCATGATCAAGTGGGCTTTATCCAAGGAAGGCAGGAATTTTCGATATATGCAAATCAATCCAGATGATAAACCATACTAACAAATTGAAGGAGAAAAATCCTATGATTATCTCAATAAATGGAGAAAAATCTTCTGGAAACATTCAAAAAGAGTTTAGGATAACACTCTCCAGAAAGTACACATAGAGTGAATGTACCTAAACATAATAAAGGCCATATATGACAGATCCACAGCCAACTTTGTTATCAAAGGTGAAATACTGAAACCATTTCCTTTAAGATCAGGAAAAAGACAAGATTGAGAACTGTTACTAATATGACTTAAGCAGGTTTTGGAAGTTTTACCCACAGCATTCAGAGAAGAAAAAGAAATTAAAAGCATCCAAGTTGGAAGAGAAGAAGTAAATCTGTCACTGTTTTCAGATGACTAGATACTATACATAGACAATTCTAAAGATGCTACCAGCAAACTACCAGAACTAATCCATGAATTTGGTACAGTGACAGGATACAAAGTTAATGCACAAAAATCTCTTCAATTACTATGCACTAATGATGAAAAATCCAACAGAGAAATTAAGGAAACACTCTCATTTACCACTGCTACAAAAAGAGTAACATACTTGAGGGTAAACTTACCAAAGAGAAAAAATACATGTGTGAAGAAAACCATGACGCACGGAGGAGAGAAAATAAAGGTGACACAAAGAGATGGAGACATAGACCATGTTTTTGGACTGGTAGAAACAACATTGCAAAAATGACTATGCTACACAAAGCAATCTACAGTTCATTGCAATCCATATCGAACTACCAATGGCATTTGTCACAGAACTCGAACAAAATATTTCACCATTTGTGTGGAAACACAAAAGAGCCTGAAGAGCCAAAGGTATCTTGAGAAAGAAAAACAGAGCTGGAGGAATCAGGTTCCCTGACTTCAGACTATAAAAAAAAACTATAATAATAAAGATGGTATGCTACAGGCACACAAACAGAAGTGTACATCAATGAAACAGGACAATAAGCCATGGATAAACCCACACTCCTTTCCTTTTGATAAAGGAGGCAAGAGTATACAATGGAGAAATGATAGCCTCTTCAATAATGGTTCTGGGGAAACTGCACAGCTACATGTAAAAGAATGAAATTACAACACTTCTTAACTCCATACACAAAAATAAACTGCAAATCGATTACAGACATAAATGTAAGGCCAGACACGTTAAAACTCTTAGAAGAAAACAAAGGCAGAACACTCTGTGACATAAATCACTCAAAGACGTTTGGGGACCCCCCTCATAGAGAACTGGAAATAAAAACAGAAAGAAACAAATGGAACCTAATGAAACTGAAAAGCTTTTGCACAGCAAAGGAAATGAAAATCAGGATGAAAAGACAACCCTCAGAATGGGAGAAAATATTTGTAAACGAAGCAACTGACAAAGGATTAATCTCCATTGAGCTCATGCAACTCCACATCAGAAAAACAAACAACCCAATCCAAAATAGGACAGAAGACCGAAAAAGATATTTCTACAAAGCATCTATACTATTTGCCAACAAACACATGAAACCATGCTCAACGTCACTAATCATTAGAGAAATGCAGATCAAAACAACAATGGGGGAGGAACTTGAAGATGACGGAAGACTAAGATGCGGAGATCACTTTCCTCCCCACAGATTCAACAGAAATAAATCTGCAGGAAGAACCACTCCTATAGAACAGCCACTGAACGCCGGCCGAAGACCTCACACCTCCCAAAGGGCAAGAAACTCCCCACGTACCTGGGTAGGGGAAAAGAAGAAAGAAATAACAGACACAAGAGACTAGGGATGGGACTTGCAACAGTGGGAAGCAGCTGTGAAGGAGGAAAGTTTTCCACACACTGGAAAGTCCCTTCGCAGGTGGACAGTGTGTGTAACGTAGTGGGGAATCTTCGGAGCCACGGAGGAGAGCCCAGCAACGGAGGTGCGGAAGGCAAAGTGGACAGATTCTCACACAGAGGAGCGATGCCGACCAGAAGTCACCAGCCAGAGAGGCTGGTCTGTTCACCTGCTAGGGAAGGCGGGGGTTGGAGGCTGAGGCTGCACTTTCAGCCGGATCCCACTGTGAGGACTGGGGCTGGCGGCATGAACACAGCCTGAAGGGTGCTAGTGCGCCATGTCTAGCTCAGAGGGAGTCCTGGAAAAGTCCTGCAACTGCGTAAGAGACAAGAGAATTTTTCTTCCCAATTTCTTTCCTGGTGCGTGAGGAGAGGGTATTAAGAGCGCCGCGTAATGGAGCTCCAGAGATGGGCGTGAGGTGCGGCTATCAGGGCAGACCACAGAGACTGCCATGAGACGTGAGGCTGCTGCTGCCGCCACCAAGAAGCCTGTGACCAAAGACAGGCCACTATCCACAGTGCCCTTCCCAGGGGCTTCTGCAGCCCGCAAATGATAGTGTACCGTGATCCAGGGACAAATTCCCTGGGAAGATGCACGGTGCGCCTCAGGCTGTTACAAAGCCACGTTGCGCTATACCGCTACAGGCTGTCTCCTATTCCGTACTCCTCACATCCCCGGCCTGAGTGACACACAGCCCCCAATGAGCTTCTCCTTTAACCCTGTCCTGTCTGAGGAAAGAAGAGAGGCCCTCAAGCGACCTACACAAAGAGGCGGATCCAAATCGAAAGCTGAAGCCCGGGAGCTGTGCGAACAAAGAAGAGAAAGGGAAATGTGTCTCAGCAGCCTCAGGAAGAGTGGGTGAAATCCCGACTTTCATCCTGAAGTAACCTGCATCTGTGGATTACCTGAGTACACAATGCATCATCCGAAAATTGAGGTAGTGGCCTTTGGGAGCAAAGCTATATTTTATTCCCACTTTTTCTCTTTTTTTGAGTGTCTATGTGTATGCTTCTGTTTGTGATTTTGTCTGGAAAGCTTAGCTTTAACCATTTGTGCTAGGGTTCTGTCCGTCTGTTTTCTTATTTTTACGTTTAAAATATTTTCTTAAAAATTACTTTTTATTTTAATAACTTTATTTTATTTTATTTGACATAATTGTGTCTTTTATTATCCTCTGTCTTTGTTTCTTTCTCTTTTTGGTCCCTTTCATTCTGAGCCATGTGGATTTAAGTCTCTTGGTCCTCCAACCAGGAGTCAGTGCTGCGCCTCTGAGGTGGGAGAGCCAACCTCAGGACACTGGTCCACAGGAGACCTTACAGCTCCATGTAATATCAAACGGAGAAAATCTCCCAGAGATTTCCATCTCAACGCCAAGATCCACCTTCACTCAATGACCAGCAAGCTACAGTGCTGGAAACCGTATGCCAAACAACGAGTAAGACAGGAACACAGCCCCATCCATTATCACAGAGGATGCCTAAAATCGCAGTAAGGCCACAGACACCCAACCACACACGACCAGACGAGGAACTGCCCAGCAAAAAGAAAAGATCCAGCTTCATCCACCAGAACACAGGCACAACTCCCCTCCACCAAGAAGCCTACACAACCCACTGAGCAAACTTAGCCACCTGGGATAGACACCAAAAACAAAGATAACTATGAAGCTGCAGCGTGTGAAAAGCAGACCCCAAGCAGTGAATTAAGCAAAAAGAGGAGACTGAAAAACACACAGCAGATGAAGGAGCAACTTAAACCCCACCCGACCTAACAAATGAAGAGGAAATAGGCAGTCTACCTGAACAATTATTCAAAATAATGAGAGTAAAGATGATCCAAAATCTTGGAAATAGGATAGAGAAAATACAAGAAACTTTTCACAAGGACCTAGAAGAACTGAAGGGTAAACGAACAATAATGAAGGAAACAATAAATGAAATTAAAAATTCTCTAGAAGTGATCAATAGCAGAAACACTCTGGCAGAAGAACGGATAAATGACCTGGAAGATAACATAGTTCAACTCACTACTGCAGAGCAGTATGAAGAAATAAGAATGAAAAGATTGAGGACAGTCTCAGAGACCTCTGTAACAACATTAAATGCAGCAACATTCGAATCAGACGGGTCCCAGAAGAAGAAGAGAAAAAGAAAGGGACTGAGAAAATATTCAGGAAGATTATAGTTGAAAACTTCTCTAATATGGGAAAGGAAAGAGTTAATCAAGTCCAGGAAGCTCAGAGAGTCCCACACAGGAGAAATCCAAGGAGAAACACTCCAAGACACATATTCATCAAACTCTCAAGAATGAAATACAAAGAAAAGGTATTAAAAGCAGCAAGGGAAAAGCAAGAAATTCCATATTTGGGAATCCCCATCAAGTTAACAGCTGATCTTTCAGCAGAAATTCTGCAAGACACTAGGGAGTGGCAGGACATATTTCAAGTGATTAAAGGAAAAAAACCTACCACCAATGTGACTGTACTCAGCAAGAATCTCATTCAGATTGGACAGAGGAAGTAAAAACTTCACAGACAAACCAAAGATAGGAGAATTCAGCACCACCAAACCGTCTATATCACCAATGATAAAGGAACTTCTCTAAGCAGGAAACACAAAGGAAATAAAAGACCTCCAATAACAAACCAAAAACAATTAAGTAAATGCTAACAGGAACATACACACGGATAATTACCTTAAATGTAAATTTATTCAATGCTCCAACCAACACACATAGAGTGGATGAAGGGATACAAAAACAAGACCGTTAAATATGATGTCTAGGAGTGACCCACTTTATACCTAGGGACACATACAAACTGAAAGTGAGCGGATGGAAAAAGACATTCCAAGCACGTGGAAATCAAAGGAAACCTGGAGTGCCAATTCTCATATCAGACGAAATAGACTTTAAGATACAGTCTATTGCAGGAAACCAAGAAGAACACTCCATACTGATGAAGGAATCAAACAAAGAAGATGACACAGCAAATGCAAATCCTTATGAAGCCAACGTAGTAGCACTTCAATACATAAGATATATCCTAACAGCCCTAAAAGGGGAAACTGAGAGTAACACAAAAATAGTAGGGGACATTAACACCCCTCTTTCACCAATGGACTGATCACCCAAAATGAAAATAAACAAGGAAACATGGGCTTTAAATGACACATTGAACAAGAGGGACTTAACTGATATGTATGTGACTTTCCTTTGCAAAACACCAGAAAACAGTTTCTTCTCAAGTGCTCATGGAACATTCTCCAGGATATATCATATCTTGGGTCACACATAGAGCCTTAGTCAATTTAAGAAAACTGAAATAGTATGAGGTATAATTTCCCACCACAGTGCCATGAAACTAGATATCAATGAAAGGAAAAAAAGAACTGTAAACAAAAGAAACACATGGAAGCTAAACAAAACGCTGTTAAATAATCAAGCAATCACTGAAGAAAACAAAGATGAAAACACAAAATACCTGGAAAAACATGACAATGAAAATACGACCACCCCAACCTATGGGATGCAGCAAAAGCAGTTCTAACAGGGAAGTTGATAGCAATAAAATCCAACATCAAGAATCAAGAAATCCCCCATATAAACAACTTAGCCTTACACCTAAAGCCATTAGAGAAATAAGGACAAACACCAAACAAACAAAAAACGATTAGCAGAAGGAAAGAAATAAGAAAGTTCAGATCAGAAATAAATGAAAAAGAATGGAGAAAACAAGAGCAAAGATCGGTAAACCTAAAAGCTAGATATTTAAGAGCATGCATATAATGTATCCACCATTAGCCAGATTTATTAAGAAAAGAAATGGAGACGATCCAAACCAACAGAAGTAGAAATGAAAAAGGAGAAGTAACAACTGACCCTGCAGAAATACAAAGGATCATGAGAGATTACTACAAACATCTTTTGCCAATTAAATGGACAACCTGGAAGAAATGGACAAATTCTTCGAAAAGCACAATCTTCTGAGACTGAACCAAGATAAACAGAAGCTATAAACAGACTAATCGTAAGCACTGAAATTGAAATTGTGATTAAAATTTTCCAAAGAGCAAAAGCCCAAGATCAGATGGCTTCACAGGCGACTTCTATCAAAACTTTTGACAAGAGCTAACACCTATCCTTCTCAGATTCTTCCAAAATATAACAGAGTGAGGGACACTCCCATAATCATTAAACGAGGCCACAATCCCTCTGATACCAAAAGCAGCCAAAGTGTCAGATAAAAATGAACACTACAGGCCAATATCACTGATGACCTTAAATGTCAGAATCTCAAAGAAAATACTAGAAAGTAGAATCCAACAGCACATTAAAGGGATAATACACCATGATCAAGTGGGCTTTATCCAAGGAAGGCAGGAATTTTCGATATATGCAAATCAATCCAGATGATAAACCATACTAACAAATTGAAGGAGAAAAATCCTATGATTATCTCAATAAATGGAGAAAAATCTTCTGGAAACATTCAAAAAGAGTTTAGGATAACACTCTCCAGAAAGTACACATAGAGTGAATGTACCTAAACATAATAAAGGCCATATATGACAGATCCACAGCCAACTTTGTTATCAAAGGTGAAATACTGAAACCATTTCCTTTAAGATCAGGAAAAAGACAAGATTGAGAACTGTTACTAATATGACTTAAGCAGGTTTTGGAAGTTTTACCCACAGCATTCAGAGAAGAAAAAGAAATTAAAAGCATCCAAGTTGGAAGAGAAGAAGTAAATCTGTCACTGTTTTCAGATGACTAGATACTATACATAGACAATTCTAAAGATGCTACCAGCAAACTACCAGAACTAATCCATGAATTTGGTACAGTGACAGGATACAAAGTTAATGCACAAAAATCTCTTCAATTACTATGCACTAATGATGAAAAATCCAACAGAGAAATTAAGGAAACACTCTCATTTACCACTGCTACAAAAAGAGTAACATACTTGAGGGTAAACTTACCAAAGAGACAAAATACATGTGTGAAGAAAACCATGACGCACGGAGGAGAGAAAATAAAGGTGACACAAAGAGATGGAGACATAGACCATGTTTTTGGACTGGTAGAAACAACATTGCAAAAATGACTATGCTACACAAAGCAATCTACAGTTCATTGCAATCCATATCGAACTACCAATGGCATTTGTCACAGAACTCGAACAAAATATTTCACCATTTGTGTGGAAACACAAAAGAGCCTGAAGAGCCAAAGGTATCTTGAGAAAGAAAAACAGAGCTGGAGGAATCAGGTTCCCTGACTTCAGACTATAAAAAAAAACTATAATAATAAAGATGGTATGCTACAGGCACACAAACAGAAGTGTACATCAATGAAACAGGACAATAAGCCATGGATAAACCCACACTCCTTTCCTTTTGATAAAGGAGGCAAGAGTATACAATGGAGAAATGATAGCCTCTTCAATAATGGTTCTGGGGAAACTGCACAGCTACATGTAAAAGAATGAAATTACAACACTTCTTAACTCCATACACAAAAATAAACTGCAAATCGATTACAGACATAAATGTAAGGCCAGACACGTTAAAACTCTTAGAAGAAAACAAAGGCAGAACACTCTGTGACATAAATCACTCAAAGACGTTTGGGGACCCCCCTCATAGAGAACTGGAAATAAAAACAGAAAGAAACAAATGGAACCTAATGAAACTGAAAAGCTTTTGCACAGCAAAGGAAATGAAAATCAGGATGAAAAGACAACCCTCAGAATGGGAGAAAATATTTGTAAACGAAGCAACTGACAAAGGATTAATCTCCATTGAGCTCATGCAACTCCACATCAGAAAAACAAACAACCCAATCCAAAATAGGACAGAAGACCGAAAAAGATATTTCTACAAAGCATCTATACTATTTGCCAACAAACACATGAAACCATGCTCAACGTCACTAATCATTAGAGAAATGCAGATCAAAACAACAATGGGGGAGGAACTTGAAGATGACGGAAGACTAAGATGCGGAGATCACTTTCCTCCCCACAGATTCAACAGAAATAAATCTGCAGGAAGAACCACTCCTATAGAACAGCCACTGAACGCCGGCCGAAGACCTCACACCTCCCAAAGGGCAAGAAACTCCCCACGTACCTGGGTAGGGGAAAAGAAGAAAGAAATAACAGACACAAGAGACTAGGGATGGGACTTGCAACAGTGGGAAGCAGCTGTGAAGGAGGAAAGTTTTCCACACACTGGAAAGTCCCTTCGCAGGTGGACAGTGTGTGTAACGGAGTGGGGAATCTTCGGAGCCACGGAGGAGAGCCCAGCAACGGAGGTGCGGAAGGCAAAGTGGACAGATTCTCACACAGAGGAGCGATGCCGACCAGAAGTCACCAGCCAGAGAGGCTGGTCTGTTCACCTGCTAGGGAAGGCGGGGGTTGGAGGCTGAGGCTGCACTTTCAGCCGGATCCCACTGTGAGGACTGGGGCTGGCGGCATGAACACAGCCTGAAGGGTGCTAGTGCGCCATGTCTAGCTCAGAGGGAGTCCTGGAAAAGTCCTGCAACTGCGTAAGAGACAAGAGAATTTTTCTTCCCAATTTCTTTCCTGGTGCGTGAGGAGAGGGTATTAAGAGCGCCGCGTAATGGAGCTCCAGAGATGGGCGTGAGGTGCGGCTATCAGGGCAGACCACAGAGACTGCCATGAGACGTGAGGCTGCTGCTGCCGCCACCAAGAAGCCTGTGACCAAAGACAGGCCACTATCCACAGTGCCCTTCCCAGGGGCTTCTGCAGCCCGCAAATGATAGTGTACCGTGATCCAGGGACAAATTCCCTGGGAAGATGCACGGTGCGCCTCAGGCTGTTACAAAGCCACGTTGCGCTATACCGCTACAGGCTGTCTCCTATTCCGTACTCCTCACATCCCCGGCCTGAGTGACACACAGCCCCCAATGAGCTTCTCCTTTAACCCTGTCCTGTCTGAGGAAAGAAGAGAGGCCCTCAAGCGACCTACACAAAGAGGCGGATCCAAATCGAAAGCTGAAGCCCGGGAGCTGTGCGAACAAAGAAGAGAAAGGGAAATGTGTCTCAGCAGCCTCAGGAAGAGTGGGTGAAATCCCGACTTTCATCCTGAAGTAACCTGCATCTGTGGATTACCTGAGTACACAATGCATCATCCGAAAATTGAGGTAGTGGCCTTTGGGAGCAAAGCTATATTTTATTCCCACGTTTTCTCTTTTTTTGAGTGTCTATGTGTATGCTTCTGTTTGTGATTTTGTCTGGAAAGCTTAGCTTTAACCATTTGTGCTAGCGTTCTGTCCGTCTGTTTTCTTATTTTTACGTTTAAAATATTTTCTTAAAAATTACTTTTTATTTTAATAACTTTATTTTATTTTATTTGACATAATTGTGTCTTTTATTATCCTCTGTCTTTGTTTCTTTCTCTTTTTGGTCCCTTTCATTCTGAGCCATGTGGATTTAAGTCTCTTGGTCCTCCAACCAGGAGTCAGTGCTGCGCCTCTGAGGTGGGAGAGCCAACCTCAGGACACTGGTCCACAGGAGACCTTACAGCTCCATGTAATATCAAACGGAGAAAATCTCCCAGAGATTTCCATCTCAACGCCAAGATCCACCTTCACTCAATGACCAGCAAGCTACAGTGCTGGAAACCGTATGCCAAACAACGAGTAAGACAGGAACACAGCCCCATCCATTATCACAGAGGATGCCTAAAATCGCAGTAAGGCCACAGACACCCAACCACACACGACCAGACGAGGAACTGCCCAGCAAAAAGAAAAGATCCAGCTTCATCCACCAGAACACAGGCACAACTCCCCTCCACCAAGAAGCCTACACAACCCACTGAGCAAACTTAGCCACCTGGGATAGACACCAAAAACAAAGATAACTATGAAGCTGCAGCGTGTGAAAAGCAGACCCCAAGCAGTGAATTAAGCAAAAAGAGGAGACTGAAAAACACACAGCAGATGAAGGAGCAACTTAAACCCCACCCGACCTAACAAATGAAGAGGAAATAGGCAGTCTACCTGAACAATTATTCAAAATAATGAGAGTAAAGATGATCCAAAATCTTGGAAATAGGATAGAGAAAATACAAGAAACTTTTCACAAGGACCTAGAAGAACTGAAGGGTAAACGAACAATAATGAAGGAAACAATAAATGAAATTAAAAATTCTCTAGAAGTGATCAATAGCAGAAACACTCTGGCAGAAGAACGGATAAATGACCTGGAAGATAACATAGTTCAACTCACTACTGCAGAGCAGTATGAAGAAATAAGAATGAAAAGATTGAGGACAGTCTCAGAGACCTCTGTAACAACATTAAATGCAGCAACATTCGAATCAGACGGGTCCCAGAAGAAGAAGAGAAAAAGAAAGGGACTGAGAAAATATTCAGGAAGATTATAGTTGAAAACTTCTCTAATATGGGAAAGGAAAGAGTTAATCAAGTCCAGGAAGCTCAGAGAGTCCCACACAGGAGAAATCCAAGGAGAAACACTCCAAGACACATATTCATCAAACTCTCAAGAATGAAATACAAAGAAAAGGTATTAAAAGCAGCAAGGGAAAAGCAAGAAATTCCATATTTGGGAATCCCCATCAAGTTAACAGCTGATCTTTCAGCAGAAATTCTGCAAGACACTAGGGAGTGGCAGGACATATTTCAAGTGATTAAAGGAAAAAAACCTACCACCAATGTGACTGTACTCAGCAAGAATCTCATTCAGATTGGACAGAGGAAGTAAAAACTTCACAGACAAACCAAAGATAGGAGAATTCAGCACCACCAAACCGTCTATATCACCAATGATAAAGGAACTTCTCTAAGCAGGAAACACAAAGGAAATAAAAGACCTCCAATAACAAACCAAAAACAATTAAGTAAATGCTAACAGGAACATACACACGGATAATTACCTTAAATGTAAATTTATTCAATGCTCCAACCAACACACATAGAGTGGATGAAGGGATACAAAAACAAGACCGTTAAATATGATGTCTAGGAGTGACCCACTTTATACCTAGGGACACATACAAACTGAAAGTGAGCGGATGGAAAAAGACATTCCAAGCACGTGGAAATCAAAGGAAACCTGGAGTGCCAATTCTCATATCAGACGAAATAGACTTTAAGATACAGTCTATTGCAGGAAACCAAGAAGAACACTCCATACTGATGAAGGAATCAAACAAAGAAGATGACACAGCAAATGCAAATCCTTATGAAGCCAACGTAGTAGCACTTCAATACATAAGATATATCCTAACAGCCCTAAAAGGGGAAACTGAGAGTAACACAAAAATAGTAGGGGACATTAACACCCCTCTTTCACCAATGGACTGATCACCCAAAATGAAAATAAACAAGGAAACATGGGCTTTAAATGACACATTGAACAAGAGGGACTTAACTGATATGTATGTGACTTTCCTTTGCAAAACACCAGAAAACAGTTTCTTCTCAAGTGCTCATGGAACATTCTCCAGGATATATCATATCTTGGGTCACACGTAGAGCCTTAGTCAATTTAAGAAAACTGATATAGTATGAGGTATAATTTCCCACCACAGTGCCATGAAACTAGATATCAATGAAAGGAAAAAAAGAACTGTAAACAAAAGAAACACATGGAAGCTAAACAAAAAGCTGTTAAATAATCAAGCAATCACTGAAGAAAACAAAGATGAAAACACAAAATACCTGGAAAAACATGACAATGAAAATACGACCACCCCAACCTATGGGATGCAGCAAAAGCAGTTCTAACAGGGAAGTTGATAGCAATAAAATCCTCCATCAAGAATCAAGAAATCCCCCATATAAACAACCTAGCCTTACACCTAAAGCCATTAGAGAAATAAGGACAAACACCAAACAAACAAAAAACGATTAGCAGAAGGAAAGAAATAAGAAAGTTCAGATCAGAAATAAATGAAAAAGAATGGAGAAAACAAGAGCAAAGATCGGTAAACCTAAAAGCTAGATATTTAAGAGCATGCATATAATGTATCCACCATTAGCCAGATTTATTAAGAAAAGAAATGGAGACGATCCAAACCAACAGAAGTAGAAATGAAAAAGGAGAAGTAACAACTGACCCTGCAGAAATACAAAGGATCATGAGAGATTACTACAAACATCTTTTGCCAATTAAATGGACAACCTGGAAGAAATGGACAAATTCTTCGAAAAGCACAATCTTCTGAGACTGAACCAAGATAAACAGAAGCTATAAACAGACTAATCGTAAGCACTGAAATTGAAATTGTGATTAAAATTTTCCAAAGAGCAAAAGCCCAAGATCAGATGGCTTCACAGGCGACTTCTATCAAAACTTTTGACAAGAGCTAACACCTATCCTTCTCAGATTCTTCCAAAATATAACAGAGTGAGGGACACTCCCATAATCATTAAACGAGGCCACAATCCCTCTGATACCAAAAGCAGCCAAAGTGTCAGATAAAAATGAACACTACAGGCCAATATCACTGATGACCTTAAATGTCAGAATCTCAAAGAAAATACTAGAAAGTAGAATCCAACAGCACATTAAAGGGATAATACACCATGATCAAGTGGGCTTTATCCAAGGAAGGCAGGAATTTTCGATATATGCAAATCAATCCAGATGATAAACCATACTAACAAATTGAAGGAGAAAAATCCTATGATTATCTCAATAAATGGAGAAAAATCTTCTGGAAACATTCAAAAAGAGTTTAGGATAACACTCTCCAGAAAGTACACATAGAGTGAATGTACCTAAACATAATAAAGGCCATATATGACAGATCCACAGCCAACTTTGTTATCAAAGGTGAAATACTGAAACCATTTCCTTTAAGATCAGGAAAAAGACAAGATTGAGAACTGTTACTAATATGACTTAAGCAGGTTTTGGAAGTTTTACCCACAGCATTCAGAGAAGAAAAAGAAATTAAAAGCATCCAAGTTGGAAGAGAAGAAGTAAATCTGTCACTGTTTTCAGATGACTAGATACTATACATAGACAATTCTAAAGATGCTACCAGCAAACTACCAGAACTAATCCATGAATTTGGTACAGTGACAGGATACAAAGTTAATGCACAAAAATCTCTTCAATTACTATGCACTAATGATGAAAAATCCAACAGAGAAATTAAGGAAACACTCTCATTTACCACTGCTACAAAAAGAGTAACATACTTGAGGGTAAACTTACCAAAGAGACAAAATACATGTGTGAAGAAAACCATGACGCACGGAGGAGAGAAAATAAAGGTGACACAAAGAGATGGAGACATAGACCATGTTTTTGGACTGGTAGAAACAACATTGCAAAAATGACTATGCTACACAAAGCAATCTACAGTTCATTGCAATCCATATCGAACTACCAATGGCATTTGTCACAGAACTCGAACAAAATATTTCACCATTTGTGTGGAAACACAAAAGAGCCTGAAGAGCCAAAGGTATCTTGAGAAAGAAAAACAGAGCTGGAGGAATCAGGTTCCCTGACTTCAGACTATAAAAAAAAACTATAATAATAAAGATGGTATGCTACAGGCACACAAACAGAAGTGTACATCAATGAAACAGGACAATAAGCCATGGATAAACCCACACTCCTTTCCTTTTGATAAAGGAGGCAAGAGTATACAATGGAGAAATGATAGCCTCTTCAATAATGGTTCTGGGGAAACTGCACAGCTACATGTAAAAGAATGAAATTACAACACTTCTTAACTCCATACACAAAAATAAACTGCAAATCGATTACAGACATAAATGTAAGGCCAGACACGTTAAAACTCTTAGAAGAAAACAAAGGCAGAACACTCTGTGACATAAATCACTCAAAGACGTTTGGGGACCCCCCTCATAGAGAACTGGAAATAAAAACAGAAAGAAACAAATGGAACCTAATGAAACTGAAAAGCTTTTGCACAGCAAAGGAAATGAAAATCAGGATGAAAAGACAACCCTCAGAATGGGAGAAAATATTTGTAAACGAAGCAACTGACAAAGGATTAATCTCCATTGAGCTCATGCAACTCCACATCAGAAAAACAAACAACCCAATCCAAAATAGGACAGAAGACCGAAAAAGATATTTCTACAAAGCATCTATACTATTTGCCAACAAACACATGAAACCATGCTCAACGTCACTAATCATTAGAGAAATGCAGATCAAAACAACAATGGGGGAGGAACTTGAAGATGACGGAAGACTAAGATGCGGAGATCACTTTCCTCCCCACAGATTCAACAGAAATAAATCTGCAGGAAGAACCACTCCTATAGAACAGCCACTGAACGCCGGCCGAAGACCTCACACCTCCCAAAGGGCAAGAAACTCCCCACGTACCTGGGTAGGGGAAAAGAAGAAAGAAATAACAGACACAAGAGACTAGGGATGGGACTTGCAACAGTGGGAAGCAGCTGTGAAGGAGGAAAGTTTTCCACACACTGGAAAGTCCCTTCGCAGGTGGACAGTGTGTGTAACGTAGTGGGGAATCTTCGGAGCCACGGAGGAGAGCCCAGCAACGGAGGTGCGGAAGGCAAAGTGGACAGATTCTCACACAGAGGAGCGATGCCGACCAGAAGTCACCAGCCAGAGAGGCTGGTCTGTTCACCTGCTAGGGAAGGCGGGGGTTGGAGGCTGAGGCTGCACTTTCAGCCGGATCCCACTGTGAGGACTGGGGCTGGCGGCATGAACACAGCCTGAAGGGTGCTAGTGCGCCATGTCTAGCTCAGAGGGAGTCCTGGAAAAGTCCTGCAACTGCGTAAGAGACAAGAGAATTTTTCTTCCCAATTTCTTTCCTGGTGCGTGAGGAGAGGGTATTAAGAGCGCCACGTAATGGAGCTCCAGAGATGGGCGTGAGGTGCGGCTATCAGGGCAGACCACAGAGACTGCCATGAGACGTGAGGCTGCTGCTGCCGCCACCAAGAAGCCTGTGACCAAAGACAGGCCACTATCCACAGTGCCCTTCCCAGGGGCTTCTGCAGCCCGCAAATGATAGTGTACCGTGATCCAGGGACAAATTCCCTGGGAAGATGCACGGTGCGCCTCAGGCTGTTACAAAGCCACGTTGCGCTATACCGCTACAGGCTGTCTCCTATTCCGTACTCCTCACATCCCCGGCCTGAGTGACACACAGCCCCCAATGAGCTTCTCCTTTAACCCTGTCCTGTCTGAGGAAAGAAGAGAGGCCCTCAAGCGACCTACACAAAGAGGCGGATCCAAATCGAAAGCTGAAGCCCGGGAGCTGTGCGAACAAAGAAGAGAAAGGGAAATGTGTCTCAGCAGCCTCAGGAAGAGTGGGTGAAATCCCGACTTTCATCCTGAAGTAACCTGCATCTGTGGATTACCTGAGTACACAATGCATCATCCGAAAATTGAGGTAGTGGCCTTTGGGAGCAAAGCTATATTTTATTCCCACTTTTTCTCTTTTTTTGAGTGTCTATGTGTATGCTTCTGTTTGTGATTTTGTCTGGAAAGCTTAGCTTTAACCATTTGTGCTAGGGTTCTGTCCGTCTGTTTTCTTATTTTTACGTTTAAAATATTTTCTTAAAAATTACTTTTTATTTTAATAACTTTATTTTATTTTATTTGACATAATTGTGTCTTTTATTATCCTCTGTCTTTGTTTCTTTCTCTTTTTGGTCCCTTTCATTCTGAGCCATGTGGATTTAAGTCTCTTGGTCCTCCAACCAGGAGTCAGTGCTGCGCCTCTGAGGTGGGAGAGCCAACCTCAGGACACTGGTCCACAGGAGACCTTACAGCTCCATGTAATATCAAACGGAGAAAATCTCCCAGAGATTTCCATCTCAACGCCAAGATCCACCTTCACTCAATGACCAGCAAGCTACAGTGCTGGAAACCGTATGCCAAACAATGAGTAAGACAGGAACACAGCCCCATCCATTATCACAGAGGATGCCTAAAATCGCAGTAAGGCCACAGACACCCAACCACACACGACCAGACGAGGAACTGCCCAGCAAAAAGAAAAGATCCAGCTTCATCCACCAGAACACAGGCACAACTCCCCTCCACCAAGAAGCCTACACAACCCACTGAGCAAACTTAGCCACCTGGGATAGACACCAAAAACAAAGATAACTATGAAGCTGCAGCGTGTGAAAAGCAGACCCCAAGCAGTGAATTAAGCAAAAAGAGGAGACTGAAAAACACACAGCAGATGAAGGAGCAACTTAAACCCCACCCGACCTAACAAATGAAGAGGAAATAGGCAGTCTACCTGAACAATTATTCAAAATAATGAGAGTAAAGATGATCCAAAATCTTGGAAATAGGATAGAGAAAATACAAGAAACTTTTCACAAGGACCTAGAAGAACTGAAGGGTAAACGAACAATAATGAAGGAAACAATAAATGAAATTAAAAATTCTCTAGAAGTGATCAATAGCAGAAACACTCTGGCAGAAGAACGGATAAATGACCTGGAAGATAACATAGTTCAACTCACTACTGCAGAGCAGTATGAAGAAATAAGAATGAAAAGATTGAGGACAGTCTCAGAGACCTCTGTAACAACATTAAATGCAGCAACATTCGAATCAGACGGGTCCCAGAAGAAGAAGAGAAAAAGAAAGGGACTGAGAAAATATTCAGGAAGATTATAGTTGAAAACTTCTCTAATATGGGAAAGGAAAGAGTTAATCAAGTCCAGGAAGCTCAGAGAGTCCCAAACAGGAGAAATCCAAGGAGAAACACTCCAAGACACATATTCATCAAACTCTCAAGAATGAAATACAAAGAAAAGGTATTAAAAGCAGCAAGGGAAAAGCAAGAAATTCCATATTTGGGAATCCCCATCAAGTTAACAGCTGATCTTTCAGCAGAAATTCTGCAAGACACTAGGGAGTGGCAGGACATATTTCAAGTGATTAAAGGAAAAAAACCTACCACCAATGTGACTGTACTCAGCAAGAATCTCATTCAGATTGGACAGAGGAAGTAAAAACTTCACAGACAAACCAAAGATAGGAGAATTCAGCACCACCAAACCGTCTATATCACCAATGATAAAGGAACTTCTCTAAGCAGGAAACACAAAGGAAATAAAAGACCTCCAATAACAAACCAAAAACAATTAAGTAAATGCTAACAGGAACATACACACGGATAATTACCTTAAATGTAAATTTATTCAATGCTCCAACCAACACACATAGAGTGGATGAAGGGATACAAAAACAAGACCGTTAAATATGATGTCTAGGAGTGACCCACTTTATACCTAGGGACACATACAAACTGAAAGTGAGCGGATGGAAAAAGACATTCCAAGCACATGTAAATCAAAGGAAACCTGGAGTGCCAATTCTCATATCAGACGAAATAGACTTTAAGATACAGTCTATTGCAGGAAACCAAGAAGAACACTCCATACTGATGAAGGAATCAAACAAAGAAGATGACACAGGAAATGCAAATCCTTATGAAGCCAACGTAGTAGCACTTCAATACATAAGATATATCCTAACAGCCCTAAAAGGGGAAACTGAGAGTAACACAAAAATAGTAGGGGACATTAACACCCCTCTTTCACCAATGGACTGATCACCCAAAATGAAAATAAACAAGGAAACATGGGCTTTAAATGACACATTGAACAAGAGGGACTTAACTGATATGTATGTGACTTTCCTTTGCAAAACACCAGAAAACAGTTTCTTCTCAAGTGCTCATGGAACATTCTCCAGGATATATCATATCTTGGGTCACACATAGAGCCTTAGTCAATTTAAGAAAACTGATATAGTATGAGGTATAATTTCCCACCACAGTGCCATGAAACTAGATATCAATGAAAGGAAAAAAAGAACTGTAAACAAAAGAAACACATGGAAGCTAAACAAAAAGCTGTTAAATAATCAAGCAATCACTGAAGAAAACAAAGATGAAAACACAAAATACCTGGAAAAACATGACAATGAAAATACGACCACCCCAACCTATGGGATGCAGCAAAAGCAGTTCTAACAGGGAAGTTGATAGCAATAAAATCCTCCATCAAGAATCAAGAAATCCCCCATATAAACAACCTAGCCTTACACCTAAAGCCATTAGAGAAATAAGGACAAACACCAAACAAACAAAAAACGATTAGCAGAAGGAAAGAAATAAGAAAGTTCAGATCAGAAATAAATGAAAAAGAATGGAGAAAACAAGAGCAAAGATCGGTAAACCTAAAAGCTAGATATTTAAGAGCATGCATATAATGTATCCACCATTAGCCAGATTTATTAAGAAAAGAAATGGAGACGATCCAAACCAACAGAAGTAGAAATGAAAAAGGAGAAGTAACAACTGACCCTGCAGAAATACAAAGGATCATGAGAGATTACTACAAACATCTTTTGCCAATTAAATGGACAACCTGGAAGAAATGGACAAATTCTTCGAAAAGCACAATCTTCTGAGACTGAACCAAGATAAACAGAAGCTATAAACAGACTAATCGTAAGCACTGAAATTGAAATTGTGATTAAAATTTTCCAAAGAGCAAAAGCCCAAGATCAGATGGCTTCACAGGCGACTTCTATCAAAACTTTTGACAAGAGCTAACACCTATCCTTCTCAGATTCTTCCAAAATATAACAGAGTGAGGGACACTCCCATAATCATTAAACGAGGCCACAATCCCTCTGATACCAAAAGCAGCCAAAGTGTCAGATAAAAATGAACACTACAGGCCAATATCACTGATGACCTTAAATGTCAGAATCTCAAAGAAAATACTAGAAAGTAGAATCCAACAGCACATTAAAGGGATAATACACCATGATCAAGTGGGCTTTATCCAAGGAAGGCAGGAATTTTCGATATATGCAAATCAATCCAGATGATAAACCATACTAACAAATTGAAGGAGAAAAATCCTATGATTATCTCAATAAATGGAGAAAAATCTTCTGGAAACATTCAAAAAGAGTTTAGGATAACACTCTCCAGAAAGTACACATAGAGTGAATGTACCTAAACATAATAAAGGCCATATATGACAGATCCACAGCCAACTTTGTTATCAAAGGTGAAATACTGAAACCATTTCCTTTAAGATCAGGAAAAAGACAAGATTGAGAACTGTTACTAATATGACTTAAGCAGGTTTTGGAAGTTTTACCCACAGCATTCAGAGAAGAAAAAGAAATTAAAAGCATCCAAGTTGGAAGAGAAGAAGTAAATCTGTCACTGTTTTCAGATGACTAGATACTATACATAGACAATTCTAAAGATGCTACCAGCAAACTACCAGAACTAATCCATGAATTTGGTACAGTGACAGGATACAAAGTTAATGCACAAAAATCTCTTCAATTACTATGCACTAATGATGAAAAATCCAACAGAGAAATTAAGGAAACACTCTCATTTACCACTGCTACAAAAAGAGTAACATACTTGAGGGTAAACTTACCAAAGAGACAAAATACATGTGTGAAGAAAACCATGACGCACGGAGGAGAGAAAATAAAGGTGACACAAAGAGATGGAGACATAGACCATGTTTTTGGACTGGTAGAAACAACATTGCAAAAATGACTATGCTACACAAAGCAATCTACAGTTCATTGCAATCCATATCGAACTACCAATGGCATTTGTCACAGAACTCGAACAAAATATTTCACCATTTGTGTGGAAACACAAAAGAGCCTGAAGAGCCAAAGGTATCTTGAGAAAGAAAAACAGAGCTGGAGGAATCAGGTTCCCTGACTTCAGACTATAAAAAAAAACTATAATAATAAAGATGGTATGCTACAGGCACACAAACAGAAGTGTACATCAATGAAACAGGACAATAAGCCATGGATAAACCCACACTCCTTTCCTTTTGATAAAGGAGGCAAGAGTATACAATGGAGAAATGATAGCCTCTTCAATAATGGTTCTGGGGAAACTGCACAGCTACATGTAAAAGAATGAAATTACAACACTTCTTAACTCCATACACAAAAATAAACTGCAAATCGATTACAGACATAAATGTAAGGCCAGACACGTTAAAACTCTTAGAAGAAAACAAAGGCAGAACACTCTGTGACATAAATCACTCAAAGACGTTTGGGGACCCCCCTCATAGAGAACTGGAAATAAAAACAGAAAGAAACAAATGGAACCTAATGAAACTGAAAAGCTTTTGCACAGCAAAGGAAATGAAAATCAGGATGAAAAGACAACCCTCAGAATGGGAGAAAATATTTGTAAACGAAGCAACTGACAAAGGATTAATCTCCATTGAGCTCATGCAACTCCACATCAGAAAAACAAACAACCCAATCCAAAATAGGACAGAAGACCGAAAAAGATATTTCTACAAAGCATCTATACTATTTGCCAACAAACACATGAAACCATGCTCAACGTCACTAATCATTAGAGAAATGCAGATCAAAACAACAATGGGGGAGGAACTTGAAGATGACGGAAGACTAAGATGCGGAGATCACTTTCCTCCCCACAGATTCAACAGAAATAAATCTGCAGGAAGAACCACTCCTATAGAACAGCCACTGAACGCCGGCCGAAGACCTCACACCTCCCAAAGGGCAAGAAACTCCCCACGTACCTGGGTAGGGGAAAAGAAGAAAGAAATAACAGACACAAGAGACTAGGGATGGGACTTGCAACAGTGGGAAGCAGCTGTGAAGGAGGAAAGTTTTCCACACACTGGAAAGTCCCTTCGCAGGTGGACAGTGTGTGTATCGGAGTGGGGAATCTTCGGAGCCACGGAGGAGAGCCCAGCAACGGAGGTGCGGAAGGCAAAGTGGACAGATTCTCACACAGAGGAGCGATGCCGACCAGAAGTCACCAGCCTGAGAGGCTGGTCTGTTCACCTGCTAGGGAAGGCGGGGGTTGGAGGCTGAGGCTGCACTTTCAGCCGGATCCCACTGTGAGGACTGGGGCTGGCGGCATGAACACAGCCTGAAGGGTGCTAGTGCGCCATGTCTAGCTCAGAGGGAGTCCTGGAAAAGTCCTGCAACTGCGTAAGAGACAAGAGAATTTTTCTTCCCAATTTCTTTCCTGGTGTGTGAGGAGAGGGTATTAAGAGCGCCGCGTAATGGAGCTCCAGAGATGGGCGTGAGGTGCGGCTATCAGGGCAGACCACAGAGACTGCCATGAGACGTGAGGCTGCTGCTGCCGCCACCAAGAAGCCTGTGACCAAAGACAGGCCACTATCCACAGTGCCCTTCCCAGGGGCTTCTGCAGCCCGCAAATGATAGTGTCCCGTGATCCAGGGACAAATTCCCTGGGAAGATGCACGGTGCGCCTCAGGCTGTTACAAAGCCACGTTGCGCTATACCGCTACAGGCTGTCTCTTATTCCGTACTCCTCACATCCCCGGCCTGAGTGACACACAGCCCCCAATGAGCTTCTCCTTTAACCCTGTCCTGTCTGAGGAAAGAAGAGAGGCCCTCAAGCGACCTACACAAAGAGGCGGATCCAAATCGAAAGCTGAAGCCCGGGAGCTGTGCGAACAAAGAAGAGAAAGGGAAATGTGTCTCAGCAGCCTCAGGAAGAGTGGGTGAAATCCCGACTTTCATCCTGAAGTAACCTGCATCTGTGGATTACCTGAGTACACAATGCATCATCCGAAAATTGAGGTAGTGGCCTTTGGGAGCAAAGCTATATTTTATTCCCACTTTTTCTCTTTTTTTGAGTGTCTATGTGTATGCTTCTGTTTGTGATTTTGTCTGGAAAGCTTAGCTTTAACCATTTGTGCTAGGGTTCTGTCCGTCTGTTTTCTTATTTTTACGTTTAAAATATTTTCTTAAAAATTACTTTTTATTTTAATAACTTTATTTTATTTTATTTGACATAATTGTGTCTTTTATTATCCTCTGTCTTTGTTTCTTTCTCTTTTTGGTCCCTTTCATTCTGAGCCATGTGGATTTAAGTCTCTTGGTCCTATAACCAGGAGTCAGTGCTGCGCCTCTGAGGTGGGAGAGCCAACCTCAGGACACTGGTCCACAGGAGACCTTACAGCTCCATGTAATATCAAACGGAGAAAATCTCCCAGAGATTTCCATCTCAACGCCAAGATCCACCTTCACTCAATGACCAGCAAGCTACAGTGCTGGAAACCGTATGCCAAACAACGAGTAAGACAGGAACACAGCCCCATCCATTATCACAGAGGATGCCTAAAATCGCAGTAAGGCCACAGACACCCAACCACACACGACCAGACGAGGAACTGCCCAGCAAAAAGAAAAGATCCAGCTTCATCCACCAGAACACAGGCACAACTCCCCTCCACCAAGAAGCCTACACAACCCACTGAGCAAACTTAGCCACCTGGGATAGACACCAAAAACAAAGATAACTATGAAGCTGCAGCGTGTGAAAAGCAGACCCCAAGCAGTGAATTAAGCAAAAAGAGGAGACTGAAAAACACACAGCAGATGAAGGAGCAACTTAAACCCCACCCGACCTAACAAATAAAGAGGAAATAGGCAGTCTACCTGAACAATTATTCAAAATAATGAGAGTAAAGATGATCCAAAATCTTGGAAATAGGATAGAGAAAATACAAGAAACTTTTCACAAGGACCTAGAAGAACTGAAGGGTAAACGAACAATAATGAAGGAAACAATAAATGAAATTAAAAATTCTCTAGAAGTGATCAATAGCAGAAACACTCTGGCAGAAGAACGGATAAATGACCTGGAAGATAACATAGTTCAACTCACTACTGCAGAGCAGTATGAAGAAATAAGAATGAAAAGATTGAGGACAGTCTCAGAGACCTCTGTAACAACATTAAATGCACCAACATTCGAATCAGACGGGTCCCAGAAGAAGAAGAGAAAAAGAAAGGGACTGAGAAAATATTCAGGAAGATTATAGTTGAAAACTTCTCTAATATGGGAAAGGAAAGAGTTAATCAAGTCCAGGAAGCTCAGAGAGTCCCACACAGGAGAAATCCAAGGAGAAACACTCCAAGACACATATTCATCAAACTCTCAAGAATGAAATACAAAGAAAAGGTATTAAAAGCAGCAAGGGAAAAGCAAGAAATTCCATATTTGGGAATCCCCATCAAGTTAACAGCTGATCTTTCAGCAGAAATTCTGCAAGACACTAGGGAGTGGCAGGACATATTTCAAGTGATTAAAGGAAAAAAACCTACCACCAATGTGACTGTACTCAGCAAGAATCTCATTCAGATTGGACAGAGGAAGTAAAAACTTCACAGACAAACCAAAGATAGGAGAATTCAGCACCACCAAACCGTCTATATCACCAATGATAAAGGAACTTCTCTAAGCAGGAAACACAAAGGAAATAAAAGACCTCCAATAACAAACCAAAAACAATTAAGTAAATGCTAACAGGAACATACACACGGATAATTACCTTAAATGTAAATTTATTCAATGCTCCAACCAACACACATAGAGTGGATGAAGGGATACAAAAACAAGACCGTTAAATATGATGTCTAGGAGTGACCCACTTTATACCTAGGGACACATACAAACTGAAAGTGAGCGGATGGAAAAAGACATTCCAAGCACGTGGAAATCAAAGGAAACCTGGAGTGCCAATTCTCATATCAGACGAAATAGACTTTAAGATACAGTCTATTGCAGGAAACCAAGAAGAACACTCCATACTGATGAAGGAATCAAACAAAGAAGATGACACAGCAAATGCAAATCCTTATGAAGCCAACGTAGTAGCACTTCAATACATAAGATATATCCTAACAGCCCTAAAAGGGGAAACTGAGAGTAACACAAAAATAGTAGGGGACATTAACACCCCTCTTTCACCAATGGACTGATCACCCAAAATGAAAATAAACAAGGAAACATGGGCTTTAAATGACACATTGAACAAGAGGGACTTAACTGATATGTATGTGACTTTCCTTTGCAAAACACCAGAAAACAGTTTCTTCTCAAGTGCTCATGGAACATTCTCCAGGATATATCATATCTTGGGTCACACATAGAGCCTTAGTCAATTTAAGAAAACTGAAATAGTATGAGGTATAATTTCCCACCACAGTGCCATGAAACTAGATATCAATGAAAGGAAAAAAAGAACTGTAAACAAAAGAAACACATGGAAGCTAAACAAAACGCTGTTAAATAATCAAGCAATCACTGAAGAAAACAAAGATGAAAACACAAAATACCTGGAAAAACATGACAATGAAAATACGACCACCCCAACCTATGGGATGCAGCAAAAGCAGTTCTAACAGGGAAGTTGATAGCAATAAAATCCTCCATCAAGAATCAAGAAATCCCCCATATAAACAACCTAGCCTTACACCTAAAGCCATTAGAGAAATAAGGACAAACACCAAACAAACAAAAAACGATTAGCAGAAGGAAAGAAATAAGAAAGTTCAGATCAGAAATAAATGAAAAAGAATGGAGAAAACAAGAGCAAAGATCGGTAAACCTAAAAGCTAGATATTTAAGAGCATGCATATAATGTATCCACCATTAGCCAGATTTATTAAGAAAAGAAATGGAGACGATCCAAACCAACAGAAGTAGAAATGAAAAAGGAGAAGTAACAACTGACCCTGCAGAAATACAAAGGATCATGAGAGATTACTACAAACATCTTTTGCCAATTAAATGGACAACCTGGAAGAAATGGACAAATTCTTCGAAAAGCACAATCTTCTGAGACTGAACCAAGATAAACAGAAGCTATAAACAGACTAATCGTAAGCACTGAAATTGAAATTGTGATTAAAATTTTCCAAAGAGCAAAAGCCCAAGATCAGATGGCTTCACAGGCGATTTCTATCAAAACTTTTGACAAGAGCTAACACCTATCCTTCTCAGATTCTTCCAAAATATAACAGAGTGAGGGACACTCCCATAATCATTAAACGAGGCCACAATCCCTCTGATACCAAAAGCAGCCAAAGTGTCAGATAAAAATGAACACTACAGGCCAATATCACTGATGACCTTAAATGTCAGAATCTCAAAGAAAATACTAGAAAGTAGAATCCAACAGCACATTAAAGGGATAATACACCATGATCAAGTGGGCTTTATCCAAGGAAGGCAGGAATTTTCGATATATGCAAATCAATCCAGATGATAAACCATACTAACAAATTGAAGGAGAAAAATCCTATGATTATCTCAATAAATGGAGAAAAATCTTCTGGAAACATTCAAAAAGAGTTTAGGATAACACTCTCCAGAAAGTACACATAGAGTGAATGTACCTAAACATAATAAAGGCCATATATGACAGATCCACAGCCAACTTTGTTATCAAAGGTGAAATACTGAAACCATTTCCTTTAAGATCAGGAAAAAGACAAGATTGAGAACTGTTACTAATATGACTTAAGCAGGTTTTGGAAGTTTTACCCACAGCATTCAGAGAAGAAAAAGAAATTAAAAGCATCCAAGTTGGAAGAGAAGAAGTAAATCTGTCACTGTTTTCAGATGACTAGATACTATACATAGACAATTCTAAAGATGCTACCAGCAAACTACCAGAACTAATCCATGAATTTGGTACAGTGACAGGATACAAAGTTAATGCACAAAAATCTCTTCAATTACTATGCACTAATGATGAAAAATCCAACAGAGAAATTAAGGAAACACTCTCATTTACCACTGCTACAAAAAGAGTAACATACTTGAGGGTAAACTTACCAAAGAGACAAAATACATGTGTGAAGAAAACCATGACGCACGGAGGAGAGAAAATAAAGGTGACACAAAGAGATGGAGACATAGACCATGTTTTTGGACTGGTACAAACAACATTGCAAAAATGACTATGCTACACAAAGCAATCTACAGTTCATTGCAATCCATATCGAACTACCAATGGCATTTGTCACAGAACTCGAACAAAATATTTCACCATTTGTGTGGAAACACAAAAGAGCCTGAAGAGCCAAAGGTATCTTGAGAAAGAAAAACAGAGCTGGAGGAATCAGGTTCCCTGACTTCAGACTATAAAAAAAAACTATAATAATAAAGATGGTATGCTACAGGCACACAAACAGAAGTGTACATCAATGAAACAGGACAATAAGCCATGGATAAACCCACACTCCTTTCCTTTTGATAAAGGAGGCAAGAGTATACAATGGAGAAATGATAGCCTCTTCAATAATGGTTCTGGGGAAACTGCACAGCTACATGTAAAAGAATGAAATTACAACACTTCTTAACTCCATACACAAAAATAAACTGCAAATCGATTACAGACATAAATGTAAGGCCAGACACGTTAAAACTCTTAGAAGAAAACAAAGGCAGAACACTCTGTGACATAAATCACTCAAAGACGTTTGGGGACCCCCCTCATAGAGAACTGGAAATAAAAACAGAAAGAAACAAATGGAACCTAATGAAACTGAAAAGCTTTTGCACAGCAAAGGAAATGAAAATCAGGATGAAAAGACAACCCTCAGAATGGGAGAAAATATTTGTAAACGAAGCAACTGACAAAGGATTAATCTCCATTGAGCTCATGCAACTCCACATCAGAAAAACAAACAACCCAATCCAAAATAGGACAGAAGACCGAAAAAGATATTTCTACAAAGCATCTATACTATTTGCCAACAAACACATGAAACCATGCTCAACGTCACTAATCATTAGAGAAATGCAGATCAAAACAACAATGGGGGAGGAACTTGAAGATGACGGAAGACTAAGATGCGGAGATCACTTTCCTCCCCACAGATTCAACAGAAATAAATCTGCAGGAAGAACCACTCCTATAGAACAGCCACTGAACGCCGGCCGAAGACCTCACACCTCCCAAAGGGCAAGAAACTCCCCACGTACCTGGGTAGGGGAAAAGAAGAAAGAAATAACAGACACAAGAGACTAGGGATGGGACTTGCAACAGTGGGAAGCAGCTGTGAAGGAGGAAAGTTTTCCACACACTGGAAAGTCCCTTCGCAGGTGGACAGTGTGTGTAACGGAGTGGGGAATCTTCGGAGCCACGGAGGAGAGCCCAGCAACGGAGGTGCGGAAGGCAAAGTGGACAGATTCTCACACAGAGGAGCGATGCCGACCAGAAGTCACCAGCCTGAGAGGCTGGTCTGTTCACCTGCTAGGGAAGGCGGGGGTTGGAGGCTGAGGCTGCACTTTCAGCCGGATCCCACTGTGAGGACTGGGGCTGGCGGCATGAACACAGCCTGAAGGGTGCTAGTGCGCCATGTCTAGCTCAGAGGGAGTCCTGGAAAAGTCCTGCAACTGCGTAAGAGACAAGAGAATTTTTCTTCCCAATTTCTTTCCTGGTGCGTGAGGAGAGGGTATTAAGAGCGCCGCGTAATGGAGCTCCAGAGATGGGCGTGAGGTGCGGCTATCAGGGCAGACCCCAGAGACTGCCATGAGACGTGAGGCTGCTGCTGCCGCCACCAAGAAGCCTGTGACCAAAGACAGGCCACTATCCACAGTGCCCTTCCCAGGGGCTTCTGCAGCCCGCAAATGATAGTGTCCCGTGATCCAGGGACAAATTCCCTGGGAAGATGCACGGTGCGCCTCAGGCTGTTACAAAGCCACGATGCGCTATACCGCTACAGGCTGACTCCTATTCCGTACTCCTCACATCCCCGGCCTGAGTGACACACAGCCCCCAATGAGCTTCTCCTTTAACCCTGTCCTGTCTGAGGAAAGAAGAGAGGCCCTCAAGCGACCTACACAAAGAGGCGGATCCAAATCGAAAGCTGAAGCCCGGGAGCTGTGCGAACAAAGAAGAGAAAGGGAAATGTGTCTCAGCAGCCTCAGGAAGAGTGGGTGAAATCCCGACTTTCATCCTGAAGTAACCTGCATCTGTGGATTACCTGAGTACACAATGCATCATCCGAAAATTGAGGTAGTGGCCTTTGGGAGCAAAGCTATATTTTATTCCCACTTTTTCTCTTTTTTTGAGTGTCTATGTGTATGCTTCTGTTTGTGATTTTGTCTGGAAAGCTTAGCTTTAACCATTTGTGCTAGGGTTCTGTCCGTCTGTTTTCTTATTTTTACGTTTAAAATATTTTCTTAAAAATTACTTTTTATTTTAATAACTTTATTTTATTTTATTTGACATAATTGTGTCTTTTATTATCCTCTGTCTTTGTTTCTTTCTCTTTTTGGTCCCTTTCATTCTGAGCCATGTGGATTTAAGTCTCTTGGTCCTCCAACCAGGAGTCAGTGCTGCGCCTCTGAGGTGGGAGAGCCAACCTCAGGACACTGGTCCACAGGAGACCTTACAGCTCCATGTAATATCAAACGGAGAAAATCTCCCAGAGATTTCCATCTCAACGCCAAGATCCACCTTCACTCAATGACCAGCAAGCTACAGTGCTGGAAACCGTATGCCAAACAACGAGTAAGACAGGAACACAGCCCCATCCATTATCACAGAGGATGCCTAAAATCGCAGTAAGGCCACAGACACCCAACCACACACGACCAGACGAGGAACTGCCCAGCAAAAAGAAAAGATCCAGCTTCATCCACCAGAACACAGGCACAACTCCCCTCCACCAAGAAGCCTACACAACCCACTGAGCAAACTTAGCCACCTGGGATAGACACCAAAAACAAAGATAACTATGAAGCTGCAGCGTGTGAAAAGCAGACCCCAAGCAGTGAATTAAGCAAAAAGAGGAGACTGAAAAACACACAGCAGATGAAGGAGCAACTTAAACCCCACCCGACCTAACAAATGAAGAGGAAATAGGCAGTCTACCTGAACAATTATTCAAAATAATGAGAGTAAAGATGATCCAAAATCTTGGAAATAGGATAGAGAAAATACAAGAAACTTTTCACAAGGACCTAGAAGAACTGAAGGGTAAACGAACAATAATGAAGGAAACAATAAATGAAATTAAAAATTCTCTAGAAGTGATCAATAGCAAAAACACTCTGGCAGAAGAACGGATAAGTGACCTGGAAGATAACATAGTTCAACTCACTACTGCAGAGCAGTATGAAGAAATAAGAATGAAAAGATTGAGGACAGTCTCAGAGACCTCTGTAACAACATTAAATGCAGCAACATTCGAATCAGACGGGTCCCAGAAGAAGAAGAGAAAAAGAAAGGGACTGAGAAAATATTCAGGAAGATTATAGTTGAAAACTTCTCTAATATGGGAAAGGAAAGAGTTAATCAAGTCCAGGAAGCTCAGAGAGTCCCAAACAGGAGAAATCCAAGGAGAAACACTCCAAGACACATATTCATCAAACTCTCAAGAATGAAATACAAAGAAAAGGTATTAAAAGCAGCAAGGGAAAAGCAAGAAATTCCATATTTGGGAATCCCCATCAAGTTAACAGCTGATCTTTCAGCAGAAATTCTGCAAGACACTAGGGAGTGGCAGGACATATTTCAAGTGATTAAAGGAAAAAAACCTACCACCAATGTGACTGTACTCAGCAAGAATCTCATTCAGATTGGACAGAGGAAGTAAAAACTTCACAGACAAACCAAAGATAGGAGAATTCAGCACCACCAAACCGTCTATATCACCAATGATAAAGGAACTTCTCTAAGCAGGAAACACAAAGGAAATAAAAGACCTCCAATAACAAACCAAAAACAATTAAGTAAATGCTAACAGGAACATACACACGGATAATTACCTTAAATGTAAATTTATTCAATGCTCCAACCAACACACATAGAGTGGATGAAGGGATACAAAAACAAGACCGTTAAATATGATGTCTAGGAGTGACCCACTTTATACCTAGGGACACATACAAACTGAAAGTGAGCGGATGGAAAAAGACATTCCAAGCACATGGAAATCAAAGGAAACCTGGAGTGCCAATTCTCATATCAGACGAAATAGACTTTAAGATACAGTCTATTGCAGGAAACCAAGAAGAACACTCCATACTGATGAAGGAATCAAACAAAGAAGATGACACAGCAAATGCAAATCCTTATGAAGCCAACGTAGTAGCACTTCAATACATAAGATATATCCTAACAGCCCTAAAAGGGGAAACTGAGAGTAACACAAAAATAGTAGGGGACATTAACACCCCTCTTTCACCAATGGACTGATCACCCAAAATGAAAATAAACAAGGAAACATGGGCTTTAAATGACACATTGAACAAGAGGGACTTAACTGATATGTATGTGACTTTCCTTTGCAAAACACCAGAAAACAGTTTCTTCTCAAGTGCTCATGGAACATTCTCCAGGATATATCATATCTTGGGTCACACATAGAGCCTTAGTCAATTTAAGAACACTGAAATAGTATGAGGTATAATTTCCCACCACAGTGCCATGAAACTAGATATCAATGAAAGGAAAAAAAGAACTGTAAACAAAAGAAACACATGGAAGCTAAACAAAACGCTGTTAAATAATCAAGCAATCACTGAAGAAAACAAAGATGAAAACACAAAATACCTGGAAAAACATGACAATGAAAATACGACCACCCCAACCTATGGGATGCAGCAAAAGCAGTTCTAACAGGGAAGTTGATAGCAATAAAATCCTCCATCAAGAATCAAGAAATCGCCCATATAAACAACCTAGCCTTACACCTAAAGCCATTAGAGAAATAAGGACAAACACCAAACAAACAAAAAACGATTAGCAGAAGGAAAGAAATAAGAAAGTTCAGATCAGAAATAAATGAAAAAGAATGGAGAAAACAAGAGCAAAGATCGGTAAACCTAAAAGCTAGATATTTAAGAGCATGCATATAATGTATCCACCATTAGCCAGATTTATTAAGAAAAGAAATGGAGACGATCCAAACCAACAGAAGTAGAAATGAAAAAGGAGAAGTAACAACTGACCCTGCAGAAATACAAAGGATCATGAGAGATTACTACAAACATCTTTTGCCAATTAAATGGACAACCTGGAAGAAATGGACAAATTCTTCGAAAAGCACAATCTTCTGAGACTGAACCAAGATAAACAGAAGCTATAAACAGACTAATCGTAAGCACTGAAATTGAAATTGTGATTAAAATTTTCCAAAGAGCAAAAGCCCAAGATCAGATGGCTTCACAGGCGATTTCTATCAAAACTTTTGACAAGAGCTAACACCTATCCTTCTCAGATTCTTCCAAAATATAACAGAGTGAGGGACACTCCCATAATCATTAAACGAGGCCACAATCCCTCTGATACCAAAAGCAGCCAAAGTGTCAGATAAAAATGAACACTACAGGCCAATATCACTGATGACCTTAAATGTCAGAATCTCAAAGAAAATACTAGAAAGTAGAATCCAACAGCACATTAAAGGGATAATACACCATGATCAAGTGGGCTTTATCCAAGGAAGGCAGGAATTTTCGATATATGCAAATCAATCCAGATGATAAACCATACTAACAAATTGAAGGAGAAAAATCCTATGATTATCTCAATAAATGGAGAAAAATCTTCTGGAAACATTCAAAAAGAGTTTAGGATAACACTCTCCAGAAAGTACACATAGAGTGAATGTACCTAAACATAATAAAGGCCATATATGACAGATCCACAGCCAACTTTGTTATCAAAGGTGAAATACTGAAACCATTTCCTTTAAGATCAGGAAAAAGACAAGATTGAGAACTGTTACTAATATGACTTAAGCAGGTTTTGGAAGTTTTACCCACAGCATTCAGAGAAGAAAAAGAAATTAAAAGCATCCAAGTTGGAAGAGAAGAAGTAAATCTGTCACTGTTTTCAGATGACTAGATACTATACATAGACAATTCTAAAGATGCTACCAGCAAACTACCAGAACTAATCCATGAATTTGGTACAGTGACAGGATACAAAGTTAATGCACAAAAATCTCTTCAATTACTATGCACTAATGATGAAAAATCCAAAAGAGAAATTAAGGAAACACTCTCATTTACCATTGCTACAAAAAGAGTAACATACTTGAGGGTAAACTTACCAAAGAGACAAAATACATGTGTGAAGAAAACCATGACACACGGAGGAAAGAAAATAAAGGTGACACAAAGAGATGGAGACATAGACCATGTTTTTGGACTGGTACAAACAACATTGCAAAAATGACTATGCTACACAAAGCAATCTACAGTTCATTGCAATCCATATCGAACTACCAATGGCATTTGTCACAGAACTCGAACAAAATATTTCACCATTTGTGTGGAAACACAAAAGAGCCTGAAGAGCCAAAGGTATCTTGAGAAAGAAAAACAGAGCTGGAGGAATCAGGTTCCCTGACTTCAGACTATAAAAAAAATCTATAATAATAAAGATGGTATGCTACAGGCAAACAAACAGAAGTGTACATCAATGAAACAGGACAATAAGCCATGGATAAACCCACACTCCTTTCTTTTTGATAAAGGAGGCAAGAGTATACAATGGAGAAAAGATAGCCTCTTCAATAATGGTTCTGGGGAAACTGCACAGCTACATGTAAAAGAATGAAATTACAACACTTCTTAACTCCATACGCAAAAATAAACTGCAAATCGATTACAGACCTAAATGTAAGGCCAGACACGTTAAAACTCTTAGAAGAAAACAAAGGCAAAACACTCTGTGACATAAATCACACAAAGACGTTTGGGGACCCCCCTCATAGAGAACTGGAAATAAAAACAGAAAGAAACAAATGGAACCTAGTGAAACTGAAAAGCTTTTGCACAGCAAAGGAAATGAAAATCAGGATGAAAAGACAACCCTCAGAATGGGAGAAAATATTTGTAAACGAAGCAACTGACAAAGGATTAATCTCCATTGAGCTCATGCAACTCCACATCAGAAAAACAAACAACCCAATCCAAAATAGGACAGAAGACCGAAAAAGATATTTCTACAAAGCATCTATACTATTTGCCAACAAACACATGAAACCATGCTCAACGTCACTAATCATTAGAGAAATGCAAATCAAAACAACAATTGGGGAGGAACTTGAAGATGACGGAAGACTAAGATGCGGAGATCACTTTCCTCCCCACAGATTCAACAGAAATAAATCTGCAGGAAGAACCACTCCTATAGAACAGCCACTGAACGCCGGCCGAAGACCTCACACCTCCCAAAGGGCAAGAAACTCCCCACGTACCTGGGTAGGGGAAAAGAAGAAAGAAATAACAGACACAAGAGACTAGGGATGGGACTTGCAACAGTGGGAAGCAGCTGTGAAGGAGGAAAGTTTTCCACACACTGGAAAGTCCCTTCGCAGGTGGACAGTGTGTGTAACGTAGTGGGGAATCTTCGGAGCCACGGAGGAGAGCCCAGCAACGGAGGTGCGGAAGGCAAAGTGGACAGATTCTCACACAGAGGAGCGATGCCGACCAGAAGTCACCAGCCTGAGAGGCTGGTCTGTTCACCTGCTAGGGAAGGCGGGGGTTGGAGGCTGAGGCTGCACTTTCAGCCGGATCCCACTGTGAGGACTGGGGCTGGCGGCATGAACACAGCCTGAAGGGTGCTAGTGCGCCATGTCTAGCTCAGAGGGAGTCCTGGAAAAGTCCTGCAACTGCGTAAGAGACAAGAGAATTTTTCTTCCCAATTTCTTTCCTGGTGCGTGAGGAGACGGTATTAAGAGCGCCGCGTAATGGAGCTCCAGAGATGGGCGTGAGGTGCGGCTATCAGGGCAGACCCCAGAGACTGCCATGAGACGTGAGGCTGCTGCTGCCGCCACCAAGAAGCCTGTGACCAAAGACAGGCCACTATCCACAGTGCCCTTCCCAGGGGCTTCTGCAGCCCGCAAATGATAGTGTCCCGTGATCCAGGGACAAATTCCCTGGGAAGATGCACGGTGCGCCTCAGGCTGTTACAAAGCCACGATGCGCTATACCGCTACAGGCTGACTCCTATTCCGTACTCCTCACATCCCCGGCCTGAGTGACACACAGCCCCCAATGAGCTTCTCCTTTAACCCTGTCCTGTCTGAGGAAAGAAGAGAGGCCCTCAAGCGACCTACACAAAGAGGCGGATCCAAATCGAAAGCTGAAGCCCGGGAGCTGTGCGAACAAAGAAGAGAAAGGGAAATGTGTCTCAGCAGCCTCAGGAAGAGTGGGTGAAATCCCGACTTTCATCCTGAAGTAACCTGCATCTGTGGATTACCTGAGTACACAATGCATCATCCGAAAATTGAGGTAGTGGCCTTTGGGAGCAAAGCTATATTTTATTCCCACTTTTTCTCTTTTTTTGAGTGTCTATGTGTATGCTTCTGTTTGTGATTTTGTCTGGAAAGCTTAGCTTTAACCATTTGTGCTAGGGTTCTGTCCGTCTGTTTTCTTATTTTTACGTTTAAAATATTTTCTTAAAAATTACTTTTTATTTTAATAACTTTATTTTATTTTATTTGACATAATTGTGTCTTTTATTATCCTCTGTCTTTGTTTCTTTCTCTTTTTGGTCCCTTTCATTCTGAGCCATGTGGATTTAAGTCTCTTGGTCCTCCAACCAGGAGTCAGTGCTGCGCCTCTGAGCTGGGAGAGCCAACCTCAGGACACTGGTCCACAGGAGACCTTACAGCTCCATGTAATATCAAACGGAGAAAATCTCCCAGAGATTTCCATCTCAACGCCAAGATCCACCTTCACTCAATGACCAGCAAGCTACAGTGCTGGAAACCGTATGCCAAACAACGAGTAAGACAGGAACACAGCCCCATCCATTATCACAGAGGATGCCTAAAATCGCAGTAAGGCCACAGACACCCAACCACACACGACCAGACGAGGAACTGCCCAGCAAAAAGAAAAGATCCAGCTTCATCCACCAGAACACAGGCACAACTCCCCTCCACCAAGAAGCCTACACAACCCACTGAGCAAACTTAGCCACCTGGGATAGACACCAAAAACAAAGATAACTATGAAGCTGCAGCGTGTGAAAAGCAGACCCCAAGCAGTGAATTAAGCAAAAAGAGGAGACTGAAAAACACACAGCAGATGAAGGAGCAACTTAAACCCCACCCGACCTAACAAATAAAGAGGAAATAGGCAGTCTACCTGAACAATTATTCAAAATAATGAGAGTAAAGATGATCCAAAATCTTGGAAATAGGATAGAGAAAATACAAGAAACTTTTCACAAGGACCTAGAAGAACTGAAGGGTAAACGAACAATAATGAAGGAAACAATAAATGAAATTAAAAATTCTCTAGAAGTGATCAATAGCAGAAACACTCTGGCAGAAGAACGGATAAATGACCTGGAAGATAACATAGTTCAACTCACTACTGCAGAGCAGTATGAAGAAATAAGAATGAAAAGATTGAGGACAGTCTCAGAGACCTCTGTAACAACATTAAATGCAGCAACATTCGAATCAGACGGGTCCCAGAAGAAGAAGAGAAAAAGAAAGGGACTGAGAAAATATTCAGGAAGATTATAGTTGAAAACTTCTCTAATATGGGAAAGGAAAGAGTTAATCAAGTCCAGGAAGCTCAGAGAGTCCCAAACAGGAGAAATCCAAGGAGATACACTCCAAGACACATATTCATCAAACTCTCAAGAATGAAATACAAAGAAAAGGTATTAAAAGCAGCAAGGGAAAAGCAAGAAATTCCATATTTGGGAATCCCCATCAAGTTAACAGCTGATCTTTCAGCAGAAATTCTGCAAGACACTAGGGAGTGGCAGGACATATTTCAAGTGATTAAAGGAAAAAAACCTACCACCAATGTGACTGTACTCAGCAAGAATCTCATTCAGATTGGACAGAGGAAGTAAAAACTTCACAGACAAACCAAAGATAGGAGAATTCAGCACCACCAAACCGTCTATATCACCAATGATAAAGGAACTTCTCTAAGCAGGAAACACAAAGGAAATAAAAGACCTCCAATAACAAACCAAAAACAATTAAGTAAATGCTAACAGGAACATACACACGGATAATTACCTTAAATGTAAATTTATTCAATGCTCCAACCAACACACATAGAGTGGATGAAGGGATACAAAAACAAGACCGTTAAATATGATGTCTAGGAGTGACCCACTTTATACCTAGGGACACATACAAACTGAAAGTGAGCGGATGGAAAAAGACATTCCAAGCACATGGAAATCAAAGGAAACCTGGAGTGCCAATTCTCATATCAGACGAAATAGACTTTAAGATACAGTCTATTGCAGGAAACCAAGAAGAACACTCCATACTGATGAAGGAATCAAACAAAGAAGATGACACAGCAAATGCAAATCCTTATGAAGCCAACGTAGTAGCACTTCAATACATAAGATATATCCTAACAGCCCTAAAAGGGGAAACTGAGAGTAACACAAAAATAGTAGGGGACATTAACACCCCTCTTTCACCAATGGACTGATCACCCAAAATGAAAATAAACAAGGAAACATGGGCTTTAAATGACACATTGAACAAGAGGGACTTAACTGATATGTATGTGACTTTCCTTTGCAAAACACCAGAAAACAGTTTCTTCTCAAGTGCTCATGGAACATTCTCCAGGATATATCATATCTTGGGTCACACATAGAGCCTTAGTCAATTTAAGAAAACTGAAATAGTATGAGGTATAATTTCCCACCACAGTGCCATGAAACTAGATATCAATGAAAGGAAAAAAAGAACTGTAAACAAAAGAAACACATGGAAGCTAAACAAAACGCTGTTAAATAATCAAGCAATCACTGAAGAAAACAAAGATGAAAACACAAAATACCTGGAAAAACATGACAATGAAAATACGACCACCCCAACCTATGGGATGCAGCAAAAGCAGTTCTAACAGGGAAGTTGATAGCAATAAAATCCTCCATCAAGAATCAAGAAATCCCCCATATAAACAACCTAGCCTTACACCTAAAGCCATTAGAGAAATAAGGACAAACACCAAACAAACAAAAAACGATTAGCAGAAGGAAAAAAATAAGAAAGTTCAGATCAGAAATAAATGAAAAAGAATGGAGAAAACAAGAGCAAAGATCGGTAAACCTAAAAGCTAGATATTTAAGAGCATGCATATAATGTATCCACCATTAGCCAGATTTATTAAGAAAAGAAATGGAGACGATCCAAACCAACAGAAGTAGAAATGAAAAAGGAGAAGTAACAACTGACCCTGCAGAAATACAAAGGATCATGAGAGATTACTACAAACATCTTTTGCCAATTAAATGGACAACCTGGAAGAAATGGACAAATTCTTCGAAAAGCACAATCTTCTGAGACTGAACCAAGATAAACAGAAGCTATAAACAGACTAATCGTAAGCACTGAAATTGAAATTGTGATTAAAATTTTCCAAAGAGCAAAAGCCCAAGATCAGATGGCTTCACAGGCGATTTCTATCAAAACTTTTGACAAGAGCTAACACCTATCCTTCTCAGATTCTTCCAAAATATAACAGAGTGAGGGACACTTCCATAATCATTAAACGAGGCCACAATCCCTCTGATACCAAAAGCAGCCAAAGTGTCAGATAAAAATGAACACTACAGGCCAATATCACTGATGACCTTAAATGTCAGAATCTCAAAGAAAATACTAGAAAGTAGAATCCAACAGCACATTAAAGGGATAATACACCATGATCAAGTGGGCTTTATCCAAGGAAGGCAGGAATTTTCGATATATGCAAATCAATCCAGATGATAAACCATACTAACAAATTGAAGGAGAAAAATCCTATGATTATCTCAATAAATGGAGAAAAATCTTCTGGAAACATTCAAAAAGAGTTTAGGATAACACTCTCCAGAAAGTACACATAGAGTGAATGTACCTAAACATAATAAAGGCCATATATGACAGATCCACAGCCAACTTTGTTATCAAAGGTGAAATACTGAAACCATTTCCTTTAAGATCAGGAAAAAGACAAGATTGAGAACTGTTACTAATATGACTTAAGCAGGTTTTGGAAGTTTTACCCACAGCATTCAGAGAAGAAAAAGAAATTAAAAGCATCCAAGTTGGAAGAGAAGAAGTAAATCTGTCACTGTTTTCAGATGACTAGATAATATACATAGACAATTCTAAAGATGCTACCAGCAAACTACCAGAACTAATCCATGAATTTGGTACAGTGACAGGATACAAAGTTAATGCACAAAAATCTCTTCAATTACTATGCACTAAAGATGAAAAATCCAAAAGAGAAATTAAGGAAACACTCTCATTTACCATTGCTACAAAAAGAGTAACATACTTGAGGGTAAACTTACCAAAGAGACAAAATACATGTGTGAAGAAAACCATGACACACGGAGGAAAGAAAATAAAGGTGACACAAAGAGATGGAGACATAGACCATGTTTTTGGACTGGTACAAACAACATTGCAAAAATGACTATGCTACACAAAGCAATCTACAGTTCATTGCAATCCATATCGAACTACCAATGGCATTTGTCACAGAACTCGAACAAAATATTTCACCATTTGTGTGGAAACACAAAAGAGCCTGAAGAGCCAAAGGTATCTTGAGAAAGAAAAACAGAGCTGGAGGAATCAGGTTCCCTGACTTCAGACTATAAAAAAAAACTATAATAATAAAGATGGTATGCTACAGGCACACAAACAGAAGTGTACATCAATGAAACAGGACAATAAGCCATGGATAAACCCACACTCCTTTCCTTTTGATAAAGGAGGCAAGAGTATACAATGGAGAAATGATAGCCTCTTCAATAATGGTTCTGGGGAAACTGCACAGCTACATGTAAAAGAATGAAATTACAACACTTCTTAACTCCATACACAAAAATAAACTGCAAATCGATTACAGACATAAATGTAAGGCCAGACACGTTAAAACTCTTAGAAGAAAACAAAGGCAGAACACTCTGTGACATAAATCACTCAAAGACGTTTGGGGACCCCCCTCATAGAGAACTGGAAATAAAAACAGAAAGAAACAAATGGAACCTAATGAAACTGAAAAGCTTTTGCACAGCAAAGGAAATAAAAATCAGGATGAAAAGACAACCCTCAGAATGGGAGAAAATATTTGTAAACGAAGCAACTGACAAAGGATTAATCTCCATTGAGCTCATGAAACTCCACATCAGAAAAACAAACAACCCAATCCAAAATAGGACAGAAGACCGAAAAAGATATTTCTACAAAGCATCTATACTATTTGCCAACAAACACATGAAACCATGCTCAACGTCACTAATCATTAGAGAAATGCAGATCAAAACAACAATGGGGGAGGAACTTGAAGATGACGGAAGACTAAGATGCGGAGATCACTTTCCTCCCCACAGATTCAACAGAAATAAATCTGCAGGAAGAACCACTCCTATAGAACAGCCACTGAACGCCGGCCGAAGACCTCACACCTCCCAAAGGGCAAGAAACTCCCCACGTACCTGGGTAGGGGAAAAGAAGAAAGAAATAACAGACACAAGAGACTAGGGATGGGACTTGCAACAGTGGGAAGCAGCTGTGAAGGAGGAAAGTTTTCCACACACTGGAAAGTCCCTTCGCAGGTGGACAGTGTGTGTAACGGAGTGGGGAATCTTCGGAGCCACGGAGGAGAGCCCAGCAACGGAGGTGCGGAAGGCAAAGTGGACAGATTCTCACACAGAGGAGCGATGCCGACCAGAAGTCACCAGCCTGAGAGGCTGGTCTGTTCACCTGCTAGGGAAGGCGGGGGTTGGAGGCTGAGGCTGCACTTTCAGCCGGATCCCACTGTGAGGACTGGGGCTGGCGGCATGAACACAGCCTGAAGGGTGCTAGTGCGCCATGTCTAGCTCAGAGGGAGTCCTGGAAAAGTCCTGCAACTGCGTAAGAGACAAGAGAATTTTTCTTCCCAATTTCTTTCCTGGTGCGTGAGGAGAGGGTATTAAGAGCGCCGCGTAATAGAGCTCCAGAGATGGGCGTGAGGTGCGGCTATCAGGGCAGACCCCAGAGACTGCCATGAGACGTGAGGCTGCTGCTGCCGCCACCAAGAAGCCTGTGACCAAAGACAGGCCACTATCCACAGTGCCCTTCCCAGGGGCTTCTGCAGCCCGCAAATGATAGTGTCCCGTGATCCAGGGACAAATTCCCTGGGAAGATGCACGGTGCGCCTCAGGCTGTTACAAAGCCACGATGCGCTATACCGCTACAGGCTGACTCCTATTCCGTACTCCTCACATCCCCGGCCTGAGTGACACACAGCCCCCAATGAGCTTCTCCTTTAACCCTGTCCTGTCTGAGGAAAGAAGAGAGGCCCTCAAGCGACCTACACAAAGAGGCGGATCCAAATCGAAAGCTGAAGCCCGGGAGCTGTGCGAACAAAGAAGAGAAAGGGAAATGTGTCTCAGCAGCCTCAGGAAGAGTGGGTGAAATCCCGACTTTCATCCTGAAGTAACCTGCATCTGTGGATTACCTGAGTACACAATGCATCATCCGAAAATTGAGGTAGTGGCCTTTGGGAGCAAAGCTATATTTTATTCCCACTTTTTCTCTTTTTTTGAGTGTCTATGTGTATGCTTCTGTTTGTGATTTTGTCTGGAAAGCTTAGCTTTAACCATTTGTGCTAGGGTTCTGTCCGTCTGTTTTCTTATTTTTACGTTTAAAATATTTTCTTAAAAATTACTTTTTATTTTAATAACTTTATTTTATTTTATTTGACATAATTGTGTCTTTTATTATCCTCTGTCTTTGTTTCTTTCTCTTTTTGGTCCCTTTCATTCTGAGCCATGTGGATTTAAGTCTCTTGGTCCTCCAACCAGGAGTCAGTGCTGCGCCTCTGAGCTGGGAGAGCCAACCTCAGGACACTGGTCCACAGGAGACCTTACAGCTCCATGTAATATCAAACGGAGAAAATCTCCCAGAGATTTCCATCTCAACGCCAAGATCCACCTTCACTCAATGACCAGCAAGCTACAGTGCTGGAAACCGTATGCCAAACAACGAGTAAGACAGGAACACAGCCCCATCCATTATCACAGAGGATGCCTAAAATCGCAGTAAGGCCACAGACACCCAACCACACACGACCAGACGAGGAACTGCCCAGCAAAAAGAAAAGATCCAGCTTCATCCACCAGAACACAGGCACAACTCCCCTCCACCAAGAAGCCTACACAACCCACTGAGCAAACTTAGCCACCTGGGATAGACACCAAAAACAAAGATAACTATGAAGCTGCAGCGTGTGAAAAGCAGACCCCAAGCAGTGAATTAAGCAAAAAGAGGAGACTGAAAAACACACAGCAGATGAAGGAGCAACTTAAACCCCACCCGACCTAACAAATAAAGAGGAAATAGGCAGTCTACCTGAACAATTATTCAAAATAATGAGAGTAAAGATGATCCAAAATCTTGGAAATAGGATAGAGAAAATACAAGAAACTTTTCACAAGGACCTAGAAGAACTGAAGGGTAAACGAACAATAATGAAGGAAACAATAAATGAAATTAAAAATTCTCTAGAAGTGATCAATAGCAGAAACACTCTGGCAGAAGAACGCATAAATGACCTGGAAGATAACATAGTTCAACTCACTACTGCAGAGCAGTATGAAGAAATAAGAATGAAAAGATTGAGGACAGTCTCAGAGACCTCTGGAACAACATTAAATGCAGCAACATTCGAATCAGACGGGTCCCAGAAGAAGAAGAGAAAAAGAAAGGGACTGAGAAAATATTCAGGAAGATTATAGTTGAAAACTTCTCTAATATGGGAAAGGAAAGAGTTAATCAAGTCCAGGAAGCTCAGAGAGTCCCAAACAGGAGAAATCCAAGGAGAAACACTCCAAGACACATATTCATCAAACTCTCAAGAATGAAATACAAAGAAAAGGTATTAAAAGCAGCAAGGGAAAAGCAAGAAATTCCATATTTGGGAATCCCCATCAAGTTAACAGCTGATCTTTCAGCAGAAATTCTGCAAGACACTAGGGAGTGGCAGGACATATTTCAAGTGATTAAAGGAAAAAAACCTACCACCAATGTGACTGTACTCAGCAAGAATCTCATTCAGATTGGACAGAGGAAGTAAAAACTTCACAGACAAACCAAAGATAGGAGAATTCAGCACCACCAAACCGTCTATATCACCAATGATAAAGGAACTTCTCTAAGCAGGAAACACAAAGGAAATAAAAGACCTCCAATAACAAACCAAAAACAATTAAGTAAATGCTAACAGGAACATACACACGGATAATTACCTTAAATGTAAATTTATTCAATGCTCCAACCAACACACATAGAGTGGATGAAGGGATACAAAAACAAGACCGTTAAATATGATGTCTAGGAGTGACCCACTTTATACCTAGGGACACATACAAACTGAAAGTGAGCGGATGGAAAAAGACATTCCAAGCACATGGAAATCAAAGGAAACCTGGAGTGCCAATTCTCATATCAGACGAAATAGACTTTAAGATACAGTCTATTGCAGGAAACCAAGAAGAACACTCCATACTGATGAAGGAATCAAACAAAGAAGATGACACAGCAAATGCAAATCCTTATGAAGCCAACGTAGTAGCACTTCAATACATAAGATATATCCTAACAGCCCTAAAAGGGGAAACTGAGAGTAACACAAAAATAGTAGGGGACATTAACACCCCTCTTTCACCAATGGACTGATCACCCAAAATGAAAATAAACAAGGAAACATGGGCTTTAAATGACACATTGAACAAGAGGGACTTAACTGATATGTATGTGACTTTCCTTTGCAAAACACCAGAAAACAGTTTCTTCTCAAGTGCTCATGGAACATTCTCCAGGATATATCATATCTTGGGTCACACATAGAGCCTTAGTCAATTTAAGAAAACTGAAATAGTATGAGGTATAATTTCCCACCACAGTGCCATGAAACTAGATATCAATGAAAGGAAAAAAAGAACTGTAAACAAAAGAAACACATGGAAGCTAAACAAAACGCTGTTAAATAATCAAGCAATCACTGAAGAAAACAAAGATGAAAACACAAAATACCTGGAAAAACATGACAATGAAAATACGACCACCCCAACCTATGGGATGCAGCAAAAGCAGTTCTAACAGGGAAGTTGATAGCAATAAAATCCTCCATCAAGAATCAAGAAATCCCCCATATAAACAACCTAGCCTTACACCTAAAGCCATTAGAGAAATAAGGACAAACACCAAACAAACAAAAAACGATTAGCAGAAGGAAAAAAATAAGAAAGTTCAGATCAGAAATAAATGAAAAAGAATGGAGAAAACAAGAGCAAAGATCGGTAAACCTAAAAGCTAGATATTTAAGAGCATGCATATAATGTATCCACCATTAGCCAGATTTATTAAGAAAAGAAATGGAGACGATCCAAACCAACAGAAGTAGAAATGAAAAAGGAGAAGTAACAACTGACCCTGCAGAAATACAAAGGATCATGAGAGATTACTACAAACATCTTTTGCCAATTAAATGGACAACCTGGAAGAAATGGACAAATTCTTCGAAAAGCACAATCTTCTGAGACTGAACCAAGATAAACAGAAGCTATAAACAGACTAATCGTAAGCACTGAAATTGAAATTGTGATTAAAATTTTCCAAAGAGCAAAAGCCCAAGATCAGATGGCTTCACAGGCGATTTCTATCAAAACTTTTGACAAGAGCTAACACCTATCCTTCTCAGATTCTTCCAAAATATAACAGAGTGAGGGACACTTCCATAATCATTAAACGAGGCCACAATCCCTCTGATACCAAAAGCAGCCAAAGTGTCAGATAAAAATGAACACTACAGGCCAATATCACTGATGACCTTAAATGTCAGAATCTCAAAGAAAATACTAGAAAGTAGAATCCAACAGCACATTAAAGGGATAATACACCATGATCAAGTGGGCTTTATCCAAGGAAGGCAGGAATTTTCGATATATGCAAATCAATCCAGATGATAAACCATACTAACAAATTGAAGGAGAAAAATCCTATGATTATCTCAATAAATGGAGAAAAATCTTCTGGAAACATTCAAAAAGAGTTTAGGATAACACTCTCCAGAAAGTACACATAGAGTGAATGTACCTAAACATAATAAAGGCCATATATGACAGATCCACAGCCAACTTTGTTATCAAAGGTGAAATACTGAAACCATTTCCTTTAAGATCAGGAAAAAGACAAGATTGAGAACTGTTACTAATATGACTTAAGCAGGTTTTGGAAGTTTTACCCACAGCATTCAGAGAAGAAAAAGAAATTAAAAGCATCCAAGTTGGAAGAGAAGAAGTAAATCTGTCACTGTTTTCAGATGACTAGATACTATACATAGACAATTCTAAAGATGCTACCAGCAAACTACCAGAACTAATCCATGAATTTGGTACAGTGACAGGATACAAAGTTAATGCACAAAAATCTCTTCAATTACTATGCACTAATGATGAAAAATCCAAAAGAGAAATTAAGGAAACACTCTCATTTACCATTGCTACAAAAAGAGTAACATACTTGAGGGTAAACTTACCAAAGAGACAAAATACATGTGTGAAGAAAACCATGACACACGGAGGAAAGAAAATAAAGGTGACACAAAGAGATGGAGACATAGACCATGTTTTTGGACTGGTACAAACAACATTGCAAAAATGACTATGCTACACAAAGCAATCTACAGTTCATTGCAATCCATATCGAACTACCAATGGCATTTGTCACAGAACTCGAACAAAATATTTCACCATTTGTGTGGAAACACAAAAGAGCCTGAAGAGCCAAAGGTATCTTGAGAAAGAAAAACAGAGCTGGAGGAATCAGGTTCCCTGACTTCAGACTATAAAAAAAAACTATAATAATAAAGATGGTATGCTACAGGCACACAAACAGAAGTGTACATCAATGAAACAGGACAATAAGCCATGGATAAACCCACACTCCTTTCCTTTTGATAAAGGAGGCAAGAGTATACAATGGAGAAATGATAGCCTCTTCAATAATGGTTCTGGGGAAACTGCACAGCTACATGTAAAAGAATGAAATTACAACACTTCTTAACTCCATACACAAAAATAAACTGCAAATCGATTACAGACATAAATGTAAGGCCAGACACGTTAAAACTCTTAGAAGAAAACAAAGGCAGAACACTCTGTGACATAAATCACTCAAAGACGTTTGGGGACCCCCCTCATAGAGAACTGGAAATAAAAACAGAAAGAAACAAATGGAACCTAATGAAACTGAAAAGCTTTTGCACAGCAAAGGAAATAAAAATCAGGATGAAAAGACAACCCTCAGAATGGGAGAAAATATTTGTAAACGAAGCAACTGACAAAGGATTAATCTCCATTGAGCTCATGAAACTCCACATCAGAAAAACAAACAACCCAATCCAAAATAGGACAGAAGACCGAAAAAGATATTTCTACAAAGCATCTATACTATTTGCCAACAAACACATGAAACCATGCTCAACGTCACTAATCATTAGAGAAATGCAGATCAAAACAACAATGGGGGAGGAACTTGAAGATGACGGAAGACTAAGATGCGGAGATCACTTTCCTCCCCACAGATTCAACAGAAATAAATCTGCAGGAAGAACCACTCCTATAGAACAGCCACTGAACGCCGGCCGAAGACCTCACACCTCCCAAAGGGCAAGAAACTCCCCACGTACCTGGGTAGGGGAAAAGAAGAAAGAAATAACAGACACAAGAGACTAGGGATGGGACTTGCAACAGTGGGAAGCAGCTGTGAAGGAGGAAAGTTTTCCACACACTGGAAAGTCCCTTCGCAGGTGGACAGTGTGTGTAACGGAGTGGGGAATCTTCGGAGCCACGGAGGAGAGCCCAGCAACGGAGGTGCGGAAGGCAAAGTGGACAGATTCTCACACAGAGGAGCGATGCCGACCAGAAGTCACCAGCCTGAGAGGCTGGTCTGTTCACCTGCTAGGGAAGGCGGGGGTTGGAGGCTGAGGCTGCACTTTCAGCCGGATCCCACTGTGAGGACTGGGGCTGGCGGCATGAACACAGCCTGAAGGGTGCTAGTGCGCCATGTCTAGCTCAGAGGGAGTCCTGGAAAAGTCCTGCAACTGCGTAAGAGACAAGAGAATTTTTCTTCCCAATTTCTTTCCTGGTGCGTGAGGAGAGGGTATTAAGAGCGCCGCGTAATAGAGCTCCAGAGATGGGCGTGAGGTGCGGCTATCAGGGCAGACCCCAGAGACTGCCATGAGACGTGAGGCTGCTGCTGCCGCCACCAAGAAGCCTGTGACCAAAGACAGGCCACTATCCACAGTGCCCTTCCCAGGGGCTTCTGCAGCCCGCAAATGATAGTGTCCCGTGATCCAGGGACAAATTCCCTGGGAAGATGCACGGTGCGCCTCAGGCTGTTACAAAGCCACGATGCGCTATACCGCTACAGGCTGACTCCTATTCCGTACTCCTCACATCCCCGGCCTGAGTGACACACAGCCCCCAATGAGCTTCTCCTTTAACCCTGTCCTGTCTGAGGAAAGAAGAGAGGCCCTCAAGCGACCTACACAAAGAGGCGGATCCAAATCGAAAGCTGAAGCCCGGGAGCTGTGCGAACAAAGAAGAGAAAGGGAAATGTGTCTCAGCAGCCTCAGGAAGAGTGGGTGAAATCCCGACTTTCATCCTGAAGTAACCTGCATCTGTGGATTACCTGAGTACACAATGCATCATCCGAAAATTGAGGTAGTGGCCTTTGGGAGCAAAGCTATATTTTATTCCCACTTTTTCTCTTTTTTTGAGTGTCTATGTGTATGCTTCTGTTTGTGATTTTGTCTGGAAAGCTTAGCTTTAACCATTTGTGCTAGGGTTCTGTCCGTCTGTTTTCTTATTTTTACGTTTAAAATATTTTCTTAAAAATTACTTTTTATTTTAATAACTTTATTTTATTTTATTTGACATAATTGTGTCTTTTATTATCCTCTGTCTTTGTTTCTTTCTCTTTTTGGTCCCTTTCATTCTGAGCCATGTGGATTTAAGTCTCTTGGTCCTCCAACCAGGAGTCAGTGCTGCGCCTCTGAGCTGGGAGAGCCAACCTCAGGACACTGGTCCACAGGAGACCTTACAGCTCCATGTAATATCAAACGGAGAAAATCTCCCAGAGATTTCCATCTCAACGCCAAGATCCACCTTCACTCAATGACCAGCAAGCTACAGTGCTGGAAACCGTATGCCAAACAACGAGTAAGACAGGAACACAGCCCCATCCATTATCACAGAGGATGCCTAAAATCGCAGTAAGGCCACAGACACCCAACCACACACGACCAGACGAGGAACTGCCCAGCAAAAAGAAAAGATCCAGCTTCATCCACCAGAACACAGGCACAACTCCCCTCCACCAAGAAGCCTACACAACCCACTGAGCAAACTTAGCCACCTGGGATAGACACCAAAAACAAAGATAACTATGAAGCTGCAGCGTGTGAAAAGCAGACCCCAAGCAGTGAATTAAGCAAAAAGAGGAGACTGAAAAACACACAGCAGATGAAGGAGCAACTTAAACCCCACCCGACCTAACAAATAAAGAGGAAATAGGCAGTCTACCTGAACAATTATTCAAAATAATGAGAGTAAAGATGATCCAAAATCTTGGAAATAGGATAGAGAAAATACAAGAAACTTTTCACAAGGACCTAGAAGAACTGAAGGGTAAACGAACAATAATGAAGGAAACAATAAATGAAATTAAAAATTCTCTAGAAGTGATCAATAGCAGAAACACTCTGGCAGAAGAACGGATAAATGACCTGGAAGATAACATAGTTCAACTCACTACTGCAGAGCAGTATGAAGAAATAAGAATGAAAAGATTGAGGACAGTCTCAGAGACCTCTGGAACAACATTAAATGCAGCAACATTCGAATCAGACGGGTCCCAGAAGAAGAAGAGAAAAAGAAAGGGACTGAGAAAATATTCAGGAAGATTATAGTTGAAAACTTCTCTAATATGGGAAAGGAAAGAGTTAATCAAGTCCAGGAAGCTCAGAGAGTCCCAAACAGGAGAAATCCAAGGAGAAACACTCCAAGACACATATTCATCAAACTCTCAAGAATGAAATACAAAGAAAAGGTATTAAAAGCAGCAAGGGAAAAGCAAGAAATTCCATATTTGGGAATCCCCATCAAGTTAACAGCTGATCTTTCAGCAGAAATTCTGCAAGACACTAGGGAGTGGCAGGACATATTTCAAGTGATTAAAGGAAAAAAACCTACCACCAATGTGACTGTACTCAGCAAGAATCTCATTCAGATTGGACAGAGGAAGTAAAAACTTCACAGACAAACCAAAGATAGGAGAATTCAGCACCACCAAACCGTCTATATCACCAATGATAAAGGAACTTCTCTAAGCAGGAAACACAAAGGAAATAAAAGACCTCCAATAACAAACCAAAAACAATTAAGTAAATGCTAACAGGAACATACACACGGATAATTACCTTAAATGTAAATTTATTCAATGCTCCAACCAACACACATAGAGTGGATGAAGGGATACAAAAACAAGACCGTTAAATATGATGTCTAGGAGTGACCCACTTTATACCTAGGGACACATACAAACTGAAAGTGAGCGGATGGAAAAAGACATTCCAAGCACATGGAAATCAAAGGAAACCTGGAGTGCCAATTCTCATATCAGACGAAATAGACTTTAAGATACAGTCTATTGCAGGAAACCAAGAAGAACACTCCATACTGATGAAGGAATCAAACAAAGAAGATGACACAGCAAATGCAAATCCTTATGAAGCCAACGTAGTAGCACTTCAATACATAAGATATATCCTAACAGCCCTAAAAGGGGAAACTGAGAGTAACACAAAAATAGTAGGGGACATTAACACCCCTCTTTCACCAATGGACTGATCACCCAAAATGAAAATAAACAAGGAAACATGGGCTTTAAATGACACATTGAACAAGAGGGACTTAACTGATATGTATGTGATTTTCCTTTGCAAAACACCAGAAAACAGTTTCTTCTCAAGTGCTCATGGAACATTCTCCAGGATATATCATATCTTGGGTCACACTTAGAGCCTTAGTCAATTTAAGAAAACTGAAATAGTATGAGGTATAATTTCCCACCACAGTGCCATGAAACTAGATATCAATGAAAGGAAAAAAAGAACTGTAAACAAAAGAAACACATGGAAGCTAAACAAAACGCTGTTAAATAATCAAGCAATCACTGAAGAAAACAAAGATGAAAACACAAAATACCTGGAAAAACATGACAATGAAAATACGACCACCCCAACCTATGGGATGCAGCAAAAGCAGTTCTAACAGGGAAGTTGATAGCAATAAAATCCTCCATCAAGAATCAAGAAATCCCCCATATAAACAACCTAGCCTTACACCTAAAGCCATTAGAGAAATAAGGACAAACACCAAACAAACAAAAAACGATTAGCAGAAGGAAAAAAATAAGAAAGTTCAGATCAGAAATAAATGAAAAAGAATGGAGAAAACAAGAGCAAAGATCGGTAAACCTAAAAGCTAGATATTTAAGAGCATGCATATAATGTATCCACCATTAGCCAGATTTATTAAGAAAAGAAATGGAGACGATCCAAACCAACAGAAGTAGAAATGAAAAAGGAGAAGTAACAACTGACCCTGCAGAAATACAAAGGATCATGAGAGATTACTACAAACATCTTTTGCCAATTAAATGGACAACCTGGAAGAAATGGACAAATTCTTCGAAAAGCACAATCTTCTGAGACTGAACCAAGATAAACAGAAGCTATAAACAGACTAATCGTAAGCACTGAAATTGAAATTGTGATTAAAATTTTCCAAAGAGCAAAAGCCCAAGATCAGATGGCTTCACAGGCGATTTCTATCAAAACTTTTGACAAGAGCTAACACCTATCCTTCTCAGATTCTTCCAAAATATAACAGAGTGAGGGACACTTCCATAATCATTAAACGAGGCCACAATCCCTCTGATACCAAAAGCAGCCAAAGTGTCAGATAAAAATGAACACTACAGGCCAATATCACTGATGACCTTAAATGTCAGAATCTCAAAGAAAATACTAGAAAGTAGAATCCAACAGCACATTAAAGGGATAATACACCATGATCAAGTGGGCTTTATCCAAGGAAGGCAGGAATTTTCGATATATGCAAATCAATCCAGATGATAAACCATACTAACAAATTGAAGGAGAAAAATCCTATGATTATCTCAATAAATGGAGAAAAATCTTCTGGAAACATTCAAAAAGAGTTTAGGATAACACTCTCCAGAAAGTACACATAGAGTGAATGTACCTAAACATAATAAAGGCCATATATGACAGATCCACAGCCAACTTTGTTATCAAAGGTGAAATACTGAAACCATTTCCTTTAAGATCAGGAAAAAGACAAGATTGAGAACTGTTACTAATATGACTTAAGCAGGTTTTGGAAGTTTTACCCACAGCATTCAGAGAAGAAAAAGAAATTAAAAGCATCCAAGTTGGAAGAGAAGAAGTAAATCTGTCACTGTTTTCAGATGACTAGATACTATACATAGACAATTCTAAAGATGCTACCAGCAAACTACCAGAACTAATCCATGAATTTGGTACAGTGACAGGATACAAAGTTAATGCACAAAAATCTCTTCAATTACTATGCACTAATGATGAAAAATCCAAAAGAGAAATTAAGGAAACACTCTCATTTACCATTGCTACAAAAAGAGTAACATACTTGAGGGTAAACTTACCAAAGAGACAAAATACATGTGTGAAGAAAACCATGACACACGGAGGAAAGAAAATAAAGGTGACACAAAGAGATGGAGACATAGACCATGTTTTTGGACTGGTACAAACAACATTGCAAAAATGACTATGCTACACAAAGCAATCTACAGTTCATTGCAATCCATATCGAACTACCAATGGCATTTGTCACAGAACTCGAACAAAATATTTCACCATTTGTGTGGAAACACAAAAGAGCCTGAAGAGCCAAAGGTATCTTGAGAAAGAAAAACAGAGCTGGAGGAATCAGGTTCCTTGACTTCAGACTATAAAAAAAAAACTATAATAATAAAGATGGTATGCTACAGGCACACAAACAGAAGTGTACATCAATGAAACAGGACAATAAGCCATGGATAAACCCACACTCCTTTCCTTTTGATAAAGGAGGCAAGAGTATACAATGGAGAAATGATAGCCTCTTCAATAATGGTTCTGGGGAAACTGCACAGCTACATGTAAAAGAATGAAATTACAACACTTCTTAACTCCATACACAAAAATAAACTGCAAATCGATTACAGACATAAATGTAAGGCCAGACACGTTAAAACTCTTAGAAGAAAACAAAGGCAGAACACTCTGTGACATAAATCACTCAAAGACGTTTGGGGACCCCCCTCATAGAGAACTGGAAATAAAAACAGAAAGAAACAAATGGAACCTAATGAAACTGAAAAGCTTTTGCACAGCAAAGGAAATAAAAATCAGGATGAAAAGACAACCCTCAGAATGGGAGAAAATATTTGTAAACGAAGCAACTGACAAAGGATTAATCTCCATTGAGCTCATGAAACTCCACATCAGAAAAACAAACAACCCAATCCAAAATAGGACAGAAGACCGAAAAAGATATTTCTACAAAGCATCTATACTATTTGCCAACAAACACATGAAACCATGCTCAACGTCACTAATCATTAGAGAAATGCAGATCAAAACAACAATGGGGGAGGAACTTGAAGATGACGGAAGACTAAGATGCGGAGATCACTTTCCTCCCCACATATTCAACAGAAATAAATCTGCAGGAAGAACCACTCCTATAGAACAGCCACTGAACGCCGGCCGAAGACCTCACACTTCCCAAAGGGCAAGAAACTCCCCACGTACCTGGGTAGGGGAAAAGAAGAAAGAAATAACAGACACAAGAGACTAGGGATGGGACTTGCAACAGTGGGAAGCAGCTGTGAAGGAGGAAAGTTTTCCACACACTGGAAAGTCCCTTCGCAGGTGGACAGTGTGTGTAACGGAGTGGGGAATCTTCGGAGCCACGGAGGAGAGCCCAGCAACGGAGGTGCGGAAGGCAAAGTGGACAGATTCTCACACAGAGGAGCGATGCCGACCAGAAGTCACCAGCCTGAGAGGCTGGTCTGTTCACCTGCTAGGGAAGGCGGGGGTTGGAGGCTGAGGCTGCACTTTCAGCCGGATCCCACTGTGAGGACTGGGGCTGGCGGCATGAACACAGCCTGAAGGGTGCTAGTGCGCCATGTCTAGCTCAGAGGGAGTCCTGGAAAAGTCCTGCAACTGCGTAAGAGACAAGAGAATTTTTCTTCCCAATTTCTTTCCTGGTGCGTGAGGAGAGGGTATTAAGAGCGCCGCGTAATAGAGCTCCAGAGATGGGCGTGAGGTGCGGCTATCAGGGCAGACCCCAGAGACTGCCATGAGACGTGAGGCTGCTGCTGCCGCCACCAAGAAGCCTGTGACCAAAGACAGGCCACTATCCACAGTGCCCTTCCCAGGGGCTTCTGCAGCCCGCAAATGATAGTGTCCCGTGATCCAGGGACAAATTCCCTGGGAAGATGCACGGTGCGCCTCAGGCTGTTACAAAGCCACGATGCGCTATACCGCTACAGGCTGACTCCTATTCCGTACTCCTCACATCCCCGGCCTGAGTGACACACAGCCCCCAATGAGCTTCTCCTTTAACCCTGTCCTGTCTGAGGAAAGAAGAGAGGCCCTCAAGCGACCTACACAAAGAGGCGGATCCAAATCGAAAGCTGAAGCCCGGGAGCTGTGCGAACAAAGAAGAGAAAGGGAAATGTGTCTCAGCAGCCTCAGGAAGAGTGGGTGAAATCCCGACTTTCATCCTGAAGTAACCTGCATCTGTGGATTACCTGAGTACACAATGCATCATCCGAAAATTGAGGTAGTGGCCTTTGGGAGCAAAGCTATATTTTATTCCCACTTTTTCTCTTTTTTTGAGTGTCTATGTGTATGCTTCTGTTTGTGATTTTGTCTGGAAAGCTTAGCTTTAACCATTTGTGCTAGGGTTCTGTCCGTCTGTTTTCTTATTTTTACGTTTAAAATATTTTCTTAAAAATTACTTTTTATTTTAATAACTTTATTTTATTTTATTTGACATAATTGTGTCTTTTATTATCCTCTGTCTTTGTTTCTTTCTCTTTTTGGTCCCTTTCATTCTGAGCCATGTGGATTTAAGTCTCTTGGTCCTCCAACCAGGAGTCAGTGCTGCGCCTCTGAGCTGGGAGAGCCAACCTCAGGACACTGGTCCACGGGAGACCTTACAGCTCCATGTAATATCAAACGGAGAAAATCTCCCAGAGATTTCCATCTCAACGCCAAGATCCACCTTCACTCAATGACCAGCAAGCTACAGTGCTGGAAACCGTATGCCAAACAACGAGTAAGACAGGAACACAGCCCCATCCATTATCACAGAGGATGCCTAAAATCGCAGTAAGGCCACAGACACCCAACCACACACGACCAGACGAGGAACTGCCCAGCAAAAAGAAAAGATCCAGCTTCATCCACCAGAACACAGGCACAACTCCCCTCCACCAAGAAGCCTACACAACCCACTGAGCAAACTTAGCCACCTGGGATAGACACCAAAAACAAAGATAACTATGAAGCTGCAGCGTGTGAAAAGCAGACCCCAAGCAGTGAATTAAGCAAAAAGAGGAGACTGAAAAACACACAGCAGATGAAGGAGCAACTTAAACCCCACCCGACCTAACAAATAAAGAGGAAATAGGCAGTCTACCTGAACAATTATTCAAAATAATGAGAGTAAAGATGATCCAAAATCTTGGAAATAGGATAGAGAAAATACAAGAAACTTTTCACAAGGACCTAGAAGAACTGAAGGGTAAACGAACAATAATGAAGGAAACAATAAATGAAATTAAAAATTCTCTAGAAGTGATCAATAGCAGAAACACTCTGGCAGAAGAACGGATAAATGACCTGGAAGATAACATAGTTCAACTCACTACTGCAGAGCAGTATGAAGAAATAAGAATGAAAAGATTGAGGACAGTCTCAGAGACCTCTGTAACAACATTAAATGCAGCAACATTCGAATCAGACGGGTCCCAGAAGAAGAAGAGAAAAAGAAAGGGACTGAGAAAATATTCAGGAAGATTATAGTTGAAAACTTCTCTAATATGGGAAAGGAAAGAGTTAATCAAGTCCAGGAAGCTCAGAGAGTCCCAAACAGGAGAAATCCAAGGAGAAACACTCCAAGACACATATTCATCAAACTCTCAAGAATGAAATACAAAGAAAAGGTATTAAAAGCAGCAAGGGAAAAGCAAGAAATTCCATATTTGGGAATCCCCATCAAGTTAACAGCTGACCTTTCAGCAGAAATTCTGCAAGACACTAGGGAGTGGCAGGACATATTTCAAGTGATTAAAGGAAAAAAACCTACCACCAATGTGACTGTACTCAGCAAGAATCTCATTCAGATTGGACAGAGGAAGTAAAAACTTCACAGACAAACCAAAGATAGGAGAATTCAGCACCACCAAACCGTCTATATCACCAATGATAAAGGAACTTCTCTAAGCAGGAAACACAAAGGAAATAAAAGACCTCCAATAACAAACCAAAAACAATTAAGTAAATGCTAACAGGAACATACACACGGATAATTACCTTAAATGTAAATTTATTCAATGCTCCAACCAACACACATAGAGTGGATGAAGGGATACAAAAACAAGACCGTTAAATATGATGTCTAGGAGTGACCCACTTTATACCTAGGGACACATACAAACTGAAAGTGAGCGGATGGAAAAAGACATTCCAAGCACATGGAAATCAAAGGAAACCTGGAGTGCCAATTCTCATATCAGACGAAATAGACTTTAAGATACAGTCTATTGCAGGAAACCAAGAAGAACACTCCATACTGATGAAGGAATCAAACAAAGAAGATGACACAGCAAATGCAAATCCTTATGAAGCCAACGTAGTAGCACTTCAATACATAAGATATATCCTAACAGCCCTAAAAGGGGAAACTGAGAGTAACACAAAAATAGTAGGGGACATTAACACCCCTCTTTCACCAATGGACTGATCACCCAAAATGAAAATAAACAAGGAAACATGGGCTTTAAATGACACATTGAACAAGAGGGACTTAACTGATATGTATGTGACTTTCCTTTGCAAAACACCAGAAAACAGTTTCTTCTCAAGTGCTTATGGAACATTCTCCAGGATATATCATATCTTGGGTCACACATAGAGCCTTAGTCAATTTAAGAAAACTGAAATAGTATGAGGTATAATTTCCCACCACAGTGCCATGAAACTAGATATCAATGAAAGGAAAAAAAGAACTGTAAACAAAAGAAACACATGGAAGCTAAACAAAACGCTGTTAAATAATCAAGCAATCACTGAAGAAAACAAAGATGAAAACACAAAATACCTGGAAAAACATGACAATGAAAATACGACCACCCCAACCTATGGGATGCAGCAAAAGCAGTTCTAACAGGGAAGTTGATAGCAATAAAATCCTCCATCAAGAATCAAGAAATCCCCCATATAAACAACCTAGCCTTACACCTAAAGCCATTAGAGAAATAAGGACAAACACCAAACAAACAAAAAACGATTAGCAGAAGGAAAGAAATAAGAAAGTTCAGATCAGAAATAAATGAAAAAGAATGGAGAAAACAAGAGCAAAGATCGGTAAACCTAAAAGCTAGATATTTAAGAGCATGCATATAATGTATCCACCATTAGTCAGATTTATTAAGAAAAGAAATGGAGACGATCCAAACCAACAGAAGTAGAAATGAAAAAGGAGAAGTAACAACTGACCCTGCAGAAATACAAAGGATCATGAGAGATTACTACAAACATCTTTTGCCAATTAAATGGACAACCTGGAAGAAATGGACAAATTCTTCGAAAAGCACAATCTTCTGAGACTGAACCAAGATAAACAGAAGCTATAAACAGACTAATCGTAAGCACTGAAATTGAAATTGTGATTAAAATTTTCCAAAGAGCAAAAGCCCAAGATCAGATGGCTTCACAGGCGATTTCTATCAAAACTTTTGACAAGAGCTAACACCTATCCTTCTCAGATTCTTCCAAAATATAACAGAGTGAGGGACACTCCCATAATCATTAAACGAGGCCACAATCCCTCTGATACCAAAAGCAGCCAAAGTGTCAGATAAAAATGAACACTACAGGCCAATATCACTGATGACCTTAAATGTCAGAATCTCAAAGAAAATACTAGAAAGTAGAATCCAACAGCACATTAAAGGGATAATACACCATGATCAAGTGGGCTTTATCCAAGGAAGGCAGGAATTTTCGATATATGCAAATCAATCCAGATGATAAACCATACTAACAAATTGAAGGAGAAAAATCCTATGATTATCTCAATAAATGGAGAAAAATCTTCTGGAAACATTCAAAAAGAGTTTAGGATAACACTCTCCAGAAAGTACACATAGAGTGAATGTACCTAAACATAATAAAGGCCATATATGACAGATCCACAGCCAACTTTGTTATCAAAGGTGAAATACTGAAACCATTTCCTTTAAGATCAGGAAAAAGACAAGATTGAGAACTGTTACTAATATGACTTAAGCAGGTTTTGGAAGTTTTACCCACAGCATTCAGAGAAGAAAAAGAAATTAAAAGCATCCAAGTTGGAAGAGAAGAAGTAAATCTGTCACTGTTTTCAGATGACTAGATACTATACATAGACAATTCTAAAGATGCTACCAGCAAACTACCAGAACTAATCCATGAATTTGGTACAGTGACAGGATACAAAGTTAATGCTCAAAAATCTCTTCAACTACTATGCACTAATGATGAAAAATCCAAAAGAGAAATTAAGGAAACACTCTCATTTACCATTGCTACAAAAAGAGTAACATACTTGAGGGTAAACTTACCAAAGAGACAAAATACATGTGTGAAGAAAACCATGACACACGGAGGAAAGAAAATAAAGGTGACACAAAGAGATGGAGACATAGACCATGTTTTTGGACTGGTAGAAACAACATTGCAAAAATGACTATGCTACACAAAGCAATCTACAGTTCATTGCAATCCATATCGAACTACCAATGGCATTTGTCACAGAACTCGAACAAAATATTTCACCATTTGTGTGGAAACACAAAAGAGCCTGAAGAGCCAAAGGTATCTTGAGAAAGAAAAACAGAGCTGGAGGAATCAGGTTCCCTGACTTCAGACTATAAAAAAAAACTATAATAATAAAGATGGTATGCTACAGGCACACAAACAGAAGTGTACATCAATGAAACAGGACAATAAGCCATGGATAAACCCACACTCCTTTCCTTTTGATAAAGGAGGCAAGAGTATACAATGGAGAAATGATAGCCTCTTCAATAATGGTTCTGGGGAAACTGCACAGCTACATGTAAAAGAATGAAATTACAACACTTCTTAACTCCATACACAAAAATAAACTGCAAATCGATTACAGACCTAAATGTAAGGCCAGACACGTTAAAACTCTTAGAAGAAAACAAAGGCAGAACACTCTGTGACATAAATCACTCAAAGACGTTTGGGGACCCCCCTCATAGAGAACTGGAAATAAAAACAGAAAGAAACAAATGGAACCTAATGAAACTGAAAAGCTTTTGCACAGCAAAGGAAATGAAAATCAGGATGAAAAGACAACCCTCAGAATGGGAGAAAATATTTGTAAACGAAGCAACTGACAAAGGATTAATCTCCATTGAGCTCATGCAACTCCACATCAGAAAAACAAACAACCCAATCCAAAATAGGACAGAAGACCGAAAAAGATATTTCTACAAAGCATCTATACTATTTGCCAACAAACACATGAAACCATGCTCAACGTCACTAATCATTAGAGAAATGCAGATCAAAACAACAATGGGGGAGGAACTTGAAGATGACGGAAGACTAAGATGCGGAGATCACTTTCCTCCCCACAGATTCAACAGAAATAAATCTGCAGGAAGAACCTCTCCTATAGAACAGCCACTGAACGCCGGCCGAAGACCTCACACCTCCCAAAGGGCAAGAAACTCCCCTCGTACCTGGGTAGGGGAAAAGAAGAAAGAAATAACAGACACAAGAGACTAGGGATGGGACTTGCAACAGTGGGAAGCAGCTGTGAAGGAGGAAAGTTTTCCACACACTGGAAAGTCCCTTCGCAGGTGGACAGTGTGTGTAACGGAGTGGGGAATCTTCGGAGCCACGGAGGAGAGCCCAGCAACGGAGGTGCGGAAGGCAAAGTGGACAGATTCTCACACAGAGGAGCGATGCCGACCAGAAGTCACCAGCCTGAGAGGCTGGTCTGTTCACCTGCTAGGGAAGGCGGGGGTTGGAGGCTGAGGCTGCACTTTCAGCCGGATCCCACTGTGAGGACTGGGGCTGGCGGCATGAACACAGCCTGAAGGGTGCTAGTGCGCCATGTCTAGCTCAGAGGGAGTCCTGGAAAAGTCCTGCAACTGCGTAAGAGACAAGAGAATTTTTCTTCCCAATTTCTTTCCTGGTGCGTGAGGAGAGGGTATTAAGAGCGCCGCGTAATGGAGCTCCAGAGATGGGCGTGAGGTGCGGCTATCAGGGCAGACCCCAGAGACTGCCATGAGACGTGAGGCTGCTGCTGCCGCCACCAAGAAGCCTGTGACCAAAGACAGGCCACTATCCACAGTGCCCTTCCCAGGGGCTTCTGCAGCCCGCAAATGATAGTGTCCCGTGATCCAGGGACAAATTCCCTGGGAAGATGCACGGTGCGCCTCAGGCTGTTACAAAGCCACGATGCGCTATACCGCTACAGGCTGACTCCTATTCCGTACTCCTCACATCCCCGGCCTGAGTGACACACAGCCCCCAATGAGCTTCTCCCTTAACCCTGTCCTGTCTGAGGAAAGAAGAGAGGCCCTCAAGCGACCTACACAAAGAGGCGGATCCAAATCGAAAGCTGAAGCCCGGGAGCTGTGCGAACAAAGAAGAGAAAGGGAAATGTGTCTCAGCAGCCTCAGGAAGAGTGGGTGAAATCCCGACTTTCATCCTGAAGTAACCTGCATCTGTGGATTACCTGAGTACACAATGCATCATCCGAAAATTGAGGTAGTGGCCTTTGGGAGCAAAGCTATATTTTATTCCCACTTTTTCTCTTTTTTTGAGTGTCTATGTGTATGCTTCTGTTTGTGATTTTGTCTGGAAAGCTTAGCTTTAACCATTTGTGCTAGGGTTCTGTCCGTCTGTTTTCTTATTTTTACGTTTAAAATATTTTCTTAAAAATTACTTTTTATTTTAATAACTTTATTTTATTTTATTTGACATAATTGTGTCTTTTATTATCCTCTGTCTTTGTTTCTTTCTCTTTTTGGTCCCTTTCATTCTGAGCCATGTGGATTTAAGTCTCTTGGTCCTCCAACCAGGAGTCAGTGCTGCGCCTCTGAGGTGGGAGAGCCAACCTCAGGACACTGGTCCACAGGAGACCTTACAGCTCCATGTAATATCAAACGGAGAAAATCTCCCAGAGATTTCCATCTCAACGCCAAGATCCACCTTCACTCAATGACCAGCAAGCTACAGTGCTGGAAACCGTATGCCAAACAATGAGTAAGACAGGAACACAGCCCCATCCATTATCACAGAGGATGCCTAAAATCGCAGTAAGGCCACAGACACCCAACCACACACGACCAGACGAGGAACTGCCCAGCAAAAAGAAAAGATCCAGCTTCATCCACCAGAACACAGGCACAACTCCCCTCCACCAAGAAGCCTACACAACCCACTGAGCAAACTTAGCCACCTGGGATAGACACCAAAAACAAAGATAACTATGAAGCTGCAGCGTGTGAAAAGCAGACCCCAAGCAGTGAATTAAGCAAAAAGAGGAGACTGAAAAACACACAGCAGATGAAGGAGCAACTTAAACCCCACCCGACCTAACAAATAAAGAGGAAATAGGCAGTCTACCTGAACAATTATTCAAAATAATGAGAGTAAAGATGATCCAAAATCTTGGAAATAGGATAGAGAAAATACAAGAAACTTTTCACAAGGACCTAGAAGAACTGAAGGGTAAACGAACAATAATGAAGGAAACAATAAATGAAATTAAAAATTCTCTAGAAGTGATCAATAGCAGAAACACTCTGGCAGAAGAACGGATAAGTGACCTGGAAGATAACATAGTTCAACTCACTACTGCAGAGCAGTATGAAGAAATAAGAATGAAAAGATTGAGGACAGTCTCAGAGACCTCTGTAACAACATTAAATGCAGCAACATTCGAATCAGACGGGTCCCAGAAGAAGAAGAGAAAAAGAAAGGGACTGAGAAAATATTCAGGAAGATTATAGTTGAAAACTTCTCTAATATGGGAAAGGAAAGAGTTAATCAAGTCCAGGAAGCTCAGAGAGTCCCAAACAGGAGAAATCCAAGGAGAAACACTCCAAGACACATATTCATCAAACTCTCAAGAATGAAATACAAAGAAAAGGTATTAAAAGCAGCAAGGGAAAAGCAAGAAATTCCATATTTGGGAATCCCCATCAAGTTAACAGCTGATCTTTCAGCAGAAATTCTGCAAGACACTAGGGAGTGGCAGGACATATTTCAAGTGATTAAAGGAAAAAAACCTACCACCAATGTGACTGTACTCAGCAAGAATCTCATTCAGATTGGACAGAGGAAGTAAAAACTTCACAGACAAACCAAAGATAGGAGAATTCAGCACCACCAAACCGTCTATATCACCAATGATAAAGGAACTTCTCTAAGCAGGAAACACAAAGGAAATAAAAGACCTCCAATAACAAACCAAAAACAATTAAGTAAATGCTAACAGGAACATACACACGGATAATTACCTTAAATGTAAATTTATTCAATGCTCCAACCAACACACATAGAGTGGATGAAGGGATACAAAAACAAGACCGTTAAATATGATGTCTAGGAGTGACCCACTTTATACCTAGGGACACATACAAACTGAAAGTGAGCGGATGGAAAAAGACATTCCAAGCACATGGAAATCAAAGGAAACCTGGAGTGCCAATTCTCATATCAGACGAAATAGACTTTAAGATACAGTCTATTGCAGGAAACCAAGAAGAACACTCCATACTGATGAAGGAATCAAACAAAGAAGATGACACAGCAAATGCAAATCCTTATGAAGCCAACGTAGTAGCACTTCAATACATAAGATATATCCTAACAGCCCTAAAAGGGGAAACTGAGAGTAACACAAAAATAGTAGGGGACATTAACACCCCTCTTTCACCAATGGACTGATCACCCAAAATGAAAATAAACAAGGAAACATGGGCTTTAAATGACACATTGAACAAGAGGGACTTAACTGATATGTATGTGACTTTCCTTTGCAAAACACCAGAAAACAGTTTCTTCTCAAGTGCTCATGGAACATTCTCCAGGATATATCATATCTTGGGTCACACATAGAGCCTTAGTCAATTTAAGAAAACTGAAATAGTATGAGGTATAATTTCCCACCACAGTGCCATGAAACTAGATATCAATGAAAGGAAAAAAAGAACTGTAAACAAAAGAAACACATGGAAGCTAAACAAAACGCTGTTAAATAATCAAGCAATCACTGAAGAAAACAAAGATGAAAACACAAAATACCTGGAAAAACATGACAATGAAAATACGACCACCCCAACCTATGGGATGCAGCAAAAGCAGTTCTAACAGGGAAGTTGATAGCAATAAAATCCTCCATCAAGAATCAAGAAATCCCCCATATAAACAACCTAGCCTTACACCTAAAGCCATTAGAGAAATAAGGACAAACACCAAACAAACAAAAAACGATTAGCAGAAGGAAAGAAATAAGAAAGTTCAGATCAGAAATAAATGAAAAAGAATGGAGAAAACAAGAGCAAAGATCGGTAAACCTAAAAGCTAGATATTTAAGAGCATGCATATAATGTATCCACCATTAGCCAGATTTATTAAGAAAAGAAATGGAGACGATCCAAACCAACAGAAGTAGAAATGAAAAAGGAGAAGTAACAACTGACCCTGCAGAAATACAAAGGATCATGAGAGATTACTACAAACATCTTTTGCCAATTAAATGGACAACCTGGAAGAAATGGACAAATTCTTCGAAAAGCACAATCTTCTGAGACTGAACCAAGATAAACAGAAGCTATAAACAGACTAATCGTAAGCACTGAAATTGAAATTGTGATTAAAATTTTCCAAAGAGCAAAAGCCCAAGATCAGATGGCTTCACAGGCGATTTCTATCAAAACTTTTGACAAGAGCTAACACCTATCCTTCTCAGATTCTTCCAAAATATAACAGAGTGAGGGACACTCCCATAATCATTAAACGAGGCCACAATCCCTCTGATACCAAAAGCAGCCAAAGTGTCAGATAAAAATGAACACTACAGGCCAATATCACTGATGACCTTAAATGTCAGAATCTCAAAGAAAATACTAGAAAGTAGAATCCAACAGCACATTAAAGGGATAATACACCATGATCAAGTGGGCTTTATCCAAGGAAGGCAGGAATTTTCGATATATGCAAATCAATCCAGATGATAAACCATACTAACAAATTGAAGGAGAAAAATCCTATGATTATCTCAATAAATGGAGAAAAATCTTCTGGAAACATTCAAAAAGAGTTTAGGATAACACTCTCCAGAAAGTACACATAGAGTGAATGTACCTAAACATAATAAAGGCCATATATGACAGATCCACAGCCAACTTTGTTATCAAAGGTGAAATACTGAAACCATTTCCTTTAAGATCAGGAAAAAGACAAGATTGAGAACTGTTACTAATATGACTTAAGCAGGTTTTGGAAGTTTTACCCACAGCATTCAGAGAAGAAAAAGAAATTAAAAGCATCCAAGTTGGAAGAGAAGAAGTAAATCTGTCACTGTTTTCAGATGACTAGATACTATACATAGACAATTCTAAAGATGCTACCAGCAAACTACCAGAACTAATCCATGAATTTGGTACAGTGACAGGATACAAAGTTAATGCTCAAAAATCTCTTCAACTACTATGCACTAATGATGAAAAATCCAAAAGAGAAATTAAGGAAACACTCTCATTTACCATTGCTACAAAAAGAGTAACATACTTGAGGGTAAACTTACCAAAGAGACAAAATACATGTGTGAAGAAAACCATGACACACGGAGGAAAGAAAATAAAGGTGACACAAAGAGATGGAGACATAGACCATGTTTTTGGACTGGTAGAAACAACATTGCAAAAATGACTATGCTACACAAAGCAATCTACAGTTCATTGCAATCCATATCGAACTACCAATGGCATTTGTCACAGAACTCGAACAAAATATTTCACCATTTGTGTGGAAACACAAAAGAGCCTGAAGAGCCAAAGGTATCTTGAGAAAGAAAAACAGAGCTGGAGGAATCAGGTTCCCTGACTTCAGACTATAAAAAAAAACTATAATAATAAAGATGGTATGCTACAGGCACACAAACAGAAGTGTACATCAATGAAACAGGACAATAAGCCATGGATAAACCCACACTCCTTTCCTTTTGATAAAGGAGGCAAGAGTATACAATGGAGAAATGATAGCCTCTTCAATAATGGTTCTGGGGAAACTGCACAGCTACATGTAAAAGAATGAAATTACAACACTTCTTAACTCCATACACAAAAATAAACTGCAAATCGATTACAGACCTAAATGTAAGGCCAGACACGTTAAAACTCTTAGAAGAAAACAAAGGCAGAACACTCTGTGACATAAATCACTCAAAGACGTTTGGGGACCCCCCTCATAGAGAACTGGAAATAAAAACAGAAAGAAACAAATGGAACCTAATGAAACTGAAAAGCTTTTGCACAGCAAAGGAAATGAAAATCAGGATGAAAAGACAACCCTCAGAATGGGAGAAAATATTTGTAAACGAAGCAACTGACAAAGGATTAATCTCCATTGAGCTCATGCAACTCCACATCAGAAAAACAAACAACCCAATCCAAAATAGGACAGAAGACCGAAAAAGATATTTCTACAAAGCATCTATACTATTTGCCAACAAACACATGAAACCATGCTCAACGTCACTAATCATTAGAGAAATGCAGATCAAAACAACAATGGGGGAGGAACTTGAAGATGACGGAAGACTAAGATGCGGAGATCACTTTCCTCCCCACAGATTCAACAGAAATAAATCTGCAGGAAGAACCACTCCTATAGAACAGCCACTGAACGCCGGCCGAAGACCTCACACCTCCCAAAGGGCAAGAAACTCCCCTCGTACCTGGGTAGGGGAAAAGAAGAAAGAAATAACAGACACAAGAGACTAGGGATGGGACTTGCAACAGTGGGAAGCAGCTGTGAAGGAGGAAAGTTTTCCACACACTGGAAAGTCCCTTCGCAGGTGGACAGTGTGTGTAACGGAGTGGGGAATCTTCGGAGCCACGGAGGAGAGCCCAGCAACGGAGGTGCGGAAGGCAAAGTGGACAGATTCTCACACAGAGGAGCGATGCCGACCAGAAGTCACCAGCCTGAGAGGCTGGTCTGTTCACCTGCTAGGGAAGGCGGGGGTTGGAGGCTGAGGCTGCACTTTCAGCCGGATCCCACTGTGAGGACTGGGGCTGGCGGCATGAACACAGCCTGAAGGGTGCTAGTGCGCCATGTCTAGCTCAGAGGGAGTCCTGGAAAAGTCCTGCAACTGCGTAAGAGACAAGAGAATTTTTCTTCCCAATTTCTTTCCTGGTGCGTGAGGAGAGGGTATTAAGAGCGCCGCGTAATGGAGCTCCAGAGATGGGCGTGAGGTGCGGCTATCAGGGCAGACCCCAGAGACTGCCATGAGACGTGAGGCTGCTGCTGCCGCCACCAAGAAGCCTGTGACCAAAGACAGGCCACTATCCACAGTGCCCTTCCCAGGGGCTTCTGCAGCCCGCAAATGATAGTGTCCCGTGATCCAGGGACAAATTCCCTGGGAAGATGCACGGTGCGCCTCAGGCTGTTACAAAGCCACGATGCGCTATACCGCTACAGGCTGACTCCTATTCCGTACTCCTCACATCCCCGGCCTGAGTGACACACAGCCCCCAATGAGCTTCTCCCTTAACCCTGTCCTGTCTGAGGAAAGAAGAGAGGCCCTCAAGCGACCTACACAAAGAGGCGGATCCAAATCGAAAGCTGAAGCCCGGGAGCTGTGCGAACAAAGAAGAGAAAGGGAAATGTGTCTCAGCAGCCTCAGGAAGAGTGGGTGAAATCCCGACTTTCATCCTGAAGTAACCTGCATCTGTGGATTACCTGAGTACACAATGCATCATCCGAAAATTGAGGTAGTGGCCTTTGGGAGCAAAGCTATATTTTATTCCCACTTTTTCTCTTTTTTTGAGTGTCTATGTGTATGCTTCTGTTTGTGATTTTGTCTGGAAAGCTTAGCTTTAACCATTTGTGCTAGGGTTCTGTCCGTCTGTTTTCTTATTTTTACGTTTAAAATATTTTCTTAAAAATTACTTTTTATTTTAATAACTTTATTTTATTTTATTTGACATAATTGTGTCTTTTATTATCCTCTGTCTTTGTTTCTTTCTCTTTTTGGTCCCTTTCATTCTGAGCCATGTGGATTTAAGTCTCTTGGTCCTCCAACCAGGAGTCAGTGCTGCGCCTCTGAGGTGGGAGAGCCAACCTCAGGACACTGGTCCACAGGAGACCTTACAGCTCCATGTAATATCAAACGGAGAAAATCTCCCAGAGATTTCCATCTCAACGCCAAGATCCACCTTCACTCAATGACCAGCAAGCTACAGTGCTGGAAACCGTATGCCAAACAATGAGTAAGACAGGAACACAGCCCCATCCATTATCACAGAGGATGCCTAAAATCGCAGTAAGGCCACAGACACCCAACCACACACGACCAGACGAGGAACTGCCCAGCAAAAAGAAAAGATCCAGCTTCATCCACCAGAACACAGGCACAACTCCCCTCCACCAAGAAGCCTACACAACCCACTGAGCAAACTTAGCCACCTGGGATAGACACCAAAAACAAAGATAACTATGAAGCTGCAGCGTGTGAAAAGCAGACCCCAAGCAGTGAATTAAGCAAAAAGAGGAGACTGAAAAACACACAGCAGATGAAGGAGCAACTTAAACCCCACCCGACCTAACAAATAAAGAGGAAATAGGCAGTCTACCTGAACAATTATTCAAAATAATGAGAGTAAAGATGATCCAAAATCTTGGAAATAGGATAGAGAAAATACAAGAAACTTTTCACAAGGACCTAGAAGAACTGAAGGGTAAACGAACAATAATGAAGGAAACAATAAATGAAATTAAAAATTCTCTAGAAGTGATCAATAGCAGAAACACTCTGGCAGAAGAACGGATAAGTGACCTGGAAGATAACATAGTTCAACTCACTACTGCAGAGCAGTATGAAGAAATAAGAATGAAAAGATTGAGGACAGTCTCAGAGACCTCTGTAACAACATTAAATGCAGCAACATTCGAATCAGACGGGTCCCAGAAGAAGAAGAGAAAAAGAAAGGGACTGAGAAAATATTCAGGAAGATTATAGTTGAAAACTTCTCTAATATGGGAAAGGAAAGAGTTAATCAAGTCCAGGAAGCTCAGAGAGTCCCAAACAGGAGAAATCCAAGGAGAAACACTCCAAGACACATATTCATCAAACTCTCAAGAATGAAATACAAAGAAAAGGTATTAAAAGCAGCAAGGGAAAAGCAAGAAATTCCATATTTGGGAATCCCCATCAAGTTAACAGCTGATCTTTCAGCAGAAATTCTGCAAGACACTAGGGAGTGGCAGGACATATTTCAAGTGATTAAAGGAAAAAAACCTACCACCAATGTGACTGTACTCAGCAAGAATCTCATTCAGATTGGACAGAGGAAGTAAAAACTTCACAGACAAACCAAAGATAGGAGAATTCAGCACCACCAAACCGTCTATATCACCAATGATAAAGGAACTTCTCTAAGCAGGAAACACAAAGGAAATAAAAGACCTCCAATAACAAACCAAAAACAATTAAGTAAATGCTAACAGGAACATACACACGGATAATTACCTTAAATGTAAATTTATTCAATGCTCCAACCAACACACATAGAGTGGATGAAGGGATACAAAAACAAGACCGTTAAATATGATGTCTAGGAGTGACCCACTTTATACCTAGGGACACATACAAACTGAAAGTGAGCGGATGGAAAAAGACATTCCAAGCACATGGAAATCAAAGGAAACCTGGAGTGCCAATTCTCATATCAGACGAAATAGACTTTAAGATACAGTCTATTGCAGGAAACCAAGAAGAACACTCCATACTGATGAAGGAATCAAACAAAGAAGATGACACAGCAAATGCAAATCCTTATGAAGCCAACGTAGTAGCACTTCAATACATAAGATATATCCTAACAGCCCTAAAAGGGGAAACTGAGAGTAACACAAAAATAGTAGGGGACATTAACACCCCTCTTTCACCAATGGACTGATCACCCAAAATGAAAATAAACAAGGAAACATGGGCTTTAAATGACACATTGAACAAGAGGGACTTAACTGATATGTATGTGACTTTCCTTTGCAAAACACCAGAAAACAGTTTCTTCTCAAGTGCTCATGGAACATTCTCCAGGATATATCATATCTTGGGTCACACATAGAGCCTTAGTCAATTTAAGAAAACTGAAATAGTATGAGGTATAATTTCCCACCACAGTGCCATGAAACTAGATATCAATGAAAGGAAAAAAAGAACTGTAAACAAAAGAAACACATGGAAGCTAAACAAAACGCTGTTAAATAATCAAGCAATCACTGAAGAAAACAAAGATGAAAACACAAAATACCTGGAAAAACATGACAATGAAAATACGACCACCCCAACCTATGGGATGCAGCAAAAGCAGTTCTAACAGGGAAGTTGATAGCAATAAAATCCTCCATCAAGAATCAAGAAATCCCCCATATAAACAACCTAGCCTTACACCTAAAGCCATTAGAGAAATAAGGACAAACACCAAACAAACAAAAAACGATTAGCAGAAGGAAAGAAATAAGAAAGTTCAGATCAGAAATAAATGAAAAAGAATGGAGAAAACAAGAGCAAAGATCGGTAAACCTAAAAGCTAGATATTTAAGAGCATGCATATAATGTATCCACCATTAGCCAGATTTATTAAGAAAAGAAATGGAGACGATCCAAACCAACAGAAGTAGAAATGAAAAAGGAGAAGTAACAACTGACCCTGCAGAAATACAAAGGATCATGAGAGATTACTACAAACATCTTTTGCCAATTAAATGGACAACCTGGAAGAAATGGACAAATTCTTCGAAAAGCACAATCTTCTGAGACTGAACCAAGATAAACAGAAGCTATAAACAGACTAATCGTAAGCACTGAAATTGAAATTGTGATTAAAATTTTCCAAAGAGCAAAAGCCCAAGATCAGATGGCTTCACAGGCGATTTCTATCAAAACTTTTGACAAGAGCTAACACCTATCCTTCTCAGATTCTTCCAAAATATAACAGAGTGAGGGACACTCCCATAATCATTAAACGAGGCCACAATCCCTCTGATACCAAAAGCAGCCAAAGTGTCAGATAAAAATGAACACTACAGGCCAATATCACTGATGACCTTAAATGTCAGAATCTCAAAGAAAATACTAGAAAGTAGAATCCAACAGCACATTAAAGGGATAATACACCATGATCAAGTGGGCTTTATCCAAGGAAGGCAGGAATTTTCGATATATGCAAATCAATCCAGATGATAAACCATACTAACAAATTGAAGGAGAAAAATCCTATGATTATCTCAATAAATGGAGAAAAATCTTCTGGAAACATTCAAAAAGAGTTTAGGATAACACTCTCCAGAAAGTACACATAGAGTGAATGTACCTAAACATAATAAAGGCCATATATGACAGATCCACAGCCAACTTTGTTATCAAAGGTGAAATACTGAAACCATTTCCTTTAAGATCAGGAAAAAGACAAGATTGAGAACTGTTACTAATATGACTTAAGCAGGTTTTGGAAGTTTTACCCACAGCATTCAGAGAAGAAAAAGAAATTAAAAGCATCCAAGTTGGAAGAGAAGAAGTAAATCTGTCACTGTTTTCAGATGACTAGATACTATACATAGACAATTCTAAAGATGCTACCAGCAAACTACCAGAACTAATCCATGAATTTGGTACAGTGACAGGATACAAAGTTAATGCTCAAAAATCTCTTCAATTACTATGCAATAATGATGAAAAATCCAAAAGAGAAATTAAGGAAACACTTTCATTTACCATTGCTACAAAAAGAGTAACATACTTGAGGGTAAACTTACCAAAGAGACAAAATACATGTGTGAAGAAAACCATGACACACGGAGGAAAGAAAATAAAGGTGACACAAAGAGATGGAGACATAGACCATGTTTTTGGACTGGTACAAACAACATTGCAAAAATGACTATGCTACACAAAGCAATCTACAGTTCATTGCAATCCATATCGAACTACCAATGGCATTTGTCACAGAACTCGAACAAAATATTTCACCATTTGTGTGGAAACACAAAAGAGCCTGAAGAGCCAAAGGTATCTTGAGAAAGAAAAACAGAGCTGGAGGAATCAGGTTCCCTGACTTCAGACTATAAAAAAAATCTATAATAATAAAGATGGTATGCTACAGGCACACAAACAGAAGTGTACATCAATGAAACAGGACAATAAGCCATGGATAAACCCACACTCCTTTCTTTTTGATAAAGGAGGCAAGAGTATACAATGGAGAAAAGATAGCCTCTTCAATAATGGTTCTGGGGAAACTGCACAGCTACATGTAAAAGAATGAAATTACAACACTTCTTAACTCCATACACAAAAATAAACTGCAAATCGATTACAGACATAAATGTAAGGCCAGACACGTTAAAACTCTTAGAAGAAAACAAAGGCAGAACACTCTGTGACATAAATCACTCAAAGACGTTTGGGGACCCCCCTCATAGAGAACTGGAAATAAAAACAGAAAGAAACAAATGGAACCTAATGAAACTGAAAAGCTTTTGCACAGCAAAGGAAATGAAAATCAGGATGAAAAGACAACCCTCAGAATGGGAGAAAATATTTGTAAACGAAGCAACTGACAAAGGATTAATCTCCATTGAGCTCATGCAACTCCACATCAGAAAAACAAACAACCCAATCCAAAATAGGACAGAAGACCGAAAAAGATATTTCTACAAAGCATCTATACTATTTGCCAACAAACACATGAAACCATGCTCACCGTCACTAATCATTAGAGAAATGCAGATCAAAACAACAATGGGGGAGGAACTTGAAGATGACGGAAGACTAAGATGCGGAGATCACTTTCCTCCCCACAGATTCAACAGAAATAAATCTGCAGGAAGAACCACTCCTATAGAACAGCCACTGAACGCCGGCCGAAGACCTCACACCTCCCAAAGGGCAAGAAACTCCCCACGTACCTGGGTAGGGGAAAAGAAGAAAGAAATAACAGACACAAGAGACTAGGGATGGGACTTGCAACAGTGGGAAGCAGCTGTGAAGGAGGAAAGTTTTCCACACACTGGAAACTCCCTTCGCAGGTGGACAGTGTGTGTAACGGAGTGGGGAATCTTCGGAGCCACGGAGGAGAGCCCAGCAACGGAGGTGCGGAAGGCAAAGTGGACAGATTCTCACACAGAGGAGCGATGCCGACCAGAAGTCACCAGCCTGAGAGGCTGGTCTGTTCACCTGCTAGGGAAGGCGGGGGTTGGAGGCTGAGGCTGCACTTTCAGCCGGATCCCACTGTGAGGACTGGGGCTGGCGGCATGAACACAGACTGAAGGGTGCTAGTGCGCCATGTCTAGCTCAGAGGGAGTCCTGGAAAAGTCCTGCAACTGCGTAAGAGACAAGAGAATTTTTCTTCCCAATTTCTTTCCTGGTGCGTGAGGAGAGGGTATTAAGAGCGCCGCGTAATGGAGCTCCAGAGATGGGCGTGAGGTGCGGCTATCAGGGCAGACCCCAGAGACTGCCATGAGACGTGAGGCTGCTGCTGCCGCCACCAAGAAGCCTGTGACCAAAGACAGGCCACTATCCACAGTGCCCTTCCCAGGGGCTTCTGCAGCCCGCAAATGATAGTGTCCCGTGATCCAGGGACAAATTCCCTGGGAAGATGCACGGTGCGCCTCAGGCTATTACAAAGCCACGATGCGCTATACCGCTACAGGCTGACTCCTATTCCGTACTCCTCACATCCCCGGCCTGAGTGACACACAGCCCCCAATGAGCTTCTCCTTTAACCCTGTCCTGTCTGAGGAAAGAAGAGAGGCCCTCAAACGACCTACACAAAGAGGCGGATCCAAATCGAAAGCTGAAGCCCGGGAGCTGTGCGAACAAAGAAGAGAAAGGGAAATGTGTCTCAGCAGCCTCAGGAAGAGTGGGTGAAATCCCGACTTTCATCCTGAAGTAACCTGCATCTGTGGATTACCTGAGTACACAATGCATCATCCGAAAATTGAGGTAGTGGCCTTTGGGAGCAAAGCTATATTTTATTCCCACTTTTTCTCTTTTTTTGAGTGTCTATGTGTATGCTTCTGTTTGTGATTTTGTCTGGAGAGCTTAGCTTTAACCATTTGTGCTAGGGTTCTGTCCGTCTGTTTTCTTATTTTTACGTTTAAAATATTTTCTTAAAAATTACTTTTTATTTTAATAACTTTATTTTATTTTATTTGACATAATTGTGTCTTTTATTATCCTCTGTCTTTGTTTCTTTCTCTTTTTGGTCCCTTTCATTCTGAGCCATGTGGATTTAAGTCTCTTGGTCCTCCAACCAGGAGTCAGTGCTGCGCCTCTGAGCTGGGAGAGCCAACCTCAGGACACTGGTCCACAGGAGACCTTACAGCTCCATGTAATATCAAACGGAGAAAATCTCCCAGAGATTTCCATCTCAACGCCAAGATCCACCTTCACTCAATGACCAGCAAGCTACAGTGCTGGAAACCGTATGCCAAACAACGAGTAAGACAGGAACACAGCCCCATCCATTATCACAGAGGATGCCTAAAATCGCAGTAAGGCCACAGACACCCAACCACACACGACCAGACGAGGAACTGCCCAGCAAAAAGAAAAGATCCAGCTTCATCCACCAGAACACAGGCACAACTCCCCTCCACCAAGAAGCCTACACAACCCACTGAGCAAACTTAGCCACCTGGGATAGACACCAAAAACAAAGATAACTATGAAGCTGCAGCGTGTGAAAAGCAGACCCCAAGCAGTGAATTAAGCAAAAAGAGGAGACTGAAAAACACACAGCAGATGAAGGAGCAACTTAAACCCCACCCGACCTAACAAATAAAGAGGAAATAGGCAGTCTACCTGAACAATTATTCAAAATAATGAGAGTAAAGATGATCCAAAATCTTGGAAATAGGATAGAGAAAATACAAGAAACTTTTCACAAGGACCTAGAAGAACTGAAGGGTAAACGAACAATAATGAAGGAAACAATAAATGAAATTAAAAATTCTCTAGAAGTGATCAATAGCAGAAACACTCTGGCAGAAGAACGGATAAATGACCTGGAAGATAACATAGTTCAACTCACTACTGCAGAGCAGTATGAAGAAATAAGAATGAAAAGATTGAGGACAGTCTCAGAGACCTCTGTAACAACATTAAATGCAGCAACATTCGAATCAGACGGGTCCCAGAAGAAGAAGAGAAAAAGAAAGGGACTGAGAAAATATTCAGGAAGATTATAGTTGAAAACTTCTCTAATATGGGAAAGGAAAGAGTTAATCAAGTCCAGGAAGCTCAGAGAGTCCCAAACAGGAGAAATCCAAGGAGAAACACTCCAAGACACATATTCATCAAACTCTCAAGAATGAAATACAAAGAAAAGGTATTAAAAGCAGCAAGGGAAAAGCAAGAAATTCCATATTTGGGAATCCCCATCAAGTTAACAGCTGATCTTTCAGCAGAAATTCTGCAAGACACTAGGGAGTGGCAGGACATATTTCAAGTGATTAAAGGAAAAAAACCTACCACCAATGTGACTGTACTCAGCAAGAATCTCATTCAGATTGGACAGAGGAAGTAAAAACTTCACAGACAAACCAAAGATAGGAGAATTCAGCACCACCAAACCGTCTATATCACCAATGATAAAGGAACTTCTCTAAGCAGGAAACACAAAGGAAATAAAGGCCTCCAATAACAAACCAAAAACAATTAAGTAAATGCTAACAGGAACATACACACGGATAATTACCTTAAATGTAAATTTATTCAATGCTCCAACCAACACACATAGAGTGGATGAAGGGATACAAAAACAAGACCGTTAAATATGATGTCTAGGAGTGACCCACTTTATACCTAGGGACACATACAAACTGAAAGTGAGCGGATGGAAAAAGACATTCCAAGCACATGGAAATCAAAGGAAACCTGGAGTGCCAATTCTCATATCAGACGAAATAGACTTTAAGATACAGTCTATTGCAGGAAACCAAGAAGAACACTCCATACTGATGAAGGAATCAAACAAAGAAGATGACACAGCAAATGCAAATCCTTATGAAGCCAACGTAGTAGCACTTCAATACATAAGATATATCCTAACAGCCCTAAAAGGGGAAACTGAGAGTAACACAAAAATAGTAGGGGACATTAACACCCCTCTTTCACCAAGGGACTGATCACCCAAAATGAAAATAAACAAGGAAACATGGGCTTTAAATGACACATTGAACAAGAGGGACTTAACTGATATGTATGTGACTTTCCTTTGCAAAACACCAGAAAACAGTTTCTTCTCAAGTGCTCATGGAACATTCTCCAGGATATATCATATCTTGGGTCACACATAGAGCCTTAGTCAATTTAAGAAAACTGAAATAGTATGAGGTATAATTTCCCACCACAGTGCCATGAAACTAGATATCAATGAAAGGAAAAAAAGAACTGTAAACAAAAGAAACACATGGAAGCTAAACAAAACGCTGTTAAATAATCAAGCAATCACTGAAGAAAACAAAGATGAAAACACAAAATACCTGGAAAAACATGACAATGAAAATACGACCACCCCAACCTATGGGATGCAGCAAAAGCAGTTCTAACAGGGAAGTTGATAGCAATAAAATCCTCCATCAAGAATCAAGAAATCCCCCATATAAACAACCTAGCCTTACACCTAAAGCCATTAGAGAAATAAGGACAAACACCAAACAAACAAAAAACGATTAGCAGAAGGAAAGAAATAAGAAAGTTCAGATCAGAAATAAATGAAAAAGAATGGAGAAAACAAGAGCAAAGATCGGTAAACCTAAAAGCTAGATATTTAAGAGCATGCATATAATGTATCCACCATTAGCCAGATTTATTAAGAAAAGAAATGGAGACGATCCAAACCAACAGAAGTAGAAATGAAAAAGGAGAAGTAACAACTGACCCTGCAGAAATACAAAGGATCATGAGAGATTACTACAAACATCTTTTGCCAATTAAATGGACAACCTGGAAGAAATGGACAAATTCTTCGAAAAGCACAATCTTCTGAGACTGAACCAAGATAAACAGAAGCTATAAACAGACTAATCGTAAGCACTGAAATTGAAATTGTGATTAAAATTTTCCAAAGAGCAAAAGCCCAAGATCAGATGGCTTCACAGGCGATTTCTATCAAAACTTTTGACAAGAGCTAACACCTATCCTTCTCAGATTCTTCCAAAATATAACAGAGTGAGGGACACTCCCATAATCATTAAACGAGGCCACAATCCCTCTGATACCAAAAGCAGCCAAAGTGTCAGATAAAAATGAACACTACAGGCCAATATCACTGATGACCTTAAATGTCAGAATCTCAAAGAAAATACTAGAAAGTAGAATCCAACAGCACATTAAAGGGATAATACACCATGATCAAGTGGGCTTTATCCAAGGAAGGCAGGAATTTTCGATATATGCAAATCAATCCAGATGATAAACCATACTAACAAATTGAAGGAGAAAAATCCTATGATTATCTCAATAAATGGAGAAAAATCTTCTGGAAACATTCAAAAAGAGTTTAGGATAACACTCTCCAGAAAGTACACATAGAGTGAATGTACCTAAACATAATAAAGGCCATATATGACAGATCCACAGCCAACTTTGTTATCAAAGGTGAAATACTGAAACCATTTCCTTTAAGATCAGGAAAAAGACAAGATTGAGAACTGTTACTAATATGACTTAAGCAGGTTTTGGAAGTTTTACCCACAGCATTCAGAGAAGAAAAAGAAATTAAAAGCATCCAAGTTGGAAGAGAAGAAGTAAATCTGTCACTGTTTTCAGATGACTAGATACTATACATAGACAATTCTAAAGATGCTACCAGCAAACTACCAGAACTAATCCATGAATTTGGTACAGTGACAGGATACAAAGTTAATGCTCAAAAATCTCTTCAACTACTATGCACTAATGATGAAAAATCCAAAAGAGAAATTAAGGAAACACTCTCATTTACCATTGCTACAAAAAGAGTAACATACTTGAGGGTAAACTTACCAAAGAGACAAAATACATGTGTGAAGAAAACCATGACACACGGAGGAAAGAAAATAAAGGTGACACAAAGAGATGGAGACATAGACCATGTTTTTGGACTGGTAGAAACAACATTGCAAAAATGACTATGCTACACAAAGCAATCTACAGTTCATTGGAATCCATATCGAACTACCAATGGCATTTGTCACAGAACTCGAACAAAATATTTCACCATTTGTGTGGAAACACAAAAGAGCCTGAAGAGCCAAAGGTATCTTGAGAAAGAAAAACAGAGCTGGAGGAATCAGGTTCCCTGACTTCAGACTATAAAAAAAATCTATAATAATAAAGATGGTATGCTACAGGCACACAAACAGAAGTGTACATCAATGAAACAGGACAATAAGCCATGGATAAACCCACACTCCTTTCTTTTTGATAAAGGAGGCAAGAGTATACAATGGAGAAAAGATAGCCTCTTCAATAATGGTTCTGGGGAAACTGCACAGCTACATGTAAAAGAATGAAATTACAACACTTCTTAGCTCCATACACAAAAATAAACTGCAAATCGATTACAGACATAAATGTAAGGCCAGACACGTTAAAACTCTTAGAAGAAAACAAAGGCAGAACACTCTGTGACATAAATCACACAAAGACGTTTGGGGACCCCCCTCATAGAGAACTGGAAATAAAAACAGAAAGAAACAAATGGAACCTAGTGAAACTGAAAAGCTTTTGCACAGCAAAGGAAATGAAAATCAGGATGAAAAGACAACCCTCAGAATGGGAGAAAATATTTGTAAACGAAGCAACTGACAAAGGATTAATCTCCATTGAGCTCATGCAACTCAACATCAGAAAAACAAACAACCCAATCCAAAATAGGACAGAAGACCGAAAAAGATATTTCTACAAAGCATCTATACTATTTGCCAACAAACACATGAAACCATGCTCACCGTCACTAATCATTAGAGAAATGCAAATCAAAACAACAATGGGGGAGGAACTTGAAGATGACGGAAGACTAAGATGCGGAGATCACTTTCCTCCCCACAGATTCAACAGAAATAAATCTGCAGGAAGAACCACTCCTATAGAACAGCCACTGAACGCCGGCCGAAGACCTCACACCTCCCAAAGGGCAAGAAACTCCCCTCGTACCTGGGTAGGGGAAAAGAAGAAAGAAATAACAGACACAAGAGACTAGGGATGGGACTTGCAACAGTGGGAAGCAGCTGTGAAGGAGGAAAGTTTTCCACACACTGGAAAGTCCCTTCGCAGGTGGACAGTGTGTGTAACGGAGTGGGGAATCTTCGGAGCCACGGAGGAGAGCCCAGCAACGGAGGTGCGGAAGGCAAAGTGGACAGATTCTCACACAGAGGAGCGATGCCGACCAGAAGTCACCAGCCTGAGAGTCTGGTCTGTTCACCTGCTAGGGAAGGCGGGGGTTGGAGGCTGAGGCTGCACTTTCAGCCGGATCCCACTGTGAGGACTGGGGCTGGCGGCATGAACACAGCCTGAAGGGTGCTAGTGCGCCATGTCTACCTCAGAGGGAGTCCTGGAAAAGTCCTGCAACTGCGTAAGAGACAAGAGAATTTTTCTTCCCAATTTCTTTCCTGGTGCGTGAGGAGAGGGTATTAAGAGCGCCGCGTAATGGAGCTCCAGAGATGGGCGTGAGGTGCGGCTATCAGGGCAGACCCCAGAGACTGCCATGAGACGTGAGGCTGCTGCTGCCGCCACCAAGAAGCCTGTGACCAAAGACAGGCCACTATCCACAGTGCCCTTCCCAGGGGCTTCTGCAGCCCGCAAATGATAGTGTCCCGTGATCCAGGGACAAATTCCCTGGGAAGATGCACGGTGCGCCTCAGGCTGTTACAAAGCCACGATGCGCTATACCGCTACAGGCTGACTCCTATTCCGTACTCCTCACATCCCCGGCCTGAGTGACACACAGCCCCCAATGAGCTTCTCCTTTAACCCTGTCCTGTCTGAGGAAAGAAGAGAGGCCCTCAAACGACCTACACAAAGAGGCGGATCCAAATCGAAAGCTGAAGCCCGGGAGCTGTGCGAACAAAGAAGAGAAAGGGAAATGTGTCTCAGCAGCCTCAGGAAGAGTGGGTGAAATCCCGACTTTCATCCTGAAGTAACCTGCATCTGTGGATTACCTGAGTACACAATGCATCATCCGAAAATTGAGGTAGTGGCCTTTGGGAGCAAAGCTATATTTTATTCCCACTTTTTCTCTTTTTTTGAGTGTCTATGTGTATGCTTCTGTTTGTGATTTTGTCTGGAAAGCTTAGCTTTAACCATTTGTGCTAGGGTTCTGTCCGTCTGTTTTCTTATTTTTACGTTTAAAATATTTTCTTAAAAATTACTTTTTATTTTAATAACTTTATTTTATTTTATTTGACATAATTGTGTCTTTTATTATCCTCTGTCTTTGTTTCTTTCTCTTTTTGGTCCCTTTCATTCTGAGCCATGTGGATTTAAGTCTCTTGGTCCTCCAACCAGGAGTCAGTGCTGCGCCTCTGAGGTGGGAGAGCCAACCTCAGGACACTGGTCCACAGGAGACCTTACAGCTCCATGTAATATCAAACGGAGAAAATCTCCCAGAGATTTCCATCTCAACGCCAAGATCCACCTTCACTCAATGACCAGCAAGCTACAGTGCTGGAAACCGTATGCCAAACAACGAGTAAGACAGGAACACAGCCCATCCATTATCACAGAGGATGCCTAAAATCGCAGTAAGGCCACAGACACCCAACCACACACGACCAGACGAGGAACTGCCCAGCAAAAAGAAAAGATCCAGCTTCATCCACCAGAACACAGGCACAACTCCCCTCCACCAAGAAGCCTACACAACCCACTGAGCAAACTTAGCCACCTGGGATAGACACCAAAAACAAAGATAACTATGAAGCTGCAGCGTGTGAAAAGCAGACCCCAAGCAGTGAATTAAGCAAAAAGAGGAGACTGAAAAACACACAGCAGATGAAGGAGCAACTTAAACCCCACCCGACCTAACAAATAAAGAGGAAATAGGCAGTCTACCTGAACAATTATTCAAAATAATGAGAGTAAAGATGATCCAAAATCTTGGAAATAGGATAGAGAAAATACAAGAAACTTTTCACAAGGACCTAGAAGAACTGAAGGGTAAACGAACAATAATGAAGGAAACAATAAATGAAATTAAAAATTCTCTAGAAGTGATCAATAGCAGAAACACTCTGGCAGAAGAACGGATAAATGACCTGGAAGATAACATAGTTCAACTCACTACTGCAGAGCAGTATGAAGAAATAAGAATGAAAAGATTGAGGACAGTCTCAGAGACCTCTGTAACAACATTAAATGCACCAACATTCGAATCAGACGGGTCCCAGAAGAAGAAGAGAAAAAGAAAGGGACTGAGAAAATATTCAGGAAGATTATAGTTGAAAACTTCTCTAATATGGGAAAGGAAAGAGTTAATCAAGTCCAGGAAGCTCAGAGAGTCCCAAACAGGAGAAATCCAAGGAGAAACACTCCAAGACACATATTCATCAAACTCTCAAGAATGAAATACAAAGAAAAGGTATTAAAAGCAGCAAGGGAAAAGCAAGAAATTCCATATTTGGGAATCCCCATCAAGTTAACAGCTGATCTTTCAGCAGAAATTCTGCAAGACACTAGGGAGTGGCAGGACATATTTCAAGTGATTAAAGGAAAAAAACCTACCACCAATGTGACTGTACTCAGCAAGAATCTCATTCAGATTGGACAGAGGAAGTAAAAACTTCACAGACAAACCAAAGATAGGAGAATTCAGCACCACCAAACCGTCTATATCACCAATGATAAAGGAACTTCTCTAAGCAGGAAACACAAAGGAAATAAAAGACCTCCAATAACAAACCAAAAACAATTAAGTAAATGCTAACAGGAACATACACACGGATAATTACCTTAAATGTAAATTTATTCAATGCTCCAACCAACACACATAGAGTGGATGAAGGGATACAAAAACAAGACCGTTAAATATGATGTCTAGGAGTGACCCACTTTATACCTAGGGACACATACAAACTGAAAGTGAGCGGATGGAAAAAGACATTCCAAGCACATGGAAATCAAAGGAAACCTGGAGTGCCAATTCTCATATCAGACGAAATAGACTTTAAGATACAGTCTATTGCAGGAAACCAAGAAGAACACTCCATACTGATGAAGGAATCAAACAAAGAAGATGACACAGCAAATGCAAATCCTTATGAAGCCAACGTAGTAGCACTTCAATACATAAGATATATCCTAACAGCCCTAAAAGGGGAAACTGAGAGTAACACAAAAATAGTAGGGGACATTAACACCCCTCTTTCACCAATGGACTGATCACCCAAAATGAAAATAAACAAGGAAACATGGGCTTTAAATGACACATTGAACAAGAGGGACTTAACTGATATGTATGTGACTTTCCTTTGCAAAACACCAGAAAACAGTTTCTTCTCAAGTGCTCATGGAACATTCTCCAGGATATATCATATCTTGGGTCACACATAGAGCCTTAGTCAATTTAAGAAAACTGAAATAGTATGAGGTATAATTTCCCACCACAGTGCCATGAAACTAGATATCAATGAAAGGAAAAAAAGAACTGTAAACAAAAGAAACACATGGAAGCTAAACAAAACGCTGTTAAATAATCAAGCAATCACTGAAGAAAACAAAGATGAAAACACAAAATACCTGGAAAAACATGACAATGAAAATACGACCACCCCAACCTATGGGATGCAGCAAAAGCAGTTCTAACAGGGAAGTTGATAGCAATAAAATCCTCCATCAAGAATCAAGAAATCCCCCATATAAACAACCTAGCCTTACACCTAAAGCCATTAGAGAAATAAGGACAAACACCAAACAAACAAAAAACGATTAGCAGAAGGAAAGAAATAAGAAAGTTCAGATCAGAAATAAATGAAAAAGAATGGAGAAAACAAGAGCAAAGATCGGTAAACCTAAAAGCTAGATATTTAAGAGCATGCATATAATGTATCCACCATTAGCCAGATTTATTAAGAAAAGAAATGGAGACGATCCAAACCAACAGAAGTAGAAATGAAAAAGGAGAAGTAACAACTGACCCTGCAGAAATACAAAGGATCATGAGAGATTACTACAAACATCTTTTGCCAATTAAATGGACAACCTGGAAGAAATGGACAAATTCTTCGAAAAGCACAATCTTCTGAGACTGAACCAAGATAAACAGAAGCTATAAACAGACTAATCGTAAGCACTGAAATTGAAATTGTGATTAAAATTTTCCAAAGAGCAAAAGCCCAAGATCAGATGGCTTCACAGGCGATTTCTATCAAAACTTTTGACAAGAGCTAACACCTATCCTTCTCAGATTCTTCCAAAATATAACAGAGTGAGGGACACTCCCATAATCATTAAACGAGGCCACAATCCCTCTGATACCAAAAGCAGCCAAAGTGTCAGATAAAAATGAACACTACAGGCCAATATCACTGATGACCTTAAATGTCAGAATCTCAAAGAAAATACTAGAAAGTAGAATCCAACAGCACATTAAAGGGATAATACACCATGATCAAGTGGGCTTTATCCAAGGAAGGCAGGAATTTTCGATATATGCAAATCAATCCAGATGATAAACCATACTAACAAATTGAAGGAGAAAAATCCTATGATTATCTCAATAAATGGAGAAAAATCTTCTGGAAACATTCAAAAAGAGTTTAGGATAACACTCTCCAGAAAGTACACATAGAGTGAATGTACCTAAACATAATAAAGGCCATATATGACAGATCCACAGCCAACTTTGTTATCAAAGGTGAAATACTGAAACCATTTCCTTTAAGATCAGGAAAAAGACAAGATTGAGAACTGTTACTAATATGACTTAAGCAGGTTTTGGAAGTTTTACCCACAGCATTCAGAGAAGAAAAAGAAATTAAAAGCATCCAAGTTGGAAGAGAAGAAGTAAATCTGTCACTGTTTTCAGATGACTAGATACTATACATAGACAATTCTAAAGATGCTACCAGCAAACTACCAGAACTAATCCATGAATTTGGTACAGTGACAGGATACAAAGTTAATGCTCAAAAATCTCTTCAACTACTATGCACTAATGATGAAAAATCCAAAAGAGAAATTAAGGAAACACTCTCATTTACCATTGCTACAAAAAGAGTAACATACTTGAGGGTAAACTTACCAAAGAGACAAAATACATGTGTGAAGAAAACCATGACACACGGAGGAAAGAAAATAAAGGTGACACAAAGAGATGGAGACATAGACCATGTTTTTGGACTGGTAGAAACAACATTGCAAAAATGACTATGCTACACAAAGCAATCTACAGTTCATTGGAATCCATATCGAACTACCAATGGCATTTGTCACAGAACTCGAACAAAATATTTCACCATTTGTGTGGAAACACAAAAGAGCCTGAAGAGCCAAAGGTATCTTGAGAAAGAAAAACAGAGCTGGAGGAATCAGGTTCCCTGACTTCAGACTATAAAAAAAATCTATAATAATAAAGATGGTATGCTACAGGCACACAAACAGAAGTGTACATCAATGAAACAGGACAATAAGCCATGGATAAACCCACACTCCTTTCTTTTTGATAAAGGAGGCAAGAGTATACAATGGAGAAAAGATAGCCTCTTCAATAATGGTTCTGGGGAAACTGCACAGCTACATGTAAAAGAATGAAATTACAACACTTCTTAGCTCCATACACAAAAATAAACTGCAAATCGATTACAGACATAAATGTAAGGCCAGACACGTTAAAACTCTTAGAAGAAAACAAAGGCAGAACACTCTGTGACATAAATCACACAAAGACGTTTGGGGACCCCCCTCATAGAGAACTGGAAATAAAAACAGAAAGAAACAAATGGAACCTAGTGAAACTGAAAAGCTTTTGCACAGCAAAGGAAATGAAAATCAGGATGAAAAGACAACCCTCAGAATGGGAGAAAATATTTGTAAACGAAGCAACTGACAAAGGATTAATCTCCATTGAGCTCATGCAACTCAACATCAGAAAAACAAACAACCCAATCCAAAATAGGACAGAAGACCGAAAAAGATATTTCTACAAAGCATCTATACTATTTGCCAACAAACACATGAAACCATGCTCACCGTCACTAATCATTAGAGAAATGCAAATCAAAACAACAATGGGGGAGGAACTTGAAGATGACGGAAGACTAAGATGCGGAGATCACTTTCCTCCCCACAGATTCAACAGAAATAAATCTGCAGGAAGAACCACTCCTATAGAACAGCCACTGAACGCCGGCCGAAGACCTCACACCTCCCAAAGGGCAAGAAACTCCCCTCGTACCTGGGTAGGGGAAAAGAAGAAAGAAATAACAGACACAAGAGACTAGGGATGGGACTTGCAACAGTGGGAAGCAGCTGTGAAGGAGGAAAGTTTTCCACACACTGGAAAGTCCCTTCGCAGGTGGACAGTGTGTGTAACGGAGTGGGGAATCTTCGGAGCCACGGAGGAGAGCCCAGCAACGGAGGTGCGGAAGGCAAAGTGGACAGATTCTCACACAGAGGAGCGATGCCGACCAGAAGTCACCAGCCTGAGAGTCTGGTCTGTTCACCTGCTAGGGAAGGCGGGGGTTGGAGGCTGAGGCTGCACTTTCAGCCGGATCCCACTGTGAGGACTGGGGCTGGCGGCATGAACACAGCCTGAAGGGTGCTAGTGCGCCATGTCTAGCTCAGAGGGAGTCCTGGAAAAGTCCTGCAACTGCGTAAGAGACAAGAGAATTTTTCTTCCCAATTTCTTTCCTGGTGCGTGAGGAGAGGGTATTAAGAGCGCCGCGTAATGGAGCTCCAGAGATGGGCGTGAGGTGCGGCTATCAGGGCAGACCCCAGAGACTGCCATGAGACGTGAGGCTGCTGCTGCCGCCACCAAGAAGCCTGTGACCAAAGACAGGCCACTATCCACAGTGCCCTTCCCAGGGGCTTCTGCAGCCCGCAAATGATAGTGTCCCGTGATCCAGGGACAAATTCCCTGGGAAGATGCACGGTGCGCCTCAGGCTGTTACAAAGCCACGATGCGCTATACCGCTACAGGCTGACTCCTATTCCGTACTCCTCACATCCCCGACCTGAGTGACACACAGCCCCCAATGAGCTTCTCCTTTAACCCTGTCCTGTCTGAGGAAAGAAGAGAGGCCCTCAAACGACCTACACAAAGAGGCGGATCCAAATCGAAAGCTGAAGCCCGGGAGCTGTGCGAACAAAGAAGAGAAAGGGAAATGTGTCTCAGCAGCCTCAGGAAGAGTGGGTGAAATCCCGACTTTCATCCTGAAGTAACCTGCATCTGTGGATTACCTGAGTACACAATGCATCATCCGAAAATTGAGGTAGTGGCCTTTGGGAGCAAAGCTATATTTTATTCCCACTTTTTCTCTTTTTTTGAGTGTCTATGTGTATGCTTCTGTTTGTGATTTTGTCTGGAAAGCTTAGCTTTAACCATTTGTGCTAGGGTTCTGTCCGTCTGTTTTCTTATTTTTACGTTTAAAATATTTTCTTAAAAATTACTTTTTATTTTAATAACTTTATTTTATTTTATTTGACATAATTGTGTCTTTTATTATCCTCTGTCTTTGTTTCTTTCTCTTTTTGGTCCCTTTCATTCTGAGCCATGTGGATTTAAGTCTCTTGGTCCTCCAACCAGGAGTCAGTGCTGCGCCTCTGAGGTGGGAGAGCCAACCTCAGGACACTGGTCCACAGGAGACCTTACAGCTCCATGTAATATCAAACGGAGAAAATCTCCCAGAGATTTCCATCTCAACGCCAAGATCCACCTTCACTCAATGACCAGCAAGCTACAGTGCTGGAAACCGTATGCCAAACAACGAGTAAGACAGGAACACAGCCCATCCATTATCACAGAGGATGCCTAAAATCGCAGTAAGGCCACAGACACCCAACCACACACGACCAGACGAGGAACTGCCCAGCAAAAAGAAAAGATCCAGCTTCATCCACCAGAACACAGGCACAACTCCCCTCCACCAAGAAGCCTACACAACCCACTGAGCAAACTTAGCCACCTGGGATAGACACCAAAAACAAAGATAACTATGAAGCTGCAGCGTGTGAAAAGCAGACCCCAAGCAGTGAATTAAGCAAAAAGAGGAGACTGAAAAACACACAGCAGATGAAGGAGCAACTTAAACCCCACCCGACCTAACAAATAAAGAGGAAATAGGCAGTCTACCTGAACAATTATTCAAAATAATGAGAGTAAAGATGATCCAAAATCTTGGAAATAGGATAGAGAAAATACAAGAAACTTTTCACAAGGACCTAGAAGAACTGAAGGGTAAACGAACAATAATGAAGGAAACAATAAATGAAATTAAAAATTCTCTAGAAGTGATCAATAGCAGAAACACTCTGGCAGAAGAACGGATAAATGACCTGGAAGATAACATAGTTCAACTCACTACTGCAGAGCAGTATGAAGAAATAAGAATGAAAAGATTGAGGACAGTCTCAGAGACCTCTGTAACAACATTAAATGCACCAACATTCGAATCAGACGGGTCCCAGAAGAAGAAGAGAAAAAGAAAGGGACTGAGAAAATATTCAGGAAGATTATAGTTGAAAACTTCTCTAATATGGGAAAGGAAAGAGTTAATCAAGTCCAGGAAGCTCAGAGAGTCCCAAACAGGAGAAATCCAAGGAGAAACACTCCAAGACACATATTCATCAAACTCTCAAGAATGAAATACAAAGAAAAGGTATTAAAAGCAGCAAGGGAAAAGCAAGAAATTCCATATTTGGGAATCCCCATCAAGTTAACAGCTGATCTTTCAGCAGAAATTCTGCAAGACACTAGGGAGTGGCAGGACATATTTCAAGTGATTAAAGGAAAAAAACCTACCACCAATGTGACTGTACTCAGCAAGAATCTCATTCAGATTGGACAGAGGAAGTAAAAACTTCACAGACAAACCAAAGATAGGAGAATTCAGCACCACCAAACCGTCTATATCACCAATGATAAAGGAACTTCTCTAAGCAGGAAACACAAAGGAAATAAAAGACCTCCAATAACAAACCAAAAACAATTAAGTAAATGCTAACAGGAACATACACACGGATAATTACCTTAAATGTAAATTTATTCAATGCTCCAACCAACACACATAGAGTGGATGAAGGGATACAAAAACAAGACCGTTAAATATGATGTCTAGGAGTGACCCACTTTATACCTAGGGACACATACAAACTGAAAGTGAGCGGATGGAAAAAGACATTCCAAGCACATGGAAATCAAAGGAAACCTGGAGTGCCAATTCTCATATCAGACGAAATAGACTTTAAGATACAGTCTATTGCAGGAAACCAAGAAGAACACTCCATACTGATGAAGGAATCAAACAAAGAAGATGACACAGCAAATGCAAATCCTTATGAAGCCAACGTAGTAGCACTTCAATACATAAGATATATCCTAACAGCCCTAAAAGGGGAAACTGAGAGTAACACAAAAATAGTAGGGGACATTAACACCCCTCTTTCACCAATGGACTGATCACCCAAAATGAAAATAAACAAGGAAACATGGGCTTTAAATGACACATTGAACAAGAGGGACTTAACTGATATGTATGTGACTTTCCTTTGCAAAACACCAGAAAACAGTTTCTTCTCAAGTGCTCATGGAACATTCTCCAGGATATATCATATCTTGGGTCACACATAGAGCCTTAGTCAATTTAAGAAAACTGAAATAGTATGAGGTATAATTTCCCACCACAGTGCCATGAAACTAGATATCAATGAAAGGAAAAAAAGAACTGTAAACAAAAGAAACACATGGAAGCTAAACAAAACGCTGTTAAATAATCAAGCAATCACTGAAGAAAACAAAGATGAAAACACAAAATACCTGGAAAAACATGACAATGAAAATACGACCACCCCAACCTATGGGATGCAGCAAAAGCAGTTCTAACAGGGAAGTTGATAGCAATAAAATCCTCCATCAAGAATCAAGAAATCCCCCATATAAACAACCTAGCCTTACACCTAAAGCCATTAGAGAAATAAGGACAAACACCAAACAAACAAAAAACGATTAGCAGAAGGAAAGAAATAAGAAAGTTCAAATCAGAAATAAATGAAAAAGAATGGAGAAAACAAGAGCAAAGATCGGTAAACCTAAAAGCTAGATATTTAAGAGCATGCATATAATGTATCCACCATTAGCCAGATTTATTAAGAAAAGAAATGGAGACGATCCAAACCAACAGAAGTAGAAATGAAAAAGGAGAAGTAACAACTGACCCTGCAGAAATACAAAGGATCATGAGAGATTACTACAAACATCTTTTGCCAATTAAATGGACAACCTGGAAGAAATGGACAAATTCTTCGAAAAGCACAATCTTCTGAGACTGAACCAAGATAAACAGAAGCTATAAACAGACTAATCGTAAGCACTGAAATTGAAATTGTGATTAAAATTTTCCAAAGAGCAAAAGCCCAAGATCAGATGGCTTCACAGGCGATTTCTATCAAAACTTTTGACAAGAGCTAACACCTATCCTTCTCAGATTCTTCCAAAATATAACAGAGTGAGGGACACTCCCATAATCATTAAACGAGGCCACAATCCCTCTGATACCAAAAGCAGCCAAAGTGTCAGATAAAAATGAACACTACAGGCCAATATCACTGATGACCTTAAATGTCAGAATCTCAAAGAAAATACTAGAAAGTAGAATCCAACAGCACATTAAAGGGATAATACACCATGATCAAGTGGGCTTTATCCAAGGAAGGCAGGAATTTTCGATATATGCAAATCAATCCAGATGATAAACCATACTAACAAATTGAAGGAGAAAAATCCTATGATTATCTCAATAAATGGAGAAAAATCTTCTGGAAACATTCAAAAAGAGTTTAGGATAACACTCTCCAGAAAGTACACATAGAGTGAATGTACCTAAACATAATAAAGGCCATATATGACAGATCCACAGCCAACTTTGTTATCAAAGGTGAAATACTGAAACCATTTCCTTTAAGATCAGGAAAAAGACAAGATTGAGAACTGTTACTAATATGACTTAAGCAGGTTTTGGAAGTTTTACCCACAGCATTCAGAGAAGAAAAAGAAATTAAAAGCATCCAAGTTGGAAGAGAAGAAGTAAATCTGTCACTGTTTTCAGATGACTAGATACTATACATAGACAATTCTAAAGATGCTACCAGCAAACTACCAGAACTAATCCATGAATTTGGTACAGTGACAGGATACAAAGTTAATGCACAAAAATCTCTTCAATTACTATGCACTAATGATGAAAAATCCAAAAGAGAAATTAAGGAAACACTCTCATTTACCATTGCTACAAAAAGAGTAACATACTTGAGGGTAAACTTACCAAAGAGACAAAATACATGTGTGAAGAAAACCATGACACACGGAGGAAAGAAAATAAAGGTGACACAAAGAGATGGAGACATAGACCATGTTTTTGGACTGGTACAAACAACATTGCAAAAATGACTATGCTACACAAAGCAATCTACAGTTCATTGCAATCCATATCGAACTACCAATGGCATTTGTCACAGAACTCGAACAAAATATTTCACCATTTGTGTGGAAACACAAAAGAGCCTGAAGAGCCAAAGGTATCTTGAGAAAGAAAAACAGAGCTGGAGGAATCAGGTTCCCTGACTTCAGACTATAAAAAAAATCTATAATAATAAAGATGGTATGCTACAGGCACACAAACAGAAGTGTACATCAATGAAACAGGACAATAAGCCATGGATAAACCCACACTCCTTTCTTTTTGATAAAGGAGGCAAGAGTATACAATGGAGAAAAGATAGCCTCTTCAATAATGGTTCTGGGGAAACTGCACAGCTACATGTAAAAGAATGAAATTACAACACTTCTTAACTCCATACACAAAAATAAACTGCAAATCGCTTACAGACATAAATGTAAGGCCAGACACGTTAAAACTCTTAGAAGAAAACAAAGGCAGAACACTCTGTGACATAAATCACACAAAGACGTTTGGGGACCCCCCTCATAGAGAACTGGAAATAAAAACAGAAAGAAACAAATGGAACCTAGTGAAACTGAAAAGCTTTTGCACAGCAAAGGAAATGAAAATCAGGATGAAAAGACAACCCTCAGAATGGGAGAAAATATTTGTAAACGAAGCAACTGACAAAGGATTAATCTCCATTGAGCTCATGCAACTCAACATCAGAAAAACAAACAACCCAATCCAAAATAGGACAGAAGACCGAAAAAGATATTTCTACAAAGCATCTATACTATTTGCCAACAAACACATGAAACCATGCTCACCGTCACTAATCATTAGAGAAATGCAAATCAAAACAACAATGGGGGAGGAACTTGAAGATGACGGAAGACTAAGATGCGGAGATCACTTTCCTCCCCACAGATTCAACAGAAATAAATCTGCAGGAAGAACCACTCCTATAGAACAGCCACTGAACGCCGGCCGAAGACCTCACACCTCCCAAAGGGCAAGAAACTCCCCTCGTACCTGGGTAGGGGAAAAGAAGAAAGAAATAACAGACACAAGAGACTAGGGATGGGACTTGCAACAGTGGGAAGCAGCTGTGAAGGAGGAAAGTTTTCCACACACTGGAAAGTCCCTTCGCAGGTGGACAGTGTGTGTAACGGAGTGGGGAATCTTCGGAGCCACGGAGGAGAGCCCAGCAACGGAGATGCGGAAGGCAAAGTGGACAGATTCTCACACAGAGGAGCGATGCCGACCAGAAGTCACCAGCCTGAGAGTCTGGTCTGTTCACCTGCTAGGGAAGGCGGGGGTTGGAGGCTGAGGCTGCACTTTCAGCCGGATCCCACTGTGAGGACTGGGGCTGGCGGCATGAACACAGCCTGAAGGGTGCTAGTGCGCCATGTCTAGCTCAGAGGGAGTCCTGGAAAAGTCCTGCAACTGCGTAAGAGACAAGAGAATTTTTCTTCCCAATTTCTTTCCTGGTGCGTGAGGAGAGGGTATTAAGAGCGCCGCGTAATGGAGCTCCAGAGATGGGCGTGAGGTGCGGCTATCAGGGCAGACCCCAGAGACTGCCATGAGACGTGAGGCTGCTGCTGCCGCCACCAAGAAGCCTGTGACCAAAGACAGGCCACTATCCACAGTGCCCTTCCCAGGGGCTTCTGCAGCCCACAAATGATAGTGTCCCGTGATCCAGGGACAAATTCCCTGGGAAGATGCACGGTGCGCCTCAGGCTGTTACAAAGCCACGATGCGCTATACCGCTACAGGCTGACTCCTATTCCGTACTCCTCACATCCCCGGCCTGAGTGACACACAGCCCCCAATGAGCTTCTCCTTTAACCCTGTCCTGTCTGAGGAAAGAAGAGAGGCCCTCAAACGACCTACACAAAGAGGCGGATCCAAATCGAAAGCTGAAGCCCGGGAGCTGTGCGAACAAAGTAGAGAAAGGGAAATGTGTCTCAGCAGCCTCAGGAAGAGTGGGTGAAATCCCGACTTTCATCCTGAAGTAACCTGCATCTGTGGATTACCTGAGTACACAATGCATCATCCGAAAATTGAGGTAGTGGCCTTTGGGAGCAAAGCTATATTTTATTCCCACTTTTTCTCTTTTTTTGAGTGTCTATGTGTATGCTTCTGTTTGTGATTTTGTCTGGAAAGCTTAGCTTTAACCATTTGTGCTAGGGTTCTGTCCGTCTGTTTTCTTATTTTTACGTTTAAAATATTTTCTTAAAAATTACTTTTTATTTTAATAACTTTATTTTATTTTATTTGACATAATTGTGTCTTTTATTATCCTCTGTCTTTGTTTCTTTCTCTTTTTGGTCCCTTTCATTCTGAGCCATGTGGATTTAAGTCTCTTGGTCCCCCAACCAGGAGTCAGTGCTGCGCCTCTGAGGTGGGAGAGCCAACCTCAGGACACTGGTCCACAGGAGACCTTACAGCTCCATGTAATATCAAACGGAGAAAATCTCCCAGAGATTTCCATCTCAACGCCAAGATCCACCTTCACTCAATGACCAGCAAGCTACAGTGCTGGAAACCGTATGCCAAACAACGAGTAAGACAGGAACACAGCCCCATCCATTATCACAGAGGATGCCTAAAATCGCAGTAAGGCCACAGACACCCAACCACACACGACCAGACGAGGAACTGCCCAGCAAAAAGAAAAGATCCAGCTTCATCCACCAGAACACAGGCACAACTCCCCTCCACCAAGAAGCCTACACAACCCACTGAGCAAACTTAGCCACCTGGGATAGACACCAAAAACAAAGATAACTATGAAGCTGCAGCGTGTGAAAAGCAGACCCCAAGCAGTGAATTAAGCAAAAAGAGGAGACTGAAAAACACACAGCAGATGAAGGAGCAACTTAAACCCCACCCGACCTAACAAATAAAGAGGAAATAGGCAGTCTACCTGAACAATTATTCAAAATAATGAGAGTAAAGATGATCCAAAATCTTGGAAATAGGATAGAGAAAATACAAGAAACTTTTCACAAGGACCTAGAAGAACTGAAGGGTAAACGAACAATAATGAAGGAAACAATAAATGAAATTAAAAATTCTCTAGAAGTGATCAATAGCAGAAACACTCTGGCAGAAGAACGGATAAATGACCTGGAAGATAACATAGTTCAACTCACTACTGCAGAGCAGTATGAAGAAATAAGAATGAAAAGATTGAGGACAGTCTCAGAGACCTCTGTAACAACATTAAATGCACCAACATTCGAATCAGACGGGTCCCAGAAGAAGAAGAGAAAAAGAAAGGGACTGAGAAAATATTCAGGAAGATTATAGTTGAAAACTTCTCTAATATGGGAAAGGAAAGAGTTAATCAAGTCCAGGAAGCTCAGAGAGTCCCAAACAGGAGAAATCCAAGGAGAAACACTCCAAGACACATATTCATCAAACTCTCAAGAATGAAATACAAAGAAAAGGTATTAAAAGCAGCAAGGGAAAAGCAAGAAATTCCATATTTGGGAATCCCCATCAAGTTAACAGCTGATCTTTCAGCAGAAATTCTGCAAGACACTAGGGAGTGGCAGGACATATTTCAAGTGATTAAAGGAAAAAAACCTACCACCAATGTGACTGTACTCAGCAAGAATCTCATTCAGATTGGACAGAGGAAGTAAAAACTTCACAGACAAACCAAAGATAGGAGAATTCAGCACCACCAAACCGTCTATATCACCAATGATAAAGGAACTTCTCTAAGCAGGAAACACAAAGGAAATAAAAGACCTCCAATAACAAACCAAAAACAATTAAGTAAATGCTAACAGGAACATACACACGGATAATTACCTTAAATGTAAATTTATTCAATGCTCCAACCAACACACATAGAGTGGATGAAGGGATACAAAAACAAGACCGTTAAATATGATGTCTAGGAGTGACCCACTTTATACCTAGGGACACATACAAACTGAAAGTGAGCGGATGGAAAAAGACATTCCAAGCACATGGAAATCAAAGGAAACCTGGAGTGCCAATTCTCATATCAGACGAAATAGACTTTAAGATACAGTCTATTGCAGGAAACCAAGAAGAACACTCCATACTGATGAAGGAATCAAACAAAGAAGATGACACAGCAAATGCAAATCCTTATGAAGCCAACGTAGTAGCACTTCAATACATAAGATATATCCTAACAGCCCTAAAAGGGGAAACTGAGAGTAACACAAAAATAGTAGGGGACATTAACACCCCTCTTTCACCAATGGACTGATCACCCAAAATGAAAATAAACAAGGAAACATGGGCTTTAAATGACACATTGAACAAGAGGGACTTAACTGATATGTATGTGACTTTCCTTTGCAAAACACCAGAAAACAGTTTCTTCTCAAGTGCTCATGGAACATTCTCCAGGATATATCATATCTTGGGTCACACATAGAGCCTTAGTCAATTTAAGAAAACTGAAATAGTATGAGGTATAATTTCCCACCACAGTGCCATGAAACTAGATATCAATGAAAGGAAAAAAAGAACTGTAAACAAAAGAAACACATGGAAGCTAAACAAAACGCTGTTAAATAATCAAGCAATCACTGAAGAAAACAAAGATGAAAACACAAAATACCTGGAAAAACATGACAATGAAAATACGACCACCCCAACGTATGGGATGCAGCAAAAGCAGTTCTAACAGGGAAGTTGATAGCAATAAAATCCTCCATCAAGAATCAAGAAATCCCCCATATAAACAACCTAGCCTTACACCTAAAGCCATTAGAGAAATAAGGACAAACACCAAACAAACAAAAAACGATTAGCAGAAGGAAAGAAATAAGAAAGTTCAGATCAGAAATAAATGAAAAAGAATGGAGAAAACAAGAGCAAAGATCGGTAAACCTAAAAGCTAGATATTTAAGAGCATGCATATAATGTATCCACCATTAGTCAGATTTATTAAGAAAAGAAATGGAGACGATCCAAACCAACAGAAGTAGAAATGAAAAAGGAGAAGTAACAACTGACCCTGCAGAAATACAAAGGATCATGAGAGATTACTACAAACATCTTTTGCCAATTAAATGGACAACCTGGAAGAAATGGACAAATTCTTCGAAAAGCACAATCTTCTGAGACTGAACCAAGATAAACAGAAGCTATAAACAGACTAATCGTAAGCACTGAAATTGAAATTGTGATTAAAATTTTCCAAAGAGCAAAAGCCCAAGATCAGATGGCTTCACAGGCGATTTCTATCAAAACTTTTGACAAGAGCTAACACCTATCCTTCTCAGATTCTTCCAAAATATAACAGAGTGAGGGACACTCCCATAATCATTAAACGAGGCCACAATCCCTCTGATACCAAAAGCAGCCAAAGTGTCAGATAAAAATGAACACTACAGGCCAATATCACTGATGACCTTAAATGTCAGAATCTCAAAGAAAATACTAGAAAGTAGAATCCAACAGCACATTAAAGGGATAATACACCATGATCAAGTGGGCTTTATCCAAGGAAGGCAGGAATTTTCGATATATGCAAATCAATCCAGATGATAAACCATACTAACAAATTGAAGGAGAAAAATCCTATGATTATCTCAATAAATGGAGAAAAATCTTCTGGAAACATTCAAAAAGAGTTTAGGATAACACTCTCCAGAAAGTACACATAGAGTGAATGTACCTAAACATAATAAAGGCCATATATGACAGATCCACAGCCAACTTTGTTATCAAAGGTGAAATACTGAAACCATTTCCTTTAAGATCAGGAAAAAGACAAGATTGAGAACTGTTACTAATATGACTTAAGCAGGTTTTGGAAGTTTTACCCACAGCATTCAGAGAAGAAAAAGAAATTAAAAGCATCCAAGTTGGAAGAGAAGAAGTAAATCTGTCACTGTTTTCAGATGACTAGATACTATACATAGACAATTCTAAAGATGCTACCAGCAAACTACCAGAACTAATCCATGAATTTGGTACAGTGACAGGATACAAAGTTAATGCTCAAAAATCTCTTCAACTACTATGCACTAATGATGAAAAATCCAAAAGAGAAATTAAGGAAACACTCTCATTTACCATTGCTACAAAAAGAGTAACATACTTGAGGGTAAACTTACCAAAGAGACAAAATACATGTGTGAAGAAAACCATGACACACGGAGGAAAGAAAATAAAGGTGACACAAAGAGATGGAGACATAGACCATGTTTTTGGACTGGTAGAAACAACATTGCAAAAATGACTATGCTACACAAAGCAATCTACAGTTCATTGCAATCCATATCGAACTACCAATGGCATTTGTCACAGAACTCGAACAAAATATTTCACCATTTGTGTGGAAACACAAAAGAGCCTGAAGAGCCAAAGGTATCTTGAGAAAGAAAAACAGAGCTGGAGGAATCAGGTTCCCTGACTTCAGACTATAAAAAAAAACTATAATAATAAAGATGGTATGCTACAGGCACACAAACAGAAGTGTACATCAATGAAACAGGACAATAAGCCATGGATAAACCCACACTCCTTTCCTTTTGATAAAGGAGGCAAGAGTATACAATGGAGAAATGATAGCCTCTTCAATAATGGTTCTGGGGAAACTGCACAGCTACATGTAAAAGAATGAAATTACAACACTTCTTAACTCCATACACAAAAATAAACTGCAAATCGATTACAGACATAAATGTAAGGCCAGACACGTTAAAACTCTTAGAAGAAAACAAAGGCAGAACACTCTGTGACATAAATCACTCAAAGACGTTTGGGGACCCCCCTCATAGAGAACTGGAAATAAAAACAGAAAGAAACAAATGGAACCTAATGAAACTGAAAAGCTTTTGCACAGCAAAGGAAATGAAAATCAGGATGAAAAGACAACCCTCAGAATGGGAGAAAATATTTGTAAACGAAGCAACTGACAAAGGATTAATCTCCATTGAGCTCATGCAACTCCACATCAGAAAAACAAACAACCCAATCCAAAATAGGACAGAAGACCGAAAAAGATATTTCTACAAAGCATCTATACTATTTGCCAACAAACACATGAAACCATGCTCAACGTCACTAATCATTAGAGAAATGCAGATCAAAACAACAATGGGGGAGGAACTTGAAGATGACGGAAGACTAAGATGCGGAGATCACTTTCCTCCCCACAGATTCAACAGAAATAAATCTGCAGGAAGAACCACTCCTATAGAACAGCCACTGAACGCCGGCCGAAGACCTCACACCTCCCAAAGGGCAAGAAACTCCCCTCGTACCTGGGTAGGGGAAAAGAAGAAAGAAATAACAGACACAAGAGACTAGGGATGGGACTTGCAACAGTGGGAAGCAGCTGTGAAGGAGGAAAGTTTTCCACACACTGGAAAGTCCCTTCGCAGGTGGACAGTGTGTGTAACGGAGTGGGGAATCTTCGGAGCCACGGAGGAGAGCCCAGCAACGGAGGTGCGGAAGGCAAAGTGGACAGATTCTCACACAGAGGAGCGATGCCGACCAGAAGTCACCAGCCTGAGAGGCTGGTCTGTTCACCTGCTAGGGAAGGCGGGGGTTGGAGGCTGAGGCTGCACTTTCAGCCGGATCCCACTGTGAGGACTGGGGCTGGCGGCATGAACACAGCCTGAAGGGTGCTAGTGCGCCATGTCTAGCTCAGAGGGAGTCCTGGAAAAGTCCTGCAACTGCGTAAGAGACAAGAGAATTTTTCTTCCCAATTTCTTTCCTGGTGCGTTAGGAGAGGGTATTAAGAGCGCCGCGTAATGGAGCTCCAGAGATGGGCGTGAGGTGCGGCTATCAGGGCAGACCCCAGAGACTGCCATGAGACGTGAGGCTGCTGCTGCCGCCACCAAGAAGCCTGTGACCAAAGACAGGCCACTATCCACAGTGCCCTTCCCAGGGGCTTCTGCAGCCCGCCACTGATAGTGTCCCGTGATCCAGGGACAAATTCCCTGGGAAGATGCACGGTGCGCCTCAGGCTGTTACAAAGCCACGATGCGCTATACCGCTACAGGCTGACTCCTATTCCGTACTCCCCACATCCCCGGCCTGAGTGACACACAGCCCCCAATGAGCTTCTCCTTTAACCCTGTCCTGTCTGAGGAAAGAAGAGAGGCCCTCAAACGACCTACACAAAGAGGCGGATCCAAATCGAAAGCTGAAGCCCGGGAGCTGTGCGAACAAAGAAGAGAAAGGGAAATGTGTCTCAGCAGCCTCAGGAAGAGTGGGTGAAATCCCGACTTTCATCCTGAAGTAACCTGCATCTGTGGATTACCTGAGTACACAATGCATCATCCGAAAATTGAGGTAGTGGCCTTTGGGAGCAAAGCTATATTTTATTCCCACTTTTTCTCTTTTTTTGAGTGTCTATGTGTATGCTTCTGTTTGTGATTTTGTCTGGAAAGCTTAGCTTTAACCATTTGTGCTAGGGTTCTGTCCGTCTGTTTTCTTATTTTTACGTTTAAAATATTTTCTTAAAAATTACTTTTTATTTTAATAACTTTATTTTATTTTATTTGACATAATTGTGTCTTTTATTATCCTCTGTCTTTGTTTCTTTCTCTTTTTGGTCCCTTTCATTCTGAGCCATGTGGATTTAAGTCTCTTGGTCCTCCAACCAGGAGTCAGTGCTGCGCCTCTGAGGTGGGAGAGCCAACCTCAGGACACTGGTCCACAGGAGACCTTACAGCTCCATGTAATATCAAACGGAGAAAATCTCCCAGAGATTTCCATCTCAACGCCAAGATCCACCTTCACTCAATGACCAGCAAGCTACAGTGCTGGAAACCGTATGCCAAACAACGAGTAAGACAGGAACACAGCCCCATCCATTATCACAGAGGATGCCCAAAATCGCAGTAAGGCCACAGACACCCAACCACACACGACCAGACGAGGAACTGCCCAGCAAAAAGAAAAGATCCAGCTTCATCCACCAGAACACAGGCACAACTCCCCTCCACCAAGAAGCCTACACAACCCACTGAGCAAACTTAGCCACCTGGGATAGACACCAAAAACAAAGATAACTATGAAGCTGCAGCGTGTGAAAAGCAGACCCCAAGCAGTGAATTAAGCAAAAAGAGGAGACTGAAAAACACACAGCAGATGAAGGAGCAACTTAAACCCCACCCGACCTAACAAATGAAGAGGAAATAGGCAGTCTACCTGAACAATTATTCAAAATAATGAGAGTAAAGATGATCCAAAATCTTGGAAATAGGATAGAGAAAATACAAGAAACTTTTCACAAGGACCTAGAAGAACTGAAGGGTAAACGAACAATAATGAAGGAAACAATAAATGAAATTAAAAAGTCTCTAGAAGTGATCAATAGCAGAAACACTCTGGCAGAAGAACGGATAAATGACCTGGAAGGTAACATAGTTCAACTCACTACTGCAGAGCAGTATGAAGAAATAAGAATGAAAAGATTGAGGACAGTCTCAGAGACCTCTGTAACAACATTAAATGCAGCAACATTCGAATCAGACGGGTCCCAGAAGAAGAAGAGAAAAAGAAAGGGACTGAGAAAATATTCAGGAAGATTATAGTTGAAAACTTCTCTAATATGGGAAAGGAAAGAGTTAATCAAGTCCAGGAAGCTCAGAGAGTCCCAAACAGGAGAAATCCAAGGAGAAACACTCCAAGACACATATTCATCAAACTCTCAAGAATGAAATACAAAGAAACGGTATTAAAAGCAGCAAGGGAAAAGCAAGAAATTCCATATTTGGGAATCCCCATCAAGTTAACAGCTGATCTTTCAGCAGAAATTCTGCAAGACACTAGGGAGTGGCAGGACATATTTCAAGTGATTAAAGGAAAAAAACCTACCACCAATGTGACTGTACTCAGCAAGAATCTCATTCAGATTGGACAGAGGAAGTAAAAACTTCACAGACAAACCAAAGATAGGAGAATTCAGCACCACCAAACCGTCTATATCACCAATGATAAAGGAACTTCTCTAAGCAGGAAACTCAAAGGAAATAAAAGACCTCCAATAACAAACCAAAAACAATTAAGTAAATGCTAACAGGAACATACACACGGATAATTACCTTAAATGTAAATTTATTCAATGCTCCAACCAACACACATAGAGTGGATGAAGGGATACAAAAACAAGACCGTTAAATATGATGTCTAGGAGTGACCCACTTTATACCTAGGGACACATACAAACTGAAAGTGAGCGGATGGAAAAAGACATTCCAAGCACATGGAAATCAAAGGAAACCTGGAGTGCCAATTCTCATATCAGACGAAATAGACTTTAAGATACAGTCTATTGCAGGAAACCAAGAAGAACACTCCATACTGATGAAGGAATCAAACAAAGAAGATGACACAGCAAATGCAAATCCTTATGAAGCCAACGTAGTAGCACTTCAATACATAAGATATATCCTAACAGCCCTAAAAGGGGAAACTGAGAGTAACACAAAAATAGTAGGGGACATTAACACCCCTCTTTCACCAATGGACTGATCACCCAAAATGAAAATAAACAAGGAAACATGGGCTTTAAATGACACATTGAACAAGAGGGACTTAACTGATATGTATGTGACTTTCCTTTGCAAAACACCAGAAAACAGTTTCTTCTCAAGTGCTCATGGAACATTCTCCAGGATATATCATATCTTGGGTCACACATAGAGCCTTAGTCAATTTAAGAAAACTGAAATAGTATGAGGTATAATTTCCCACCACAGTGCCATGAAACTAGATATCAATGAAAGGAAAAAAAGAACTGTAAACAAAAGAAACACATGGAAGCTAAACAAAACGCTGTTAAATAATCAAGCAATCACTGAAGAAAACAAAGATGAAAACACAAAATACCTGGAAAAACATGACAATGAAAATACGACCACCCCAACCTATGGGATGCAGCAAAAGCAGTTCTAACAGGGAAGTTGATAGCAATAAAATCCTCCATCAAGAATCAAGAAATCCCCCATATAAACAACCTAGCCTTACACCTAAAGCCATTAGAGAAATAAGGACAAACACCAAACAAACAAAAAACGATTAGCAGAAGGAAAGAAATAAGAAAGTTCAGATCAGAAATAAATGAAAAAGAATGGAGAAAACAAGAGCAAAGATCGGTAAACCTAAAAGCTAGATATTTAAGAGCATGCATATAATGTATCCACCATTAGCCAGATTTATTAAGAAAAGAAATGGAGACGATCCAAACCAACAGAAGTAGAAATGAAAAAGGAGAAGTAACAACTGACCCTGCAGAAATACAAAGGATCATGAGAGATTACTACAAACATCTTTTGCCAATTAAATGGACAACCTGGAAGAAATGGACAAATTCTTCGAAAAGCACAATCTTCTGAGACTGAACCAAGATAAACAGAAGCTATAAACAGACTAATCGTAAGCACTGAAATTGAAATTGTGATTAAAATTTTCCAAAGAGCAAAAGCCCAAGATCAGATGGCTTCACAGGCGATTTCTATCAAAACTTTTGACAAGAGCTAACACCTATCCTTCTCAGATTCTTCCAAAATATAACAGAGTGAGGGACACTCCCATAATCATTAAACGAGGCCACAATCCCTCTGATACCAAAAGCAGCCAAAGTGTCAGATAAAAATGAACACTACAGGCCAATATCACTGATGACCTTAAATGTCAGAATCTCAAAGAAAATACTAGAAAGTAGAATCCAACAGCACATTAAAGGGATAATACACCATGATCAAGTGGGCTTTATCCAAGGAAGGCAGGAATTTTCGATATATGCAAATCAATCCAGATGATAAACCATACTAACAAATTGAAGGAGAAAAATCCTATGATTATCTCAATAAATGGAGAAAAATCTTCTGGAAACATTCAAAAAGAGTTTAGGATAACACTCTCCAGAAAGTACACATAGAGTGAATGTACCTAAACATAATAAAGGCCATATATGACAGATCCACAGCCAACTTTGTTATCAAAGGTGAAATACTGAAACCATTTCCTTTAAGATCAGGAAAAAGACAAGATTGAGAACTGTTACTAATATGACTTAAGCAGGTTTTGGAAGTTTTACCCACAGCATTCAGAGAAGAAAAAGAAATTAAAAGCATCCAAGTTGGAAGAGAAGAAGTAAATCTGTCACTGTTTTCAGATGACTAGATACTATACATAGACAATTCTAAAGATGCTACCAGCAAACTACCAGAACTAATCCATGAATTTGGTACAGTGACAGGATACAAAGTTAATGCTCAAAAATCTCTTCAACTACTATGCACTAATGATGAAAAATCCAAAAGAGAAATTAAGGAAACACTCTCATTTACCATTGCTACAAAAAGAGTAACATACTTGAGGGTAAACTTACCAAAGAGACAAAATACATGTGTGAAGAAAACCATGACACACGGAGGAAAGAAAATAAAGGTGACACAAAGAGATGGAGACATAGACCATGTTTTTGGACTGGTAGAAACAACATTGCAAAAATGACTATGCTACACAAAGCAATCTACAGTTCATTGCAATCCATATCGAACTACCAATGGCATTTGTCACAGAACTCGAACAAAATATTTCACCATTTGTGTGGAAACACAAAAGAGCCTGAAGAGCCAAAGGTATCTTGAGAAAGAAAAACAGAGCTGGAGGAATCAGGTTCCCTGACTTCAGACTATAAAAAAAAACTATAATAATAAAGATGGTATGCTACAGGCACACAAACAGAAGTGTACATCAATGAAACAGGACAATAAGCCATGGATAAACCCACACTCCTTTCCTTTTGATAAAGGAGGCAAGAGTATACAATGGAGAAATGATAGCCTCTTCAATAATGGTTCTGGGGAAACTGCACAGCTACATGTAAAAGAATGAAATTACAACACTTCTTAACTCCATACACAAAAATAAACTGCAAATCGATTACAGACATAAATGTAAGGCCAGACACGTTAAAACTCTTAGAAGAAAACAAAGGCAGAACACTCTGTGACATAAATCACTCAAAGACGTTTGGGGACCCCCCTCATAGAGAACTGGAAATAAAAACAGAAAGAAACAAATGGAACCTAATGAAACTGAAAAGCTTTTGCACAGCAAAGGAAATGAAAATCAGGATGAAAAGACAACCCTCAGAATGGGAGAAAATATTTGTAAACGAAGCAACTGACAAAGGATTAATCTCCATTGAGCTCATGCAACTCCACATCAGAAAAACAAACAACCCAATCCAAAATAGGACAGAAGACCGAAAAAGATATTTCTACAAAGCATCTATACTATTTGCCAACAAACACATGAAACCATGCTCAACGTCACTAATCATTAGAGAAATGCAGATCAAAACAACAATGGGGGAGGAACTTGAAGATGACGGAAGACTAAGATGCGGAGATCACTTTCCTCCCCACAGATTCAACAGAAATAAATCTGCAGGAAGAACCACTCCTATAGAACAGCCACTGAACGCCGGCCGAAGACCTCACACCTCCCAAAGGGCAAGAAACTCCCCTCGTACCTGGGTAGGGGAAAAGAAGAAAGAAATAACAGACACAAGAGACTAGGGATGGGACTTGCAACAGTGGGAAGCAGCTGTGAAGGAGGAAAGTTTTCCACACACTGGAAAGTCCCTTCGCAGGTGGACAGTGTGTGTAACGGAGTGGGGAATCTTCGGAGCCACGGAGGAGAGCCCAGCAACGGAGGTGCGGAAGGCAAAGTGGACAGATTCTCACACAGAGGAGCGATGCCGACCAGAAGTCACCAGCCTGAGAGGCTGGTCTGTTCACCTGCTAGGGAAGGCGGGGGTTGGAGGCTGAGGCTGCACTTTCAGCCGGATCCCACTGTGAGGACTGGGGCTGGCGGCATGAACACAGCCTGAAGGGTGCTAGTGCGCCATGTCTAGCTCAGAGGGAGTCCTGGAAAAGTCCTGCAACTGCGTAAGAGACAAGAGAATTTTTCTTCCCAATTTCTTTCCTGGTGCGTTAGGAGAGGGTATTAAGAGCGCCGCGTAATGGAGCTCCAGAGATGGGCGTGAGGTGCGGCTATCAGGGCAGACCCCAGAGACTGCCATGAGACGTGAGGCTGCTGCTGCCGCCACCAAGAAGCCTGTGACCAAAGACAGGCCACTATCCACAGTGCCCTTCCCAGGGGCTTCTGCAGCCCGCCACTGATAGTGTCCCGTGATCCAGGGACAAATTCCCTGGGAAGATGCACGGTGCGCCTCAGGCTGTTACAAAGCCACGATGCGCTATACCGCTACAGGCTGACTCCTATTCCGTACTCCCCACATCCCCGGCCTGAGTGACACACAGCCCCCAATGAGCTTCTCCTTTAACCCTGTCCTGTCTGAGGAAAGAAGAGAGGCCCTCAAACGACCTACACAAAGAGGCGGATCCAAATCGAAAGCTGAAGCCCGGGAGCTGTGCGAACAAAGAAGAGAAAGGGAAATGTGTCTCAGCAGCCTCAGGAAGAGTGGGTGAAATCCCGACTTTCATCCTGAAGTAACCTGCATCTGTGGATTACCTGAGTACACAATGCATCATCCGAAAATTGAGGTAGTGGCCTTTGGGAGCAAAGCTATATTTTATTCCCACTTTTTCTCTTTTTTTGAGTGTCTATGTGTATGCTTCTGTTTGTGATTTTGTCTGGAAAGCTTAGCTTTAACCATTTGTGCTAGGGTTCTGTCCGTCTGTTTTCTTATTTTTACGTTTAAAATATTTTCTTAAAAATTACTTTTTATTTTAATAACTTTATTTTATTTTATTTGACATAATTGTGTCTTTTATTATCCTCTGTCTTTGTTTCTTTCTCTTTTTGGTCCCTTTCATTCTGAGCCATGTGGATTTAAGTCTCTTGGTCCTCCAACCAGGAGTCAGTGCTGCGCCTCTGAGGTGGGAGAGCCAACCTCAGGACACTGGTCCACAGGAGACCTTACAGCTCCATGTAATATCAAACGGAGAAAATCTCCCAGAGATTTCCATCTCAACGCCAAGATCCACCTTCACTCAATGACCAGCAAGCTACAGTGCTGGAAACCGTATGCCAAACAACGAGTAAGACAGGAACACAGCCCCATCCATTATCACAGAGGATGCCCAAAATCGCAGTAAGGCCACAGACACCCAACCACACACGACCAGACGAGGAACTGCCCAGCAAAAAGAAAAGATCCAGCTTCATCCACCAGAACACAGGCACAACTCCCCTCCACCAAGAAGCCTACACAACCCACTGAGCAAACTTAGCCACCTGGGATAGACACCAAAAACAAAGATAACTATGAAGCTGCAGCGTGTGAAAAGCAGACCCCAAGCAGTGAATTAAGCAAAAAGAGGAGACTGAAAAACACACAGCAGATGAAGGAGCAACTTAAACCCCACCCGACCTAACAAATGAAGAGGAAATAGGCAGTCTACCTGAACAATTATTCAAAATAATGAGAGTAAAGATGATCCAAAATCTTGGAAATAGGATAGAGAAAATACAAGAAACTTTTCACAAGGACCTAGAAGAACTGAAGGGTAAACGAACAATAATGAAGGAAACAATAAATGAAATTAAAAAGTCTCTAGAAGTGATCAATAGCAGAAACACTCTGGCAGAAGAACGGATAAATGACCTGGAAGGTAACATAGTTCAACTCACTACTGCAGAGCAGTATGAAGAAATAAGAATGAAAAGATTGAGGACAGTCTCAGAGACCTCTGTAACAACATTAAATGCAGCAACATTCGAATCAGACGGGTCCCAGAAGAAGAAGAGAAAAAGAAACGGACTGAGAAAATATTCAGGAAGATTATAGTTGAAAACTTCTCTAATATGGGAAAGGAAAGAGTTAATCAAGTCCAGGAAGCTCAGAGAGTCCCAAACAGGAGAAATCCAAGGAGAAACACTCCAAGACACATATTCATCAAACTCTCAAGAATGAAATACAAAGAAACGGTATTAAAAGCAGCAAGGGAAAAGCAAGAAATTCCATATTTGGGAATCCCCATCAAGTTAACAGCTGATCTTTCAGCAGAAATTCTGCAAGACACTAGGGAGTGGCAGGACATATTTCAAGTGATTAAAGGAAAAAAACCTACCACCAATGTGACTGTACTCAGCAAGAATCTCATTCAGATTGGACAGAGGAAGTAAAAACTTCACAGACAAACCAAAGATAGGAGAATTCAGCACCACCAAACCGTCTATATCACCAATGATAAAGGAACTTCTCTAAGCAGGAAACTCAAAGGAAATAAAAGACCTCCAATAACAAACCAAAAACAATTAAGTAAATGCTAACAGGAACATACACACGGATAATTACCTTAAATGTAAATTTATTCAATGCTCCAACCAACACACATAGAGTGGATGAAGGGATACAAAAACAAGACCGTTAAATATGATGTCTAGGAGTGACCCACTTTATACCTAGGGACACATACAAACTGAAAGTGAGCGGATGGAAAAAGACATTCCAAGCACATGGAAATCAAAGGAAACCTGGAGTGCCAATTCTCATATCAGACGAAATAGACTTTAAGATACAGTCTATTGCAGGAAACCAAGAAGAACACTCCATACTGATGAAGGAATCAAACAAAGAAGATGACACAGCAAATGCAAATCCTTATGAAGCCAACGTAGTAGCACTTCAATACATAAGATATATCCTAACAGCCCTAAAAGGGGAAACTGAGAGTAACACAAAAATAGTAGGGGACATTAACACCCCTCTTTCACCAATGGACTGATCACCCAAAATGAAAATAAACAAGGAAACATGGGCTTTAAATGACACATTGAACAAGAGGGACTTAACTGATATGTATGTGACTTTCCTTTGCAAAACACCAGAAAACAGTTTCTTCTCAAGTGCTCATGGAACATTCTCCAGGATATATCATATCTTGGGTCACACATAGAGCCTTAGTCAATTTAAGAAAACTGAAATAGTATGAGGTATAATTTCCCACCACAGTGCCATGAAACTAGATATCAATGAAAGGAAAAAAAGAACTGTAAACAAAAGAAACACATGGAAGCTAAACAAAACGCTGTTAAATAATCAAGCAATCACTGAAGAAAACAAAGATGAAAACACAAAATACCTGGAAAAACATGACAATGAAAATACGACCACCCCAACCTATGGGATGCAGCAAAAGCAGTTCTAACAGGGAAGTTGATAGCAATAAAATCCTCCATCAAGAATCAAGAAATCCCCCATATAAACAACCTAGCCTTACACCTAAAGCCATTAGAGAAATAAGGACAAACACCAAACAAACAAAAAACGATTAGCAGAAGGAAAGAAATAAGAAAGTTCAGATCAGAAATAAATGAAAAAGAATGGAGAAAACAAGAGCAAAGATCGGTAAACCTAAAAGCTAGATATTTAAGAGCATGCATATAATGTATCCACCATTAGCCAGATTTATTAAGAAAAGAAATGGAGACGATCCAAACCAACAGAAGTAGAAATGAAAAAGGAGAAGTAACAACTGACCCTGCAGAAATACAAAGGATCATGAGAGATTACTACAAACATCTTTTGCCAATTAAATGGACAACCTGGAAGAAATGGACAAATTCTTCGAAAAGCACAATCTTCTGAGACTGAACCAAGATAAACAGAAGCTATAAACAGACTAATCGTAAGCACTGAAATTGAAATTGTGATTAAAATTTTCCAAAGAGCAAAAGCCCAAGATCAGATGGCTTCACAGGCGACTTCTATCAAAACTTTTGACAAGAGCTAACACCTATCCTTCTCAGATTCTTCCAAAATATAACAGAGTGAGGGACACTCCCATAATCATTAAACGAGGCCACAATCCCTCTGATACCAAAAGCAGCCAAAGTGTCAGATAAAAATGAACACTACAGGCCAATATCACTGATGACCTTAAATGTCAGAATCTCAAAGAAAATACTAGAAAGTAGAATCCAACAGCACATTAAAGGGATAATACACCATGATCAAGTGGGCTTTATCCAAGGAAGGCAGGAATTTTCGATATATGCAAATCAATCCAGATGATAAACCATACTAACAAATTGAAGGAGAAAAATCCTATGATTATCTCAATAAATGGAGAAAAATCTTCTGGAAACATTCAAAAAGAGTTTAGGATAACACTCTCCAGAAAGTACACATAGAGTGAATGTACCTAAACATAATAAAGGCCATATATGACAGATCCACAGCCAACTTTGTTATCAAAGGTGAAATACTGAAACCATTTCCTTTAAGATCAGGAAAAAGACAAGATTGAGAACTGTTACTAATATGACTTAAGCAGGTTTTGGAAGTTTTACCCACAGCATTCAGAGAAGAAAAAGAAATTAAAAGCATCCAAGTTGGAAGAGAAGAAGTAAATCTGTCACTGTTTTCAGATGACTAGATACTATACATAGACAATTCTAAAGATGCTACCAGCAAACTACCAGAACTAATCCATGAATTTGGTACAGTGACAGGATACAAAGTTAATGCTCAAAAATCTCTTCAACTACTATGCACTAATGATGAAAAATCCAAAAGAGAAATTAAGGAAACACTCTCATTTACCATTGCTACAAAAAGAGTAACATACTTGAGGGTAAACTTACCAAAGAGACAAAATACATGTGTGAAGAAAACCATGACACACGGAGGAAAGAAAATAAAGGTGACACAAAGAGATGGAGACATAGACCATGTTTTTGGACTGGTAGAAACAACATTGCAAAAATGACTATGCTACACAAAGCAATCTACAGTTCATTGCAATCCATATCGAACTACCAATGGCATTTGTCACAGAACTCGAACAAAATATTTCACCATTTGTGTGGAAACACAAAAGAGCCTGAAGAGCCAAAGGTATCTTGAGAAAGAAAAACAGAGCTGGAGGAATCAGGTTCCCTGACTTCAGACTATAAAAAAAAACTATAATAATAAAGATGGTATGCTACAGGCACACAAACAGAAGTGTACATCAATGAAACAGGACAATAAGCCATGGATAAACCCACACTCCTTTCCTTTTGATAAAGGAGGCAAGAGTATACAATGGAGAAATGATAGCCTCTTCAATAATGGTTCTGGGGAAACTGCACAGCTACATGTAAAAGAATGAAATTACAACACTTCTTAACTCCATACACAAAAATAAACTGCAAATCGATTACAGACATAAATGTAAGGCCAGACACGTTAAAACTCTTAGAAGAAAACAAAGGCAGAACACTCTGTGACATAAATCACTCAAAGACGTTTGGGGACCCCCCTCATAGAGAACTGGAAATAAAAACAGAAAGAAACAAATGGAACCTAATGAAACTGAAAAGCTTTTGCACAGCAAAGGAAATGAAAATCAGGATGAAAAGACAACCCTCAGAATGGGAGAAAATATTTGTAAACGAAGCAACTGACAAAGGATTAATCTCCATTGAGCTCATGCAACTCCACATCAGAAAAACAAACAACCCAATCCAAAATAGGACAGAAGACCGAAAAAGATATTTCTACAAAGCATCTATACTATTTGCCAACAAACACATGAAACCATGCTCAACGTCACTAATCATTAGAGAAATGCAGATCAAAACAACAATGGGGGAGGAACTTGAAGATGACGGAAGACTAAGATGCGGAGATCACTTTCCTCCCCACAGATTCAACAGAAATAAATCTGCAGGAAGAACCACTCCTATAGAACAGCCACTGAACGCCGGCCGAAGACCTCACACCTCCCAAAGGGCAAGAAACTCCCCTCGTACCTGGGTAGGGGAAAAGAAGAAAGAAATAACAGACACAAGAGACTAGGGATGGGACTTGCAACAGTGGGAAGCAGCTGTGAAGGAGGAAAGTTTTCCACACACTGGAAAGTCCCTTCGCAGGTGGACAGTGTGTGTAACGGAGTGGGGAATCTTCGGAGCCACGGAGGAGAGCCCAGCAACGGAGGTGCGGAAGGCAAAGTGGACAGATTCTCACACAGAGGAGCGATGCCGACCAGAAGTCACCAGCCTGAGAGGCTGGTCTGTTCACCTGCTAGGGAAGGCGGGGGTTGGAGGCTGAGGCTGCACTTTCAGCCGGATCCCACTGTGAGGACTGGGGCTGGCGGCATGAACACAGCCTGAAGGGTGCTAGTGCGCCATGTCTAGCTCAGAGGGAGTCCTGGAAAAGTCCTGCAACTGCGTAAGAGACAAGAGAATTTTTCTTCCCAATTTCTTTCCTGGTGCGTGAGGAGAGGGTATTAAGAGCGCCGCGTAATGGAGCTCCAGAGATGGGCGTGAGGTGCGGCTATCAGGGCAGACCCCAGAGACTGCCATGAGACGTGAGGCTGCTGCTGCCGCCACCAAGAAGCCTGTGACCAAAGACAGGCCACTATCCACAGTGCCCTTCCCAGGGGCTTCTGCAGCCCGCAAATGATAGTGTCCCGTGATCCAGGGACAAATTCCCTGGGAAGATGCACGGTGCGCCTCAGGCTGTTACAAAGCCACGATGCGCTATACCGCTACAGGCTGACTCCTATTCCGTACTCCCCACATCCCCGGCCTGAGTGACACACAGCCCCCAATGAGCTTCTCCCTTAACCCTGTCCTGTCTGAGGAAAGAAGAGAGGCCCTCAAGCGACCTACACAAAGAGGCGGATCCAAATCGAAAGCTGAAGCCCGGGAGCTGTGCGAACAAAGAAGAGAAAGGGAAATGTGTCTCAGCAGCCTCAGGAAGAGTGGGTGAAATCCCGACTTTCATCCTGAAGTAACCTGCATCTGTGGATTACCTGAGTACACAATGCATCATCCGAAAATTGAGGTAGTGGCCTTTGGGAGCAAAGCTATATTTTATTCCCACTTTTTCTCTTTTTTTGAGTGTCTATGTGTATGCTTCTGTTTGTGATTTTGTCTGGAAAGCTTAGCTTTAACCATTTGTGCTAGGGTTCTGTCCGTCTGTTTTCTTATTTTTACGTTTAAAATATTTTCTTAAAAATTACTTTTTATTTTAATAACTTTATTTTATTTTATTTGACATAATTGTGTCTTTTATTATCCTCTGTCTTTGTTTCTTTCTCTTTTTGGTCCCTTTCATTCTGAGCCATGTGGATTTAAGTCTCTTGGTCCTCCAACCAGGAGTCAGTGCTGCGCCTCTGAGGTGGGAGAGCCAACCTCAGGACACTGGTCCACAGGAGACCTTACAGCTCCATGTAATATCAAACGGAGAAAATCTCCCAGAGATTTCCATCTCAACGCCAAGATCCACCTTCACTCAATGACCAGCAAGCTACAGTGCTGGAAACCGTATGCCAAACAACGAGTAAGACAGGAACACAGCCCCATCCATTATCACAGAGGATGCCCAAAATCGCAGTAAGGCCACAGACACCCAACCACACACGACCAGACGAGGAACTGCCCAGCAAAAAGAAAAGATCCAGCTTCATCCACCAGAACACAGGCACAACTCCCCTCCACCAAGAAGCCTACACAACCAACTGAGCAAACTTAGCCACCTGGGATAGACACCAAAAACAAAGATAACTATGAAGCTGCAGCGTGTGAAAAGCAGACCCCAAGCAGTGAATTAAGCAAAAAGAGGAGACTGAAAAACACACAGCAGATGAAGGAGCAACTTAAACCCCACCCGACCTAACAAATGAAGAGGAAATAGGCAGTCTACCTGAACAATTATTCAAAATAATGAGAGTAAAGATGATCCAAAATCTTGGAAATAGGATAGAGAAAATACAAGAAACTTTTCACAAGGACCTAGAAGAACTGAAGGGTAAACGAACAATAATGAAGGAAACAATAAATGAAATTAAAAAGTCTCTAGAAGTGATCAATAGCAGAAACACTCTGGCAGAAGAACGGATAAATGACCTTGAAGGTAACATAGTTCAACTCACTACTGCAGAGCAGTATGAAGAAATAAGAATGAAAAGATTGAGGACAGTCTCAGAGACCTCTGTAACAACATTAAATGCAGCAACATTCGAATCAGACGGGTCCCAGAAGAAGAAGAGAAAAAGAAAGGGACTGAGAAAATATTCAGGAAGATTATAGTTGAAAACTTCTCTAATATGGGAAAGGAAAGAGTTAATCAAGTCCAGGAAGCTCAGAGAGTCCCAAACAGGAGAAATCCAAGGAGAAACACTCCAAGACACATATTCATCAAACTCTCAAGAATGAAATACAAAGAAACGGTATTAAAAGCAGCAAGGGAAAAGCAAGAAATTCCATATTTGGGAATCCCCATCAAGTTAACAGCTGATCTTTCAGCAGAAATTCTGCAAGACACTAGGGAGTGGCAGGACATATTTCAAGTGATTAAAGGAAAAAAACCTACCACCAATGTGACTGTACTCAGCAAGAATCTCATTCAGATTGGACAGAGGAAGTAAAAACTTCACAGACAAACCAAAGATAGGAGAATTCAGCACCACCAAACCGTCTATATCACCAATGATAAAGGAACTTCTCTAAGCAGGAAACTCAAAGGAAATAAAAGACCTCCAATAACAAACCAAAAACAATTAAGTAAATGCTAACAGGAACATACACACGGATAATTACCTTAAATGTAAATTTATTCAATGCTCCAACCAACACACATAGAGTGGATGAAGGGATACAAAAACAAGACCGTTAAATATGATGTCTAGGAGTGACCCACTTTATACCTAGGGACACATACAAACTGAAAGTGAGCGGATGGAAAAAGACATTCCAAGCACATGGAAATCAAAGGAAACCTGGAGTGCCAATTCTCATATCAGACGAAATAGACTTTAAGATACAGTCTATTGCAGGAAACCAAGAAGAACACTCCATACTGATGAAGGAATCAAACAAAGAAGATGACACAGCAAATGCAAATCCTTATGAAGCCAACGTAGTAGCACTTCAATACATAAGATATATCCTAACAGCCCTAAAAGGGGAAACTGAGAGTAACACAAAAATAGTAGGGGACATTAACACCCCTCTTTCACCAATGGACTGATCACCCAAAATGAAAATAAACAAGGAAACATGGGCTTTAAATGACACATTGAACAAGAGGGACTTAACTGATATGTATGTGACTTTCCTTTGCAAAACACCAGAAAACAGTTTCTTCTCAAGTGCTCATGGAACATTCTCCAGGATATATCATATCTTGGGTCACACATAGAGCCTTAGTCAATTTAAGAAAACTGAAATAGTATGAGGTATAATTTCCCACCACAGTGCCATGAAACTAGATATCAATGAAAGGAAAAAAAGAACTGTAAACAAAAGAAACACATGGAAGCTAAACAAAACGCTGTTAAATAATCAAGCAATCACTGAAGAAAACAAAGATGAAAACACAAAATACCTGGAAAAACATGACAATGAAAATACGACCACCCCAACCTATGGGATGCAGCAAAAGCAGTTCTAACAGGGAAGTTGATAGCAATAAAATCCTCCATCAAGAATCAAGAAATCCCCCATATAAACAACCTAGCCTTACACCTAAAGCCATTAGAGAAATAAGGACAAACACCAAACAAACAAAAAACGATTAGCAGAAGGAAAGAAATAAGAAAGTTCAGATCAGAAATAAATGAAAAAGAATGGAGAAAACAAGAGCAAAGATCGGTAAACCTAAAAGCTAGATATTTAAGAGCATGCATATAATGTATCCACCATTAGCCAGATTTATTAAGAAAAGAAATGGAGACGATCCAAACCAACAGAAGTAGAAATGAAAAAGGAGAAGTAACAACTGACCCTGCAGAAATACAAAGGATCATGAGAGATTACTACAAACATCTTTTGCCAATTAAATGGACAACCTGGAAGAAATGGACAAATTCTTCGAAAAGCACAATCTTCTGAGACTGAACCAAGATAAACAGAAGCTATAAACAGACTAATCGTAAGCACTGAAATTGAAATTGTGATTAAAATTTTCCAAAGAGCAAAAGCCCAAGATCAGATGGCTTCACAGGCGACTTCTATCAAAACTTTTGACAAGAGCTAACACCTATCCTTCTCAGATTCTTCCAAAATATAACAGAGTGAGGGACACTCCCATAATCATTAAACGAGGCCACAATCCCTCTGATACCAAAAGCAGCCAAAGTGTCAGATAAAAATGAACACTACAGGCCAATATCACTGATGACCTTAAATGTCAGAATCTCAAAGAAAATACTAGAAAGTAGAATCCAACAGCACATTAAAGGGATAATACACCATGATCAAGTGGGCTTTATCCAAGGAAGGCAGGAATTTTCGATATATGCAAATCAATCCAGATGATAAACCATACTAACAAATTGAAGGAGAAAAATCCTATGATTATCTCAATAAATGGAGAAAAATCTTCTGGAAACATTCAAAAAGAGTTTAGGATAACACTCTCCAGAAAGTACACATAGAGTGAATGTACCTAAACATAATAAAGGCCATATATGACAGATCCACAGCCAACTTTGTTATCAAAGGTGAAATACTGAAACCATTTCCTTTAAGATCAGGAAAAAGACAAGATTGAGAACTGTTACTAATATGACTTAAGCAGGTTTTGGAAGTTTTACCCACAGCATTCAGAGAAGAAAAAGAAATTAAAAGCATCCAAGTTGGAAGAGAAGAAGTAAATCTGTCACTGTTTTCAGATGACTAGATACTATACATAGACAATTCTAAAGAT